>NC_030825.1:6900000-7226968 GCF_001704415.2 Capra hircus | reverse complement strand
ATATGAGTTAAGTACAGAATCACCCTGTGAATTAAGTGTACACACCCTTGTTAGATACATGAGAACACTGGATCAGAGAGGTTGCCTGACTTGCCTGAAACCGTCACCTAGTTGGTAGCGGGCTCGGTTTTAAGTCTACGGCAGAAATTAAACTCAAGTCTTCTACCTTTTCTCCTTCCTCTTGACCCTAACTGAGAGCTGGAGTCTGCCCCTCGGGCTACCTGCAGAACACCTCGCTTTCCAGAGCACAGCCCCTTGCTTACCCCCCACACATGGGGCTGCTCCCTAGCTCACAGAAATGCAGGATATCAGCTTGCCTTCTTCTCTACTTCCCCCCAGCCCCGAAGGGGCTATTTTGAGCCTTGTGTCATTCCAACTTTTGATTTGGATATTTCCATTCCCCTTATTTGCATAATGAATCATACCGCCCTTGGGTCTATGGGGAACAAAAAAAAAAAATTCAAAGCACTGTATTTAGCACATAACTGGTTGCTGAAAATAGGAACGACCCCAGTTTATAGCTCTCCAGAATCAATCACTTTCTGGTTGATTTCATGTGGAGGAGGCAGCCTGCATTGACTGGGTGAGCGTCATATATTTGAAACAATCTCTTTGGCTTTGAAGTGGTGGCGGCTTATAGACATGACCTCGATTCTGACAATTATCTATTTAATTGGATCAATACGGACAGCCCACTCCCCCGAACCACCGATTCAATTAATCAGACCATTGTCAAATCCCTTCTCCTCGTGGGTCTGTGTAGACACAGACCAAGTGGCAATTTCTCCCAAGATAGGCATGGGAGTCAATAATCGGCTTTTGGATCAAGTATCTGATCACTCACAAATTATACAAATCACATTGATTACTGACAAATCATAATGTTTACGGAGCACTATTTGGCTTTGGTGCCTAGGTATTTAATTAACAACCATCAGATGTAATTTATGCCATTACAATGACCAGAAAATGGTTGATTGTTGGTTTTACATAGTGGAGCAAACATTCTGAGATTAGCCTTGGCGAGGACAAAGCAGGTGAGAGCTCAATGATGGACAACGAAATCAAAGCTCTTTACCATGTTTAATCCAGAAGATCCCCTGCCTCTCACGAGAAATTGACATCTTTTTGCCCGAGTGGCAGGTAGAATACATGACTGATTTTTGTTTCCCTTTTTGCTCTGACTACCAGGAAACTCGAGCTTCCCCAGTGGCTCATCGGGTAAAGAACCCGCCTGTCAATGCAGAAGACACCAGGGATGCAGGTTCGACCCCTGGGTCAGGAAGATTCTCCTGGAGAAGTAAACAGCAACCCTCTCCAGTATTCTTGCCTGGAAAATTCCACGCACAGAGGAGCCTGACGGGCTACATAGTCCATAGGGTCACAAAGAGTTTGATGCAACTGAGCGTGCACGCACAGGGCAGGACCAGAATACTCAGAGCCAACCCTTTAGTGCAAACGCAATGTTTCGGCGTACTGCAGCCTAAATACGCACTCTAGTACATTTTACCTGGTTTTTATTTCTACCAATACTTTATGACATCTTTTCTATGTCTAGACTACTTTTTAGCAAGTGATGACCCACAGACCAGATCCAGATCACCAGTCTATTTATTACAGTCTAAAAATGTTTTGCTAAGCAGACAGGGGGAAAGTGAAAGCTGCTCAGTCGTGTCCGATTCTTTGCGACCCACGGCCTGTAGCCCCCCAGGCTCCTCTGTCCATGGGGATTCTCCAGGCAAGAATACTGGAGTGGGTTGCCCTGCTCTCCTCCAGGGGATCTTCCCCACCCAGGAATCAAACGTGGGTCTCCTGCACTGCAGGTGGATTCTTTACTGTCTGAGTAAATAAACAAAAATCTAAAGAAGAACATAACCCCAACCACCCACGAAATTCAAATTTTAGTGTCCATGAATAAAGTTTTATTGGAATACAATCTGACCTACTGATTTACACATGGCTCTTTTTTTGTGCTACCAGGACAGAGCTGACCAGTTTCAACAGTGACCACATGGCCTGCCAGGCCTGAAACATAAATTCACTATCTGGCTCTCCACAGAAGCAGTTTGCTGACCCCTGCCCTAGGCCACCTCCAAGCTTTGTGGACCAGGCATGGCGTGGACGGCTAGCTAATTAGACAGGAAACCTGGAGGCAAACTACCAACTCAGCCTGTGGTTAATGTCAGTGTCTACGCTACTCTTTCAAATAAGCTTCGGAGGTAAGGGGTCCAAAATTCAGGTTTCTGAGGACAAGCACCCCTTGAGAAGAAATACACGAGCCACTGGGTCCATTTTCAGAGTACTGGGGTGACTGCTCTGAGCCCTCCAAACCCCAAAGGCCAGGTGGCAGGCCCACTGCTCCAGAAGGCCACGGGTTGAACGAGGACTCCTTCAGACGGTGGCGGCGGGGATGAGCGTGGGAGCAGGAAAGCAGGGGCGCCAAACATGAGGAAGGGGACTGACTGCTGGGCATGGCCCTGCGGAGGGGCCACGCTGACCACGAAGCCTGGGAGAGCAGGAGCCAGTCTGGGAAAAGATAAAACAGCGAGAGGATGAAAAGAGATACCAAGACGGAAAAGGGGCACGTCACTGAAAGTCGGGCCACGTGACCTGAAGCTCCTTTAGAAAAGCAGGGGGTAAGGCCATCATCTAAGAATGACTGGATGGGCCAAGGCGGGCCTGGAGTCTGGGGAAGAAGGCAAGATCAGAAACAGGAAGTTCCTGCTCATGGGAAAGAGAGTGGGCATGAGGCGGGAAGAGGATGCAGGGAGTAAGAACCTCCTAAACGTGACTGCACCTCTGCCCCTCTCCGGGGGCAGACACGGGGGGGGAGCTGAAGAGCAGCTTCAACCGCAATGGGATGACAGCATCCCTGATACTTCATCACACCACAGTGGGGTAGGTGGTGTTACAGAAACCTTCAGCCCCTGCTAGTAAAGCCTTTCTTTCTCCAACGTTCAGGGCCTTCTGATGTGATGTCAGCTTCATCAGAAGATTTAAAAGACAGCTTGGAAATGGGGAAAATACAGAGAAGCATCTCATGGCGCCTCATGTTTCCAGCTCTTGCTGTAGATGAAAATACCAAACCCAACCAGCAAGCCGTGAGCTGAGCCGAGCCTCTTCCTGGAGGCATTTTCCCTGTCCATCTGCTGTGGGTTTACTCCAGGGAAACTCACTGCTCACTGGAAGGAAAACCAAGAAACTGATGCTTACTGAGGACCTACTGGGCAGGTGACACTCAGAGAAATTCTTGAATCCACAAGGCTGCTTGAAAGGAAATAAACATCCCTGTTTTACAAGCAAGGGAGAAGGAACTTCAAGAAAAATCAACTAACTTGCTGAAGATCACACAGCTGGAAAAATACAAAAACTGGAATTTTGAAGTGAACATTCGTCTGGCTCCAAAGTCTTGCTTTTCCTCCTTAGCTATGAGGCCCATGATCCATGCCCTGTTCTCCCTCCAAGGCCCCAAGTCTGTACCCAGAACACAGCAGAAACCCAGGGAAGGGGCTGCATACCATAACCATCCAACCACAAAACACAGAGCGTCCAATGACCTCTTATCCATCAGATTTAGGGGGACCGGCGCCACTTGGTCATCCGTTTTCTGCCTTTCTGTCTTTGATCACTTGCAGTGCCTTTGACCGGAGGATACATCTTTCTCCTCTTCCTCACGAAGCCTTACAGCCTCCCCCTGGGTGCAACCACGGTTATTCCCTAAATAAACACTTGCCGGAACAGTTGGCACAAAATAAGGACTTGTAAAAGAGAACTGGATAAATATATTTTGAACAAGGGCTTCCCAGGTGGCGCTAGTGGTAAAGAACCTGTCAATGCAGGAAACGTAAGAGACACAGGTTCCATCCCTGGGTGGGGAAGATCCCCTGGAGGAGGGCAAGGCGACCCACTCCAGCATGCTTGCCCCGATAATCCCATGGACAGAGGAGCCTGGCAGGTTACAGTCCATAGGGTCGCACAGAGTCAGATACAACTGAAGTGACTTAGCATGAACGCACGCACGGGTGCATGCTGAACAAAAGTAGGCGCTAGAAAGAAAGTGTCCCATAATGTGGGACACTGGAATCAGACAAACCCTTATTAGAACACACTTGCTGGCTGTGCACAAGTTAAGAAAGTGATTTAATTTCTATACTTCAGTTCTCCCACCTCTGGGATTAGAATAGTAGCATCTCCTCTGAAGGAAAGCTGTAAAGCAGAAGTCTCGGGAATTCAGGAGTGGCTCAGTAAGCAACGGCCAGGAATTGGGACACTTTTGCCAAGTCAAGGATGCTCCAGGTGAAAACACCTGGGCAGCTGCAAAACCTTAGAAGGATTCGCAGCTACTTCTGGATTCCCTGAGCGCTGTGCACGAGTAACATTTATTATTTTTTTTTCCCCTCAAAGCATGGAAAATTGAGGGGTGATCCAGGAAAACACAGACATCTTGAGAACACTGAAAGGCTCCAAAGCGTTTTTCCGTTCGGAGACGTAGAAGACAGGAAAACATTCATAACGTGTCAGTGCCCGAGGGCTGGTGGAACCCTCCCCAGGAAAGCATCTTTGGGGATGAATCATGACGCCGGCACAGCGTGCGCAGCCCCGTGTGTCATAACAACCCCTCCCATGACCACCTATCAAGGTTGACAAAATCCAGGGCCTCCCTGAAATAGGACCGAGTCTTCCCAGGAAGAGACCTCCGTCTCTGCCAGCTCCAAGACCCAACTTGAGTTGAAGTGAGGAAATGCGGGTGATCGCTCAGCTCCCTGGGGGCTCTTGGAAATTGACAGGTGGTAAATTACTGCCCAGGGAGCAGATCGCATGCCAGCTGACAAAGGACGAGGGGCAAACATCCTTACAGGTCGTCCAGCATCCTCTTTTCCCTGCGGAGGAGGTGTGTGGCTCATGCCACCAGACCCAGAAACCCAATAAAAAATATGTGATTATAAACACCTGGGAAGCAGGCAGCGCAAGAATGAAAGAGGGGGATAAAGAGGACCCCTGCCTTTCTCATGGAGCAGGCAATTTGGCTAAGAAAAAAAGAAGAAATGGGATGATAAAAGTCACAAATGAACCTGCAGTGGCTTTGTTTCCGGGAGCTCCCATGTGACTTCAGATTGGTTCTCCAAGTCAACTTCGGTGGACTAATACAGCCACCCGCCAGCCTGGGGGGAGACACAGACCCTGGCGCCGCAAGCCTTAACCCTCAGCAAGTTGGCAGAGCGGGACAGTGAGGACAGGTGGGAACCAAAATAACAGGCAGTATCCCTGGTCGTCAACACCGTGGATAGGATGAGCTCGCGACTGATGACGGAGGTTTGAGTTACTTGATGGAAACCTTGCATTTTACTCAAGAAAGCTGCACTGAGACAAAGAGGAAGTTAAAAAGGAAAAAAAAAAGAGAAAAAAGACAAGTCCAGGGAAGATAAAGAGTCACCAGAACTGAGGAGGGACAAGGTGGGGGTGGGAGCAGATCTGCGCAGTCAGACACATCAATCCCCTTCTCCCTACTCCCTGAAGAACCTGAGGGCTAAGCGGACCCCAAGGAGGACAGGTGAGGTGCCCATCCCCCAGGAGGAGGCAGGGATGGGCTCCCCCTGCACCCCAGATGCAGAGTGCCCCGAGGGCAGGGCAGGAGCAGAGGACGCAGACAGGTGGGTAGCTGACAGAGTGCTGACGCAGGGCCATCAAGGGCCTGCTGGCTGGTGCCGCTTGCCTTATGCCTTCCTTCCACTGTGCACCACGCTGGGGGCGTGTGACCTGGAGGAAAAGAGGACTTGGAGCTGAACGGCGGCTGGCTATATCCCAGGGGCTGGCTGGCCGCCGGCTTAGCAGCCGGCGCGTTATTTCCTGTCCTGTGGACCCTCTAGCTCTCTGCACGCACTGTGTCTTCGGCCTGGACTTCCCTGCAACTCCAGCACCCCCCGCCCCACCATTCATTCCCATCATCAGCGACTGAACACAGCCATCTCTCGGCGTGGAGCTGCACGGCCCAGCACAGTGGCCACTGGGCCCCGGTGGCTCTGGAAATTGATCACAACGAGACATAATTAAAATGCAGAGGCTCAGTCGTGCCAGCCCCACGCCAAGTCCTCTGGAGTGGTGAGCGGCGGCCACGTTGGATGGAGCAGGGAAGGAAGACGCCCACTCCCTGCAGAAGGCCCCCTGGACCTTGCCGGCTGAGAGGAACTCCCTGCTGCCTGCCTTGGCCGTGATGGTGAACCTCAACGTGGTAGCCAGAGGGTCTCCTGGACGACTCAGAAACGCCAAGGTCATGAGGACAGACGGCAGCAAAGAGGCAGGCCCAGGGTGGGGGAGACTCAAGTGTCATGAAAATCAAATGCAAAGTGATTCTCAACTGGGCTCTGGGTCAAACAGCAACCAAAGCACGAAAAGGACAAGTGGGGAAATCTGAATACAGACTGACAATTACTGGAACAGTGTTAATTTTCTTGGGTATGATAAGGAAGAGAGGAACTGTAAGAGAGATTTAAAGACAGAAACAAGAATGGAGGGCTGGGTTGGTCCATGGGGGTCCATGGGGTTGCAGAAGAGTTGGAGAGCACTTAGCAACTAAACAGCAACAACAGTCACGGGGGGTCCTCTCCCGTATAGCGTGGACCCGGGTTGCAACACACATTTCTTTGTACGAAGGTCTGACTGGTGTCTGCAGCAAAAGTTCCCCAAAGCCGCATCTACGGTTTCCTTTGTACTCAACCACTCTCTCCTGCCCTGACCCAGTTCTTAGCACCCAGTTAGAGACTAGTGCATATTTAATGGAGAAGGCGATGGCACCCCACTCCAGTGCTCCTGCCTGGAAAATCCCATGGACGGAGGAGCCTGGTGGGCTGCAGTCCATGGGGTCGCTAGGAGTCGGACACGACTGAGCAAATTCACTTTCACTTTTCACTTTCATGCATTGGAGAAGGAAATAGCAACCCACTCCAGTGCTCCTGCCTGGAAAATCCCATGGACGGAGGAGCCTGGTAGGCTGCAGTCCATGGGGACGCTAAGAGTTGGGCACGACTGAGCGACTTCACTTTCACTTTTCACTTTCTTGGAGAAGGAAATAGCAACCCACTCCAGTGTTCTTGCCTGGAGGATCCCAGGGACGGGCGAGCCTGGTGGGCTGCTGTCTATGGGGTCGCACAGAGTCGGACATGACTGAAGCAACTTAGCAGCAGCAGCAGCAGCAGCATATTTAATACCTGAGTGGAACAACCACAGCCCCCTTTGAGCAGCAGCCCCAGCCACCCAGACTCCATAAGCCCTGCATTCCTCTACAAAGAACAGGACAATCTTGGAGGCTAGACAGCTCAGACCATTCACAGTGTTCCAGTGTGCGGCATTTGCATCATATTCCTGGTTTCATGAAACAGCTCCAAGGATCCCACAGGGTGATCACTACTGCGCAGCCACCGTGATCACCTCCTAAGTCCCGCAAGAGCGAGGTGGCTGCTGTGTCACCTCCCCTGGCCAGCTCCATCAATTCCTCCAAATAATACAAGACTTGTTGGCAATCAAGTTAAAACAGGCTTACTGGTGAGTAAATCTGACCCTGAATCAGGACAACTGCCTTAACGTCACGGAGCTGACTCGATACCTGGCCAAGCCATACCTTTTTTGTTTCGTTTTGCTTTTTAGAAGGCCGGGGACATTTTTAGCTTGCCCCTCTGTACATGTGCTGCTCATTACACCAGCGTGGCTCCATTTGAAGGCCCTGGCACTCATTCAGTTCCCTTCTGGTCTCCAGATGCAGGTGGAAGCTCTAGAGGCGGGAGGACAAAGCCTGGGACAGGTGCAGTCACCTGCACTCCTCCAGAGGTGGCAAATAGCAAGGTCAGTGCCTTCAAGTGGAGGATGAGGGAGTGGGGAGGGGGAGAGGGGAGAGAGAGGAAGGGGAGGGGAGGTCCAGCCTGATGCTGCAAGCATCATGGCCCTGGACCTGAAGCCCAGCTGTCCTTCAGTGGCCTTGGGCAAGTTGTACTAAGCTTCTGAGTCTCAGTTTCAACATTTGTGATGTGGGACTATCACAGACTGTGGGAGACAGGATTCTAAAAGGTTCCCCTAGATTCCCACCTCCTACAACACACACCCGTACAATTCTCTCAACTGCGGAGTGGCTAAGACCCAGAAATAGGGGACAGCTAGCTCCCGAGACTGCAATTATGCTGCCCAACGGAGGTGGATGGATTTCACACATGGAATTAAGGTCCTGAAGCAGTAAGCTTGGTGTTCATCCAAAGGGAGATGATCTTGGGCGGGCCAGACCTAATCAGGTGACCCCTGAAAAGCAACTGAGCCCTCCCTGAAGACAGAGATTAAGACGCCCCTGTGGGCTTGGAGGGGCGAACAGTCATGTTGCAATAGCATCTATGGCGGAGCCACGTGGCAAGGACCTGCAATCAGGCTGGAGGGGCTGCGAGCAGTGCCCAGCCACTAGCCAGCAAAGAAACGGGGCCCCAGTCCAAGGAATTCACTCACTCATTCATTCACACACACGCTCATTCAGTTCTTACAGTGTTTCAGGCCCCCAGCCTGATGCTGGATCTTCAGCCCAAAGTTGCTGAACTCCAGAACCACGTCTCAGCACCTGCTGGGCGTCGCCCTCGGTTCAATCTCGACACACCCCAAACTCACCTCTCCTTGCTCCCTCTGCTTCTCCTTCCTATCTCAGTCAGCAACACTGTCCTCCTTTCAGGCACGCAAGTTAGGGACCTCCGATTCACCCTGAGTCCTCTGCCCCTCTCCTCGCCCCACCCGACTAGGACTAAGCCCTGCCAAAACTGAATCCCAAAGGTCTCCGAACTGGGTCCCTCCTCTCCATCCGACAGCACACCCTTGGCAAGACTCACGAGTTCCCTACTGCTGCCGTCACGGAGTACACAAACTCAGGGGTTTGAAAAACTACAAAGTTATCCTCTTCAGCTTCTGGAGGCCAGGAGGCCAAAATCAGGTGTGCCAGGCTAACGCCACGGTGTGCGCAGGGCTGGGTCCTTCTGGGCGTTCTTGGGGAGAATAAATTCCCTTGCTTCCCCGGTTTACAGAGGCCGCCTGTACTCCTGGGCTCATGACTCCTTCCCTCTGTCACTCCAGCCTTTTGGTTCCATCAACACATTTCCTAATTCCGTAGTCAAAGCTCCCTCTGCCTCAGCTGTAAGGACCCTTGTGATTACATTCATCCCACTCCCAACCACCTGTCACTCCTCATCTCAAGATCCTTAACTGACTCACACTGAATCCCCTTCTGCCATATAAGGAGACATTCATGCAACCCAGGGATCAGCACACAGATACCCTTGGGGGGCATGATTCAGCCCGCCCTTGTCATCCCTCCCCCAGATCACTGCAACCGCCACTGACCACCATCCTGGCTCGCCTTCTCCAAGAGAGACGGTGGAAAGCAGCCAGTGGTTATTCTGAAGGCCTCAGAACCACCGTTTTCTGGTCCTTTCGTATGGAACACCTTTCCCCAGCGGACACGACGGCCCTTTATCGTGCTTTCGGGTTCTTCGGGATGCTCGCCTTGATTATTCTGGTTGTGAGTCCTCCCCGTTATTATTCTCCCTCGCATTGCCTTGCTGGTTTCACCCACGTCGCTGACGCTTCCTGGGATGTGCGGCTGCCTCCTCCTCTGCCCTTCACGCTCACCAGCGTATAAGTTCTGTGAGCATAGGGCCTTGTCTGAGCCATTTACTGCTGCACGGAGCCTGACGGGTGACACGTGGACTGTGGGAGGCAGAGTAATGGCCCCCAAGACATCTGCATCCTAATGCTGAGGGCCTGTGGACGTGTCACGTCTCATGGCAAAGGGAAATCCAAGAAGCAGACAGAGCTATGGTTTCTAATCAGCTGACGTTAAAATAGGAAGGTTATCCTGGGTTATCCAGTGGATCTGATGGAATCATAAAGGTCCTTAAGAGCGGAAGAGGGAGTCTGAACAGAGAGTCAGAAGGATGGCAGGGTTTGCAGGACTTGGCCTGATGTCACTGGCTTTGAAGGCGGACAAAGGGGGCCCTGAGTCCAGCAGAAGGCCTCTACGAGGTAAAAAGGACAGGGGAACAGGTCCTTACCAAGAGCCTCCCGGGGGGACACAGCCCTGACCACACCCCAATCTCAGCCCACAGAGGCTCGTGTTAGGCTTCTGCCTTACACAGAGCTGTACGATCACACATCCGGCTTGTCGGAGGCCCTAGGTTTGTGACAAGTTAATTACAGCAGCAACAGAAGACTAAACCAGAGCCCCGCGAATATTTGGGGTGAACTGCCTGTGCACCAAAAAAGGCCGAAGGGTGCCAGGAAACACCAGAGGCTAGAGACGAGAGGGGAAGAATGTCCCCCAGGATTTTCAGAGAGAGCAAGGCCCCTGGAGCGTGAGGTGACGTGTGTCTGTGGTTCTCAGCCCGTGACTTTGCGGCACTCTGCTACAGCTTGCCGGGACACTCCAACATGAGGCCTCTGCCCGTGGCCACAGGCGAGCTTGGTTCTTGTGCCTCTGCCCTTAGGTGGGTAGGAAATGATGCTGGGGAATCAGGCGTTCTTTCACCTCCCACGGCTCAGCAAAGCAGCCGTGGATTTGGGCCCGAGACAGGCTCCTGGGGACCTTAGCTGGGGGAAGGGGTGAGGGGGGCCGGGAAGCCTCAGGTCCACAGGCAGAGAGCAAGGTGATGCTGAGAGCAAAGAGTGAGCCTCAGAGGAGGGCAGGGAACTTCCCAGCCCGGCCAAGACTCAGTTCCCCTGTTCCAAGGGGGTGCTGAGGGTTAACCGTGCCCATGTATCCAGCACAGGGTCCGGCACCAAAATGTCCACATTTATGCTGTTTCTCCTTCTCGCCCACCCACCTCCATTTCCTTTTTTTTGTTTTCTTTTTCTTTAAATATTTTGTCCGCCTCCCTTTTCTACTACATTCAAGCGAAAACAACAGCAGTTACTTCCTTCTGAAACACAGGAGGAGACCTCTAAAAGCATGAAGGCCAGAAGTAAACCGTGGAATTAAACAATGAAAAAAAAAAAATTACAAAGACTCAAATCTCACCTAGGTGCGTGGCCCCAGTGAACTGGAAGAGAAGTAAGGCCCTGCAGTGCCTTTTTATGACTTGAGGTGTATGGAGTCTCTAATGTAAGGCTGAATATAAAACTAAAACACACACAGCTGGGCTTTCAAGTATTTTCCAAACACATTTAACGCCTTCCCATGAAACTCCCAGAATCCGAGCGGCCCTCACTCCGCACCAGTATAAACAGAAGTCGGGGCGGACGGAACATACGGGCTTCAAAAGACCATTGACGAGGGATGAGGACCGTGCGCGTGCGCGTGCGCGTGCGCGGGGGGGGGGGGCTCCGGAGCGCTGCTGTGCGCCCACAGTCACGTGGCGGCCTCACCCTCCAAGGCTATAATGGGAACCGCAGAGCCCGGCTGGCGGGCCGACGCTAATAGGGTCTGCCTCTGACTGCAGCTTTTTCTGTCTCGCACCTACTCTTCAGCTCTGCTCCTTACTCCTGGGCCAAGGGAAAATGAGAATGATTCAGGTCTGCCTGGTAGACATGAATGGATTCTTTGTTATCCCAGGAATTCTCCCCGGAGGAGGCGGCATCCACCAATCCTGGGCCACTGCCCGGTACTGCCAGGCATCCTTACTCACGTGATAGCTCTACACGCAGAGTCACCTACGTGCTTGGTGTGGCTCTACACTGCACTGGGAAACAGCCCTGAGCGAGCTGAGCAAATCAGGGCCCACGCCCCTAGGGGCCGTCTGCCGTGCGTGGGGAGACGCACTGTCGAGCTGGCGGCAGAGCGGGGGCAGTGATGCGCCAACAGTCGTACAGGAGTCGGAGCAGGGATGCTGCTGTAGAATGGGCAGCTCTTTGAAGAGCTGACACATGAAGACCTCTCAGGTAAGGAGGACTGGGCCACACAAAGGTCTGCGGGAATAACGTACTTGTCAAATGGAGAAGCAAGACGTCCCTGGTGGTCCAGTGACTAAGAATCTACCCGACGGTGCAGGAGACACAGATTCGATCCCTGGTTCGGGAAGATCCCACATGCTGCAGGGCAACTGAGCCTGTGCACCCAGCTCCTGAGCCCACACGCCCGTGCTCTGCAGGGAGAGAGGCCAGCACATGAGAAGCCCGTGCAGCGCAGCTGTGGAGTCGTCTTGCTTGCCGTAGCTAGAGCAAGGCCAGCACAGCAACGAAGACCCAGCATGCCAATAAACAATATTTAAAACGGGGGGGGGGGGGGGGGGGCGGCGGAGAAAAGAGCAAAGGCCCACGACAGCTCTAATATCTGCTCCAATTCCCATCCTCCTTTCATCCGGAGGCAGAGTCTACGCTCTTCCCTGTGAATCTGCTGGTTGGGGAACTGCTCCCCTGTGTAAGCGGATGTGATGCCCTAAGACATTGGGGATGGCTCAGAAAAGCCAAGGAGCTCCTGCCCTGTTGCTGAGGAGCTGCCTTATGGGAGTACAACCACGCTGAGACTACCATGCCAGAGCCCGGCTGAGCCCTACAAGGCACTGGGCATGTGGGGAAAGCCATCTTAGACCCCCCAGAACAGCCCTCTCCCCGATGGAACACCACTACATGAATCCCAGCCACGGCCACGTGGAACAGGAGATCCAGCCAGCCAAGTCCTATACAGAGTCCTGGCTCAGAAAATCAGGAGCTCTCGTGAAAGAGTCATTGTTTCCACAGCAGACTGTGGGGGTACTTTGTGTCTTAGGGAGAGACACATGAGTGAGGCCCACTGCTGACAACCGGGAGGGTGAAGTGAGACACACACATGAGGTTTCAGGCATGGAGCAGGCTGACAGCAAATGGTAGATCACGTCCCTCTTGCCTCTCGCTCCATGTGACAATAGAGTTTGATTGCCTTTTGGTTTCATTGCCTATTTTTACACAATGCTGCCTTAAATCATAAATTACCAGCAGCTTATCCATGTCTGATTCTTACTGAGCTTTATTGGGCTCTCAAAGTGAGAAGATGACAAACATGTTGTGTGGGGTGGCTGTTCTTTGCTCTCCAGCAAGGAGGGTTCTTGCAGGAGGCTCTCCAGTGGGGAAACAGTGGGGTCTGGGTTGTCTTGTTCTTGACGTGGGCATCAAGGCCCCATGGCACAGACCCCGTGGCAAGCCAGGCGTGCATGCCAGGAAGTTTCTAAATGGTTTTCCGAGTACTATCATTTTTCTTTCCTTAACAGCCTGGATTTCTGAGCTCAAGTGCATATCTGCATTGAGGAGAACAGACAGCCTCCCTCGGCACGTTTCATCTAGGAGGTCTTTCTCCAAATCAGCAACCAGAAGAGGTTGGAGAAATCACTGAACGTGAGCATGAATTTTTGGAGTCAGACAGGCTTTGGTGTGAAGCCTGGATCCTCCCTTTACAGATGGAGCGAGAGACCAGGCATGTAGTTGAACCTTTATAAACCTCGGTTTACTCCTCCATGAAATGGGAATAAACACAGTGCCCCCCCCTAGGTTGCTTGTGCAGGTTAAAGGAGACAACGTCCCTGAAGCCCTTGACAAAATGAGAGTGCAAAGCAATGGATCTAATAAAAGTGGTCTGCTGAGGCAACAGTTGTCAGATTTAGCAAGTAAAAATACAAGACGGGGGCTTCCCTGGTGGCTCAACGATAGTCAGCCTGCCAATGCAGGAGACGCAGGTTTGATCCCTGGTCCGGGAAGATCCGGCATGCAGTGGAGCGACTAAGCCCGTTCACGGTAACTACTGAGCCTGCGCTCCAGAGCACGTGCTCTGCAGCAAGGGGAGCGTCTGCAGTGAGAGGCCCACTCATCGCCCCGTGAGAGTAGCCCCCACTCGCAGCAACTAGAGGAGAGCCCATGTAGCGACAAAGACCCAGTGCAGCCAGAAAGAAATACATTTAACGATTAAAAAAAAAATACAAGATGCCCGGCGACACTTGAATTCCAGAGTAACAGCGAATGAGGTCTTAGTTTGGTACATCCCAAATATTCTGGGGGATAGGCTCACACCAGAAGTCACTGTTCATCTGAGATTCAAATTGTGCTGGGCATCCTGTATTTGTTGCTGGATTATGATGCCTGCTATTTATCGTGACTACCCATCTCTATCGCCTAAGTCGGTGGTTCCCCAAGAGCACACCCGCCCCCCCCCCATTTTCTCATCTTTAATAAAATCTTACATCGCTTTGTTTCCTGCCTCCAGCCTCACTGTAGACTGCTGGTGATTAACACAGGCCAGGAGGCTGTTCTGCGAGGCAATCCTGTAACTCTTGCTGCAGTTATTACATAAGCAACTCTCTGCAGCCGCATCCCAACTCCGCGGCGGAGAGGCTGCTGTTTGTACCGGTTCCAACCTCCCGCTGCACGGCCACCCCCTCCCACCACACTGCCTCCCCTCCCCTCTCCCTCCGTGGGCCTGAGGTCTGCCTCCCTCTGAAGCCTCCCCTCACCCGGCCCTTGGCTCTCTTTTTCCCCCCACGTAATACAGTGCAGTTTATTACATAAGTGATTTATTGCATGCACCTTAATGTATAAGGAGCAAAACTTGTTTAAAATAAATCCAACTGAGAGGATAATCTCTATGGGCAAAATGTACTTGGACTTAATTTCTCTACTGGGTATTACACACTATATAATTGCCTTAAACAGAAGCTGCACACACAAATTTAGCTTGGCACCGGTATCTGGCTCCGCAGAACACTCAAGTTACATGCTGGGTTTTGCTACAAATACTTCACTCCACCAGAAGAAACTCAACAGCATGCCTTAAAGAAATATTCAGCCTAGTTCCCCCTGCTGAGACGGGGGGTGGTGGGGGAGGGGGGCGCTGGATTAGTGTGTGGTGGGGAAGGCCTCCGTCCTGGGAGAGGAGGCCGCGCTGCCGCCTGTATCTAACCAGACTGGGTTGGGGACCTCACCTTCGCTCCTTGTTCAGATGTCCGTCACCCAAATGAAATTGCTGTTCCCTGGCTGGCACCGGATGGGGGATATAAGCTTAATGAAAGCTGATGGAGGCTAGTCCTTCTTTCTCCTGTGGGTGAATTAATCACTGCGTTCATGGAGTCACTGACTTCTTCACTCATTCATTCCTCAGACGCTGAGTTCCTCCCACGGCAGTGGGGGGTCCTGAGCTGTCGCGGCAACAACAGTGACGTACAAACAACGCCCGCCCTTCCTGGGGTGACAGGCGGGTGGGGAGGCGGGCACCAAGGAAGTAATCACCCACAGAATGGCGAAAGGTGGCAGCGCAATGGAGGAGTGATGCTGGGCGCTTGGTGGGGCTGGAGAAGAATCTCCAAGAAAGGTCTGCAGAAGGTGTATGAGTTCCTGACAGCTGCTGTAACAAATTAATCCAAACGGAACGGCTTAAAACCACACAGATTTACTTTGTTGTACTTCTGGAGTCCAGGGGTCTAAAGTGGGTCTCGCTGGGCTACAGTCGAGGTGTCAGCAGGACTGCGCTCCTTTCTGGAAGCCCCGGGGGAGGATTTCTCTCCTTGTCTCCTTCTGTTTCCAGAGGCCACCGCATCCCTCAGCGTGTGGGCCCCTCCTCCATCTTCAAAGATGGCAACCGAGCCTTTCCCCTCTGCTGTTTCTCTCTGGCCGTGACTCTCGGCCTCCCTTTCCCCCCGTTAAGGAAACCTGTGATGACAGCAGGCCCCCGGATCATGCAGGACATTCTCTCAATTTTACGGTGCGCTGAGCAGCAGTTTGAATTCCGTCTGCAACCGTAATGCTCCATTTGCTCTGTGACCTAACACATCCCCAGGCGTAGCGATTTGGAGGTGGACGTCTTTGGAGCCACTGTTCGATGGGGTCTAAAGAGCGGCAAGGAGGAAGAATATTTGGCAGCGGCGGGATCTTGTGAGGCAGGTGTTGATGGTGTGCCGGCGTGGAGGCAGCCGAGAAACCGAGCAAGTGTGGGGGGTGCAGGGAACTGGGATGGAGCTGGAGGGGTGAGCAGGGTCAAACTCCGGGGGTGTGGTGGGGATCCACCTGAAGGATTCTGGTCTTCAGCCCCAAAGTACGAAGAATTCCTTTATATATCTCTATCAGGGGATAACAAACTGTTTTGTACTGAATCTAAGAATATTTTGCACTAATAAAAATAAGAATGTCAGTTAAGATATGGGACAGTACTTTCCTATTGCTTAGACTCCCTTATTTTATACTTATTTTATTTTTAAAGAACTCTTTGAGGTTTAACTGGACTTCCCTGGTGGCTCAGATGGTAAAGCGTCTGTCTACAATGCGGGAGACCCAGGTTCGAGCCCTGGGTCGGGAAGATCCCCTGGAGAAGGAAATGGCAATCCACTCCAGTACTGCTGCCTGGAAAATCCCATGGACGGAGGAGCCTGGCAGGCTACAGTCCATGGGGTCGCAAAGAGTTGGACACGACTGAGTGACTTCACTTCACTTCACTTGAGGTTTAATTAGATATTTTTGTCATAGATAACCCTTCTGTATACAGTAAAAAATAAAAGTGAGGAAAACATTGGGCATTACTCAAACTTCTTCACAGTAATAAGAATCTCTCTCCCCTGATTAACATTTAGAGTCTTAACCACTGACGCCCGCGTTTCTCCATACACTGTCATCTGTGCCATCGAAAGCAAGGGTGAGGCAGGCTTTCTTAGGAGAATCCATTATAGAAACAAAGGCCACCGGTGCTGGCTATCGAGCTGGCGCTACAACTGTGCTGAGCAAACCTACTTTTGCTTCCCACTTCTGCAATGTCGCTATACCCGCTTGGCCCTCCACCCAGCAACCATGTGGTTTCTAGAAGTTGCTGGCATCAGATCGCTGGGATTTCCTTTCACGCTGTTGATACCTACCCCCATAGATTTTGTTCACTGGCACTTCGGATGTTTCTTTATGCAGAGGCAATGACAAAGCATCACTGCTTCTTGTCTCGGGGGGTCCTTGAGATGTGCACAGACTTCATGGATGCTAACAGGAGAGAATTTCAGAGAGACACCCTAAGGTCAAGTGGGCTTTCAATGGAAGACTTGTCCCTACATTTCAAGGTAGAGGTTGACAAGCTTTCTGGATAACAAAGAGCCCTTCACTGATGCCAAACACTGCCCTAGGCACTTTCCTGTCCCATCAGGTTATCTAAATCTTATCACAGATTCTGCAGGGAGGAGGTATTATTAATATACCCATTGTACATACTGAGAAACTGAGGCTTAACTAAATTAACTCTTAACAGCACCTAGATTTTTATAGTAGAGCCAAGATTTGAACTCAAAATGACTCCAGAGATTAACCACCATGCTTAACCACCTCTATTTCTATATATTTGTCTCAGCCCTCCACCAGAAGTCTTCAGTGTCACAGAGTTGTCCAACTCCACAAACACATATGCAACACCTTCCGTGCAGGCAGGGGACTCTGCTTTGGACCTACGGACAGAACATCCATGGACCCTTCACAAGAGAAGCTCAGACTTCAAGGCAGAAGGTTGCCAGCACTTGGAATGAGAAGGGAGAGCGGACGTGCGTGTCCACACGTCGAGGGACACGAGCGCATGAGGAAAATGTCCCCGTTTGACTTGCATCGTGCCAATTTTTCCTAAAGAATTTTGGACGCTCTTAAACATTAGACTGCAAAATATTCAGAACTTTTCAGGAAGGCAGCATGAAATCTGCATAGAAAATCTATTCCGGTTTCTACCCCGTGCCCGGTTGACCTTACGATTGCTATCTTCCCACAAACCAGACTGAGTGTTTCCTTCGAGGGGAATAACAGATAGAAAAGGGTCTAAGAGGGATGGGAGGGGGGGTGGAAAGACATAAATCTGGTGCAAATCCACCATCCGTTAGGCTGAGTGTGTGATCAGTAGCACGAGTCCATTGTACAGACACCACACTACTCTTGAGCTGAAATCAAGAAAGAACGGAGGACTGTGAAAGTCTAAAAATGAAACAAAAATCTAGCATGGGGAGGTGGGGCCCATATGATATTCAGAGATAATAGTGAACCGATTTCTTTTTTAAATTCTGTTGAAGGTGATCAAGATCAGAAAGGAAACATAAGTTAGTCGCACACCTCATACATTATCTGTAGACACAAAAGCTACATTTTCTCCCAAACTGATACTGGGATGATTTTCAGGAGATGACAACCGGCCCCCTCCCCCCAAGAAAATGTCCTGCTAAGAGCACTCACTTTGCAATCATTTAAAATTTCATTTCCGTTCAGGTTGGGGGTCTCTGGGAAGGCAGGCAGGGATGGGCGACCCCCTCCTTCTCCCCCAGAAGAAAGCGCCCCGCTCGACACATACACACATGCACACAAACCCCGCGAACATATGCCTGTGCTGAAGAGCAGAAGATGGGAGAAGCAGATGGCGTAATGACTGCGGATCCGACAGCCCGCTCCGCAGCCGCGCTGTCGGCAGGCAGGCCCTGCCAGGGACGCACGCTGGAGCCGGGGCTGCCAAGAACAGGTCCACGCCCGGCCCCCCCACCCGCATGAGAGGCTGGTGTTTGAAAACAAGCAAAATGCTTTTTTTTTTTTTTTTTTTTTTTGCAGGAGCAGCGAGTGAGAACGGGGCTCTGTGGAGTATGCTGCAAACCGGGGGAGTGTTCTGCAAAGCAGTGGCTCTATAAACACGGCCTACTTTGGATGCTTTTCCACACAAGGCAGGTGGGCAACGGGAAGGGAACTGTGGGCAGAACTGCAGAGCACCTCTTTTCATGGGCTGTTTTTTTCCTTTCACTGTACCTGTCCCTGCTGGCCTGATTCACATGGCGGGGGCGGTGGCGGGGGGGGGGGGCAGTGTGTGATACACACTAGAGTCTCCCTGCATCAATGCAATCTTAATTCTCATCCATACAGTGATGTAAACGGACCACAGTCTCTGAATCCTCTCTTCTTCTCCCAAGTTCATTAGGGAGGACAGGCAGGTGTGGGGAGCAGCAAAAAGGGAAAATGGAGCTGATAATTACGGATCCTGACCCGTGGGATCCTCCGGTCTCCTGCTAAGGACTCGATGTATGCATCAGCTCCTTGCAGACTCAGCGAACAGTTTTACAGGTGGGGAAGCCAGGGGTCAAATGTAACCAAAAATCAGGAACAAGTAACGGGACTCAGAAGAGGCCAGCCTGGACTAGAGCTCTGTCACAGTCTTTCTGCTTCATTTTTCTGCCTGGCACTTGCTAAGTAAGAAGGCAGAAAAACCATCCATGTGGTACCCAAACCATAAAGTGAGCTCTGCCTTCAAGGGAGCCCTTGGCTGTAAATGGGTCTATCATATCACCACAGGATGGCTCAAGCCCACCCTTTTCAAGTTTCCCTCCTGTAACCACAAGTTTTCAACATTTTCAAATGGAGATTTTACTTAAGGAAGATGAGAGTTTTCTTAAAAACAAAAGACAAAAACAAGCTAAGCAGGAGGGGATTTCCCCCAAAAGGGCCATGTTCTCATCTTACTTTGTCCAAACAACTTTTGGGATCTGGTTTTGCGTCACCAGTTCCCTCTTCCTTCGGTAAAATGAAAAATGTCATTTGTTCAAAGTCCCTGTTTAAGGGAGCCAGCCTCCACCCTCCCTGAAAATCCACAGCAAGCTCGTTAATAAATTAACCTGACTGTCAGAGAGGTATAAATGCAAAATCATTCGGAAATGGTCCCGTTTAAGATCACACAATCCTCCAAACCCACTGCAACATCTTATAATTCCTGCAGGCCACCTCGGATCTCCTTTACACTTGCAATGGTGCCCCTTTCAATTTGCATTTAAAAGACAGTAAATTGCAGGGTTCATAAACATTTTTATAGTGATTTATTGAAGACCAGGATGTCAGTGCTGTTCTTCACACTTTAGCAGTCCTGGGAAGCAAATGCTGGCTCTGTATGCAATCTTGCTGCCCCCATAAACCACACAGGAACAAGCCAGGTTGGAACTTTATTATTTTCTATTCTTTTTTTTCTTTAGGACAGCAGCAACCATATTTATGTCTCAGTTGCGGGGGGTGGGGAGAGGGGGCGGAAACTCACTTTAATCAGCCTCTAAGTCCTAACTTGGGTTCTGTAATTTACAAAGACCTTGGATGGCCACCCAGCAGCGTTCAGGAGTTATTCTCCATTACAGCTGAAGACCACAAAAAATAAAAAATAAGTATGTAAAGTAAAGGAAGCTTTTCTTTTCATCTTCTCATTCTGTGCTCTGGTAAGCACCCTTCTGCAGGGTGGGTTACCGAGAGGAAGTCAGGCAGAGCTGAGGCTGGCCATGTGCTCCCAGATACTTCTGTCCCTCTTTCTTCCGAAGAACTCGGAGCCAGGGCTGGGAATGGGCTTTCTCTTAGTCCGAAATAAAGTGAGCAGGGAGATGCTGTGATCAGGACATACTTGTGCTCCTTTCCAGCCAGCTAAGTCACAAAAGGCGCTGTTCGGGGGGCCAAGACAAGCTGTTTATCTAAGGGCAGAGTGAGCTCTTTGGCGCCCTTTGCACGGGGTGGGGTGGGGGACTTGAACCTTGTCTGTTCTTAAAGGGAAAGGAGAGAGAAAAAGAGAAAGAAAAATCGGCTTGCACCTTATTTGCCCTTCCAGTGTCCAGAAGGAGTATTTCTTTCTACCTTTTTCACATTATAATAATGGCTTCCGCGCTCCTGAAAAGGGCCCTGGTGCATCGGCAAATGGCGCATGACACGGCGAAACCCCGGGCTTTGTCACACCAGCTCCGCTACAGAGCAAGTCCTCCTCTGCCTTCGTTTCCCTGCCATTAACTGAGATGAAATGAGTTTTTTCCCCTCTTTTGATTCCACCTCCCCCCACCCCCCACCACTGTCTATTACAGTGTGATGAGGCCGTGTTTCCGGGCCCATTATTTCACAGACGGTTCTTTTATTCTGGTTTGGGAGTTTGTGCCTGCAAGGTTATCTGTGCGCAGAGCCGACGCCGCGGTCCTCGTGTTCGTTTCTGAAATCTGATCTCATTGATAAGAACAAGCCCGTTCCCACTGCATTTGTCAGATAAGGAGCTCGGGTGCCCGAGTCGTAATTTTTGTGACTTCAGTCAGGGCTCCCTCTGAAAACACGTCAACTGATAAAATGCAAGTATTATAAAAATAACCTTTGTATCAAAAGTGTCGTCCTATCTCTATTTTTTCTTTTTCTTTTTTTAAAAAAGCACATTATGTCCTTTTTCACATCAAGTACCTCCCTGTACTCAGATGCCTCTTTCCCCATGTACATTTTTTTACAATGATATTTTAAATGGTTTTGCTCCCCGGAGGCCATCCTTTGGTGTGCCGGGAGGAAAAAAAAAAAAAAAAAAAAAACCAACAAGAGGGCTAATAAGGAAAGCATCAGCGTTGCGCAGTTTGTCTGAAAGGGGTTCTGATGAATTTCCCTCCAATGGTCTATCGCACGTGGAGAGGGAACGGTCCCGATCCTGAGAAGTAACCGAATCAGGTTCACGGGCACGGGGGCTCGGTCCCCTCAGCAGAGTCAGAGAATGCGTAAGGACCAGGATCCAGTGTCCCTCTCCGGGACAGGACTCCGAGGTCAGCCTGCCAGGGAACCACTCGGCATTGTTCCCATGAGGGGAAGCGGCCAAAGGCAATACGCACAGCGTCCACCCCTGGTCACGGGACCTGAGCACGAGAAGGAGATGCCGGCTGCTTCCATCCCAGAAAACTGGCTTCTTGCGGCGTCTGATGCCATCCGAACCTCCCTCCTGCCAAAGGCACCCCCCCGGCCTGGAGGTGGCCACGGAGCCGGCGGGTGGGTTATAGAAATATTAGCGCCGGGCAGGTTGCTGGAGCCCCTGTGTGTTCCCATCCCCCCCCCCCGGTGGCAGCCACACAAAGACGCGGGTGACAAAACGGAGAGACAGCCACGGGGCCTGCGAGCGGCGTGCCAAGCCGCTTGCACCGCGCAAGGTCCTGTCCCCACCCCTGTTCGGGGCCCCGTACACCCGGGCCTGCAGCTGATAACACTGTAATAGTCCTCCTTTGAGGACAGCGGCTCCCTCGCGCTGATTAGTCATTTATCACACCTGGCAGCCCTGCTGAACTATAATTACTCTTCTCTCATCCTGCCTGGCTGTCATGTCCGAGAGGAGAGGCGAGGCAGAGTCCCCCGTTAATGACACATTACCCTCTTGACAAGCACTTAAAGGTTTTATTGTAAATATGCAAGATATAAAACATCCGAGATTCCCTTTTTAATTATAAAAAGCAATTTCAGGGCCTCCCTTCCCCAGCCTTCCCTCCCCACGCCCCCCCACCACAGCGCCTCCCCAACCCCCAAATAGTAAAGTTTTCGGTGCCTTATCCTCTCTGCTTACCGCAAACAAACTGATTTTTCCCTTTGTCACGTAAACTCATTGCTACAAGTTAACTCAGTATCTCTCTGCAATTATCAGACATATTGCCTATGAAATTGGTAATTTAAACACACATCGCATTGCCACAAAAGTTAAATTTCCGCCCCGAAAGAAGGGGAAAATGTGCATTTATATGAAAAATTATATATAAAAAAAGCTGAAAATGCAGCATAAATAGTCCAGTTTTCCTCATCGGAAAGAGAGGGAGGAAGTCATTGAATAATTTTTTTTTTTTTTTAAAGATGAGTCTCTGTGGTTAAAAAAAATAGATGGACTTCCCCGCCCCCCCCCAACAAACTAAAAAATTGGAAATTTGTGGGTCGTTAAATCCTGATTGCTTGCTTACAAGGTTTGGGGAGAAAGCCGACTTAGCATTCAGTGACTCCTAGAGCTATTTTTATCCGTCAAGGAGTGTTCAGAGGACACTTCCCTGTGGCCAAGGGCCCCCCACCCCTGCCCCCCGCAAGCCCGCTTCATCTTGCCACCTTCCAGCTGATTTTTTAGGTTCTGTGTAACCTTGTTGGTTGGGCCTGAGGCTGCTGTGGGCAAACTTTGATAACAGTCATTAGGATGGAATAAAGGGAAGGGTGGGGAGCTGACATTAATAAAATCTTTCACTCTGGTGGAAAGATAACAAACTATGCAGACACAGAGAACCACTCAACACAAAGGCACATCTGAGGCTAAACGGGCTCAGCACCCTGTTGGTTTTAACCACCCTCCTGCGCTTCATACAAGTGTTCAACACACACGCTCATACACGTATCCACGTGTGTTGGCCTCTGTGCGTCTGAGATGATCATCTTCCAGGTGAGTGGACAGCATGGCCAGCAGCAGCTTTACAGCGTGGGGTTTGGGGTCTAGGAACCAGAGATGAAACTGCAGGGAAGGACTCGACTTCTGATCTCCTTTGTTCCAGGGGTCACTAGGGCTGGGCTCTCTGATCAGGTCAGCTAAGTGGGCATGTCCTTCCTCCAGCACCCCGTTTTCGGCTGGACTTCCACAGGCTTTCATTTAAGAGCCTTGCCTTCCCAGAGAAAGGAAAGTCTTTCTTTGGTCAAAGGTCCATGAGACGTTGACGTACAGGCAACGGTTAAGGAGCTGACGCGGTATTTGGATATTGTGACTACCAAGACCCAGGAAGCCATACGGTGGCCAAACCAAAGAAGTGGACATGTAAACAGCTGACCACCTCTGACAGTCGGCCAGGGCTGGTGATGACTCTCCACTCGGTTCCTGGAGACTCGCTGAGGTCTTTGTGCAAAGAAAGGGAGGAACGGGGAGAGCAGGAACAGGCCAGGAGGTGAAAAGGCAGGAGTATCTCCCAAAAGGGAAGTGCCCTGCACAGCTGTGGTTGGTGACTGTCACTGCACAGGACACTGTCCAGGAAGACACAGGAGCTGGCTGTGCAGAAAAGGGACACAAAGACAAGAAGAAAACTGACGTCCTTGAGTTCACGGTCCAGACACCCCCAGCATGCTTCCTGAATGAATGGTAGACACCTCAAGGACAGGACGACCCTTCTTTTTTTTTTTTTTTTTTACATCCCCTCATTATTTTATTTTATATTGGAGCATAGTTGATTAACAATGTCGTGTTACTTTCAGATGCATAGCAAAGAGATTCAGCTACACGTATATATGTATTCTTTTTTTTTTTTCCCAATACTTCATTTATTCCAATTTTTAACTAATGGGAAGTTTCAAAGACAATCCTTTTTTTTTTTTTTCCTATTAACGTACCAGCCTTGTGTGATGGTACATTTTATTTTATTTTATTTTAAAATTTATTTATTTATTTTTTTAATTTTAAAATCTTTAATTCTTACATGCGTTCCCAAACATGAACCCCCCTCCCAACTCCCTCCCCATAACATCTCTCTGGGTCATCCCCATGCACCAGCCCCAAGCATGCTGCATCCTGCATCAGACATAGACTGGCGATTCGATTCTTACATGATAGTATACATGTTAGAATGCCATTCTCCCATATCATCCCACCCTCTCCCTCTCCCTCTGAGTCCAAAAGTCCATTATACACATCTGTGTCTTTTTTGCTGTCTTGCATACAGGGAGGACGACCCTTCTTTCATTGTCTCTTCACAAATGAGCACATTGTAGGCACAGAGGTTTTCTCAATGAATAAATGAATGAATGAATGAAAGGAAACCCCTGGAACACAGGCAGTGGAAGGAGATACATGAAGGTGTGCTTTCCCAGTCACTGATTTTCATTTTCCCCCTTGCATCCAGTAACGAATATGTACTGGGGATTATTTTGTGGCAGGTATCGCAGGAATAAACGAGACTTAACTGAGATGATTTCAAGACTCTGGGGCCCCACGTGGACAAAGCCGGGGATGATGGCCATGAAGACAGAGGTGGTGATTAAAGATAAGGTCTCCTGAAAGCTAACACGGGCAGGGCGATGTGTCAAGCCCTTCAGGATACTTCCTCTTCGCCTTTTTGTTGGGGCTTCATGTCAACGCTCAAAGGGGTAGATCTTAGGGCTTACATCTTACAGAAGGGAAAACTGAGGTCCTGAGGGCTGAAAGAACTTGCCCAAGGCCCTGCTGCTGCTCAGCGGAGGGACCTGGCTTTAGCGGGGACTCTACGATCCCCACACTTAATCCAGGTCTTGCTGCCTCTACCAGATGCGAGCGGGTGGGAAAACCATAGCTTGGAAACAGCTCAGAGGGACTCTCAAGCACGCTGGCAAGAATTTCTCTCAATCTCTTCTCTGACTTTGACCTCAAGGGCTGAGTCTGTGGTCACTGACTTGGAGAATCCCTTCTGTTCCTTTTCCATCTCATTGTCTCCTCCTCGGGAAGCTGAAGGCTGCCATGTTTGGGCTCATCCCCAGAGCCCCTTGCTCTTTTCAAAGGCACTGTATAAACCTAAGGAAATCACCGAGACCCAAATGAGCTGTCTTCCCCAGGTTTGTGGTCTCGAGACAAGATCCCCTTGAGATCTGCTCCCTTTTCTCAGCCTGATGCCTCCCTCTCTTCAGGGAAAATCATGTGCCCTGCACTCATCACCTGTTTTGTCTTCTTCTGAAAAAATGCAAGTGAACACGGAGACACAGGACCAGAAAGACAGCAACAGAGGCTCCATCAAGAGGCGAGGGGCCCCGTCAGGTCAGAAGCCGAGACGGTGCCCATCCTTCTCGCTTGCCTGCCTACCTTCCTCCTTTCTCTCTCTTTGTCCTCTCCTCCTTTCTTTTTGTTCCCTCCTCTGTCTTTTTCTCTCTCTTTTCTTTCTCCCCTCCTTCATTTTTTTTTTAAATTGTATTCTGGACTGTTTGCTAAGCCATTCCACAGCTTGGGCGGTGAGGGAATGACCCGGGGCCCTGGGGGCACCCCCAGTGCTCACAAAGAGCTCTTGTCAGTGTGATGCGCATCCTGGCACTGATAAAACCCAGTCTACGCCTTTGCAATAACACAGCTGCTGACCTTGGGCAGCTCCACGGAGTCTGGCAGGTTGGCCAGATTAGCTGGGGCTCCCTCCTTATGTGTGGGCAGGGCGCCTCCCAGTTAGACCTCATGAAGACAGGGCTGGGAGCTAGAAGTCTGGGACGGAAGGGAGCCTTTGGTATGAGAGACAGGCAGGTTGGTCTCAAAAATCTCTCTTGCACACACATGCGCACACAGACACACACACACAGACTCCTCCTCTGCTTCCCCCCTCTCAGCACCTCGCCGTCCTCTCTGCACACCTGCTCCACCGTCTTCTCTGCCGGCTTCCTGCTTGCTCGTGTGTTCTCCCTCCTCACTCCTCCATGCAGAGGGTCCCCACTGGATGCCCAGTCCCCGAATCCACAGGACAGCCTGGTTTCTGTATTTACCCTCACTGACTGTCTTTTTCCATGCTGACTAATCAAATCTCAGAGAACTGACGGTCAGGGCCACGCACTGCTGGCCGCGCTGAACTTGCTTAGCGGGGGAGCCGTCCACGCTGTGGGCCGCTGTCTCCAGTCTGAGGGCAGGTGCGGGCTGCCCGGAGCAACAAAAAACCTATGGTGCCTCTGAGGCCGTGCAGTGGGGCCTGATTATACACACAGGCCTTCCTACCTGCAGAGTTTGAGCACAAAGAGAAGAGCTCATCACACATCCGTCTAAGTTACGGCACTTAGCTCATGATAGTGAACTAACTGAATGAAAAAGAAGGTCTTCAAAATTAGGTGAGAATTCTTAAAATCATTTGAAAAGACAAGGCGGTTAGTTGATGAGGCTGCCCAAAATGGAACACTTTCCCAGTTAGTTATAAACTCAAAAAATGCACAGGGAGGGTCTAGTATCCACATAACCCAATATCTGATAATTTTGAAAAGGGAATGTAAAAAAAAATATTAAAATCATACCTCCAAAAATAAAATGCTTTGGAGTTAGGGCTTCCCTGCTGGCTCAGACGGTAAACAATCCATCTGCAATGCAGGAGACCTGGATTCTATTCCTTGGAAGACGTCCTGGAGAAGGAAATGGCAACCCACTCCAGTATTCTTGCCTGGAGAATCCCATGGACAGAGGAGCCTCACAGGCTGTAGTCTATGGGGTCGCAGGAGTTGGACATAAAGAAGGAAGGAGGCGAAAGACTTACATGCTGAGAACTATAAAACATCAATAAAGGAAATCGAAGGTGAATAAAAGAAATGAAAAGATATCCTGTGCTCTTGGATTGGAAGAATTAATACCATTAAAACGGCCACAGCACACAAAGCAACTACAGATTAAATACGATCCCTATCAAATTATCTATGACGTTTTTCATAGAGCTAGAACAAATGATTCTAAAATTCGTATGGAGCCATAAAAGACCCAGGATTGCCGAAGCAATCCTGAAGAAAAAGATCGAAGCAGGAGGCATAAGCCTCTCAGACTTCAGACAATACTACAAAGCTACAGTAATAAAAATGGCATGGTGTTGGCACAAAAACAGACCCGTGGACCCACGGAACAGAATAGAGAGCTCAGAAATAAACCCAGAAACATACAGCCAGTTGATTGTAGACAAAGGAGGCAAGAATGCACAATGGGGAAAAGTCTACAGCAAGTGGCACTGGGAAAGCTGGAGAGCCGCCTGTAAATCAGTGAAGTTAGGAAACACTGTCACAGCATACCCGAAAATAAACTCGGAACGGCTCAAAGACACAGACATCAGACATGACACCATTCGGCTCCTAGAGGAGAGCGCGGGCAAAGCGTTCTCTGACACAAACTGTACTGATGTTTTCCTAGGCCGGCCGGTCTCCCAAGGGAACAGAAATAAAAACAAACACAAACAAATGAGACCTAATTATTATGTGATAATTTTGCTTTAAAGCACCAAAAAAGAGAGAGTCACTATTAGTCCCACAGCCCTATTGATTAAGTGGCTTGTTTTGTGACTCATCCAACTCTCTGCTTGTTTTTACAGAGAACTCAGATAACCCTCTTGGCTAGTTTCTGACAGAAAAGAAAACCCATCCCACAGAGCTGAACCGCATGTATCTGCTTTGCCTAACAGCCAGCCGGCCTTCTTTTTCCAGCTAGGGGCAGTGAAAAATCGGCACCCATGTAACAACATGTGGGCCCTGGTGGTGGACGGAGGACACAGCTGAGAAAGCACAGACTTAGAGGCAGGGTATAGACCCTAACCAGTAACCTTTTGTTTTTCTTTTCTGGGAAGAAGGTAATTGGACAGCTATGCTAGAATCTTCTAATTCCCTGCCCAGGTTTACCCTCTAGTCTTTTGTCCTCGGCTCCATGCTCAGGAAGGTTGACCAATACAGGCTCCATCACTGAGTTCTTTCACCAACCGGTTTCTGGGTGGGGTTGAATGAAGGGAAGTGAAAGTGAAAGTTGCCCAGTCATGTCTGACCCCATGGACTGTCTAGTCCATGGAATTGTCCAGGCCAGAATACTGGAGTGGGTAGCCTGCCCCTTTTCCAGGGGATCTTTCCCAACCCAGGGATCGATCCCAGGTCTCCCTTATTGCAGGAGGATTCTTTACCAGCGGAGCCACAAGGGAAGCCCTGAATAAAGGGGTAGACTGTTTATTACCCTGGGGTCTTTCCTTGGGAGAAAGGAGTGTCACCACAGGTAGGCAGAATTCCCCAACCAAAGACCAGGGCCTCTGCTAAGGGTCCATCCAGAGACCCTCCCCTGGTGCCAGAGCCTGCTTCCTCCTTCCTCTCCAGGATGGCAAGAGCCCCCATCACTGCCCCTGGGAAACTCCCCATCTCTTATGCTTGCACTAACACCCTGTCCCCACCTTTATAAAAAGTTTTTTTAAACTGTTCAAACTCTCCTGGAATTACTCGATTTGAGTGGGTCATTTCTTTTCTGCCAGGACTGCCTCTAAGCCAGAAGGGATGGGATAAGGCCTCTGGCTTCATTTGGGCCAAATATTCTAAGGAGCAGGGCTCACTGTCCTGAACTCACTATTTAAATATTGGGGAAAGTCCTGCTGGAAATTTTTGGAGAGTACATTTTTAGAGAATTGCCAAGTTCAGCAGCCCAAGAAGAAAAGGACACAGAGAGCTTGGGCTGACACATGGTGGCTCTCTCATCGGCACACAATGAATTCTCTTTGCTTTGCTTCTGAATATGGAGGGACTCGTGCAAAAATCAAGACATATGCGCCGTCATACCGAAAGCATCTTGAAACATGAGGGAGCATACGCAAAAGTCCTTGAAGAGGTCTTTTTCCAATTTTCCTCAACCTCCATGTGTTATGGGGAAAGCTCTAAACTCTCACAAAAACAATGGATTAAAAAATGAGATACCCTCCAGTTTTGCCATCCATTTGTTTCAAGCTTTCAAGATCTGCTTGAGAAAGGGATAAAATAAGTTGCAAGGGTCCCAGTGTGAACTAACTTGAAAAATCTTGCCTTTGCTGGGAATTTTTTTTTTTTTTAATTTTCAAATGCATACTGACCTGCTGCTGCAGCTACAAGGTAGGAAAACATCACTGTCCAAAGAAAAAAGAAGAGGAGGAAGAAAAAGAAATCATTCACCTGCTAAAGATCCTGGGATTTCAAACAATAAAGCCAGCACTGGATTAATAAGCACAGCCCACTTCTAAACATATTCTTCTCTGGTTTGTGGTACAAGGAGACATCAAATCTTAAAGACCCTCTGTGCGCTTTAGAAAAAGATCGTAAATCTTGGAGCCCCACCATGCTATCCAATTGCAGGGCTGGTTTCTTTTTGAAAGCTGTCCTTGAATTACCATGGTGAGTGTGTCCTTGAAGAAAGTCCCTGAGTTATTTCCCAAGAAGCTTTCTCTGACCCTTTTTCTGCTTAGTTTGGGATAAATGTCCCTTTGCTGAGTTCCCTGGCCACCCTTTTTGCAGAACCTGGTACCATGACCTTGAAATACTGAGTTTTCCTGAGTCCCTGAGGTCAGAGGTAACTTCTTGTTTATCCTGGAATTATCACGCCTCACACAATGCATGTTATCCAAGAGACGTCCAAACATTCCTGCGCAATTAATCTTTAATTCAAGAGAATGACAACATCAAACTAGCAGGACTTTAGAATCTCTACTGGAGATATCAAGAAATGGCAAATGAGCTTTAGCACATGCGCTAACCCTGGTCAACGGATAACAGTTTCCTGGAGGGCTCTGCCTGAATGCAGACTTGGGAGAGTCACCTCCGTGCTTGGGAGGAAAGGCGAGTACTGATAATGAATGATGTCGGCCATGGACCCAGAACTGGGGCATGATGCCAAGTGGACTGTGGCTTTGCCATTTCTGTCCTTAGATCGGCAAATCTTTATGGATCACTTATGTGAAACCACCCCAAGAAAATCCACTGAAATGCCAAGGTTAGTAATATCAGCACTGCCCCAACCTACTTAGGGTACTGTGGGCCTGGAGTCTAAAAACAAACACCAGCTCAAGTCCAAACCAACTGTTCTCTGTGGAGCACAGAGCGCCCATTAGGACTGGGTCTTCATAAAGCTCTGAGTCAGCCTGGTATCCTCCTGGCGACTTTCAAAGCTGTGGGTGTGGAAGCGCGTCTACCTCTGGTTTCTTCGTAAAAATTGATTAAGTATTTTCAATAAGTCTTTCTATCATCCCTGGTTGAAAGTTGCAAGCGCATTGGTTGCATATGTAAAAATATAAATGTCTGACTCATCTCGCCTGGGGAAATGCTGACGAAGCCAGGGGTGTACGTGCTCCTGTTTCGGTAAATGTCTTCCTAAGCCCCAGTTCATCTTGACATTTCCCCTGCCTTTTCCACGCCATCTCAGACAAGCTGGCGTTGGATATCCTTCTGACCCTGGGACGCCCCTCGAAACCACGTCAAGGAGAATGGAAGGCCGTTGCGGCGCGTTTCTGGCTCTGAGCCACGACCTCTGACACAGCATCCGCATTCCTGGGCCAGTCAAGGTCTTCGTATCAGAGGGACCCTGGCTGATGGAACTGGGGGAGGCAGCCGGCTGGAACTCGGGCTTCAGCTGTAACTTCTGTACTCCGGCTGGAGTGGTCAGCATTCCTGGCCAGGGCCGCGATGAATGACCCCCGCCTGCCCCGAGTGTGGTCTGGGTGACACACCCCATCCTTGCTGGAGATGGAAGTGATTCGTGGCACTGGGACCCTGACACCGCTGTGAACCCTGTGCTGGTGACAAGCCACACTCGTGACCGCGCGGGCGCTGTGTGCGGTGACACAGATTCACAGGCTGCACTATTTCCTCTGCTGATACAATGGGCTGTGACCGAGGGACACAAGAGAGGGTTTCTGCGTGTCAACCCCTCCACGACCGACAGGAAACGGAGATTTCCCCCTTCCTTCCTGGAAGGAGTCAGGGCTGGGTGTCACAGAAGGCCCTGCTCCTGGGGCCGAGGTCACGGCGAATTCAACAGGTTTAAAGTGAAGTCCCAGAAGTGGGGGTTCCGGGTGTGGCTCCTGACGGAGAGATGGTGGAGGGGAGGCAGGCACTCAGACACCTGGATCTGGGCTCGGGTTCTGAGTTCTTTCATTTTTCCCCAATATTAGTCCATATTCTCTCAAAATGACAAAGAGAGCCAGACCTTGATGAGCCAACTGTAAAAACACCCAGTATCGATTCCCCTCTCTGTTCCTTCCCTCTCTGTTATGTCCCTTGCACACCCTTGTTACCCAAAACGCCGGGGAGCGTTTGGTGGATACAGCAGAGGACATTGTGAAAATGGACAAGGAGGGTGTGACCACTTCTAACAGGGCTGCTCCGGAAACAGGAGGGTTTGTACAGTATTTTCAGTGGAAGGAGCCCTGAGGGTCAGCTTGTGGGCTGGGAAATAAGCTAGGTGACTGACTTGAGAAGTATGTTGAGATCACACTGAAGAAAGTTGGTGCAAGGACCCTCTGTCAGTCCGGCAGATCACATAGACAGATGCTGGCCAACTACGGACCAGGGGTCGGTTCCAGACTACAGCCTTGTTCTTATCAATAAAGTTTTATCGGCACACAGCCACACCCACTCATTGCTATACTTCAGGCAGCTGTTTTCACGCGACAGTGGCGGAGCTGAGTAAGCAAAAAGAGACTGCATGGCCTGTGAAACATAAGGTGTTAACGGTTTGGCTCTTTACGGAAGTGTTTGTTGACTCCTGAGCTAAAGAGTGGGGACTTCTGGTTTACTTGTTATAGCTCCTAAGAGGGCCAAGCTCTGCTGAAGGTCCACAGGATACAAGGACATGTGGCCACACTGGACTCAGGGGAGAAACAGACAAGGGAGGGCTCTCACAAGAGAGGAGATACTTCACCAGTCTCACCTCCCCATATTCACTGAAATGACGTCGGTATCTGCTGTAACAGAGAAACTTCAAAGTTCCTGAGGCCTAACACAATATAAGCTTATCTTGTGTTCCTATAGAGCCTTACTGACTATAGAGAGCTCGGCTCCATGCAGTCATTCAGAGATCCAAGCTAGTTCCATCCTGGGGCTCATTCCATTGGTTAGAACTCAGTGATGTGACCAAGTCTAACAGGTAGGGAGTCCAGTGATGTGGCCAGGAGGAAAGGGGAAGAGGCAGGTGAACACGGAGCCAGAGGACCCATGCCAAGATCCTAACCTGTCCACGCCTTCCTCCTCCTCTCAGAGCACCCTGGCCCTTGCTAACAGAAAGCAAGACTCAAGCATGATCCTCGGTCAGTCTCCACCGAAGACTCATGATGCACTATCCTTCCTAGGGGGAGAGCCACCTGAACAGAATGTCCCGTGACGCTCAACTCAAGGAAGGATGCCATGTACCAAACACACTAATCTTCATTCTACTTGGTTGCATGTCAGAGTTAAGGATCTGTTTTGGGCAAATCAAGTGTTTAGTACATTGCCCACTTTATAATACATAGAAGCAATTTTCCTATAATAATAGAGTCATAGGTATTTAGTTGGAGCCCGCTTGTAAAGTATTGTTCATAGTTGGTGCACTTTGCATTGAATCTTGGATTAGAAAATAAATTCAATTCTAACATTTTAATAATTTGTTAAGTGTTTTCTAGGAAGACTTTGAGGTCAAGTGTATAAGCGACTTAGATCAGGTTGGCTTAAAGCAGCCTCCTCCTACAACAGCCCTCTGCTCAGGACACCTAGACATCTTTCAGGCGGTGTTACCTCTAACTCTCCATCTCTACAACCCAACTCTGCGAGCCTGGATCTCAGTCCATCCACATGAGGGCTGACAACAGACCTCACTTGGAAACAATGAGCATGATCAATTACAAACATTAAAATCTTTGACAATATGCACACTAGAACAGCTAGGTAATATTAAAAAAAAAAAAAGATGCCATCGCAAGAGTCCAAGACCAGGAATGAGGAGCCCTTGGCTCCAGACCCTGCTTCTGTGCCATCTTTGCTAAGTCCTTCCCTTCCTCAGCCCAGGTTTTCCCATTAAGTGTAAACACCCTGGGCATCCGTGGTCTACCTGTCACAAGTCTATGAATCTGGGAAGAAATCCCTACTGGTGGAGTTTGATGTCTCAGTGGGAGAGATATATTTTATTTTATTTATTGATTTATTTTTTAAAATTTTGTCTGCACTCAGTCTTTGTTGCAGTGTGCAGACCTCTCTAGTTGCTCTGTGCAGGCTGAGTTGCCCCACGGTGTGTGGGATCTTAGTTCCTTGACCAGACGTAGAACCTGCAACCCCTGCTTTGGAAGGCAGAGTCTTAACCAGTGGACCACCAGGGAAGTCTGAGAGATATATTTTAGAATGCCATTCTCAGCTTCAGCCCACAACCACAAAAGACCGGCCCACTTCCAGATTAGGCTCAGGCTAAAGGAGAATCCATGATAAATATTTTGCAAAGGAAAACAAAGGAATATATTATCTGGCCGCCAAAGGGAACGCAAGCCCCAATCACTGCTTCTCCAATTGCAAATGGCTTTATAGGCAGTCAGGGTCATTTTATTATTTAGAGTACTGTTCACGGTATCGCCACGAAGAAATCAAAATTTGATGAAATTAATTTAGCCATCACAGGAAGGATAAAGAGGAGCTCAGAAGGGTGTTCACTTGATAAATAAAATATATTTTAGAGCAGGGTATTATGGTAATCACTATTTATTAATGCAAACTTCTTTAGGGTTTGCAGGATTCAAATGCACATTTCATTTTCTCCCAGCTAAATAAACATACGTATTTGAGGAGCCTGGTCTAAAATATTAACAGTCTTTCTGCACCAGAAATATTAGTCCTTTCCTCCTTTTCTGCCTGCTTCTGTCAGGAAGCCACGGAGCATACAACGGCAGCGCCTAGCTAACCATGTAATTGATAACTCCCTACTCGATTCACCGTGGGGATCTGTCAGTTAAGGTCTAAAGATACATACACGCCACTATGAAAATGAACTTGCACGAGCCTGTCTGTGGCCCAGGAAGGGCCTGAATGCAGTCGACATCCCGCTACTTAATTGGTTGGGGCTGGTTAACCAGCACAAACGTGTATTCTGGCAGTGGCGTGCTGTACTATGACTCTCTGACAGACCTATTTAGTGAGGAAGAGGTATATTCCACCTCCCCCCCAAGATAATTGCTCAAAATCATGCTTTCAAAGTCGAAGTGATTCAAACTCGCCTGTCTGTGTGTTGCAAACACACAAGTTGGAAGGAATGCAAATGCAGAGTCCTACTTCTCGGGCAGATGCATGCTGTTTTTGCTTTTGGTTTCTCCTCCTGGGAGCAATGAAGGGGAAGGAATTCAGACCCTACAGGGTATAGCTCAAGCCCGGGGTGGCTCGTCTGGCCAGATCCTGCAGAGTGCATGGTTCACTCCACTTGGACCCAGAGCCCTTCAGTGGAGACGGTGAATCTGACACCCTGCCAGTCAAAAACCAGGGCTCTCAATGCCCTTTAAGGGTTTCCCCAGCAGAGCAGAGGGCTGCAGCGTTCAAATCTACCAGATGTTTGGAGGAGCCATTTAACTTTCCGGGTGGCACCTGGCATAGTGAACAGAGCCAAACACCCTGAAAATAAACCATCTTCAGGGGAGTGCAGGGAAATGACGTCACTCCTTCACTCTGCCCCTCATCACACACACAGAGCTGTTTGCGCCTGCCTCTGGGGGCTGCTGCGGACCTATGTGATACTCGTCAGGAGCGTCATCCTGAACCTGGATCTACAGACATCTCCTGGCTTTGTCCTTGCCCCCTCGACTCAGCCCTGAGGGCATCTGTGTGCATTCTTGCCCTCTCCCCTGGCATTTCTGAATATTCACACAGAGATCACGGAATGGTACAGGCAATAACAAGCACTGGAGCAATTCTAACAAGGGAAGAAAGGAGCAGTGCTGGGAGGTGTGGGTGACGCTGTTTTCATGGTGAACACACCAGTGACGACATGCAGACCAAGTATGGATTTCAGGGGAGGCTGACAGCCCAGGGTCCTCCCCGTCAGACAGGGGCCCCACATGCCTGGGTCTACAGGAAGAGCTTGCATAAGGCTTTGTAGGCTCCAGAAAGTACTGTTATACACATCAAGTACAGACATACCCTGTGAGCGTGGAGCCAAGAGCCCCCTAGCACAGATCCTTAGGCTCTATGCACAAATCAAGAACCAAAATGTGACTGAGGCCTGTCCTGGGTCCTTATATAACTTCTCCCTTGACATTTCTGAAGGCAAATAAAACCAAGAACTCGTGACCTTTTCCCCTTACTGCCGAGGGAACTCAGTCCTACAGAATTATAGACGCGGCCACGTTTTCGTTGTCCTATAGAATTATTTACACTTTAAAACTCAGACAGGACGTTCAAGGTGATACTCTCCCCCTCTGCTTTTTCAGAAGATGGTGTAAATAAGCTCGTCCACAAAAATGCTTATTTCAGAGTCAGTGCGTTCAGGAGCAACACTGGGATTTCCGTCTCCTTGGGAGAACTGAGTTGAATGAGGAGATCTGGTTCCCCTTTCAGGGTCAAAACGTGGATCCTGCCTCACAACGCCATGCGTGGTTCACGTGACTCTAACAGGAGACGATTGCACATGCTATGTTCCCCCCATGGCCGGGCTAGCTAAGCGGAATCCTGTGAGATGGTGGTGGGTGAAAATGCTTTGTAGCCCACTAAATAAATACCTAAATGCATACATGGAATCTAAAATACGAGACAAATGAACGTATCTGTGAAACAGGAACAGACTCACATCCATAGAGAACATGCTTGTGGTTGCCAAGGGGAAGGGCTTTGGGGGAGGGATGGAGGGAGGTTGGGACTAGCAGATGCAAGCTATTATACAGAGAAGAGAACCACCGAAGGCCCTACCGTATAGTGCGGGGAACTATACTCAAAACTGTACGAGAAAGCGTATTGGAAAAGGAGAACGTGCATATACGTGAATCCCTATGCTAGACACATGCTGCGGAGCAAGCGAGATAAAATATAGGAGTTACTTCTGGGCACTGCCTCTGCAGATGGCTGGTGTTACCTCTCTGTATGCTTCCAGCTGTGCTTCCAAATGCGCTGTAAGGATATGGGCTCTTTTTGCAAGCACCATGGGACAACCCACAGGGCATGCACTGTAAGATAAAATGAGCTGTGCACGGTCGTCTGAAGCAAAACGAATGCTCAAGGACGTTCACAGCAGCACCACGCACAACAGCCAAAAGGAGAAAGCTAAAGTGAAGTCGCTCAGTCATGTCTGACTCCTTGCGACCCCATGGACTGTAGCCTAACATGCTCTTCCGTCCATGGGATTTCCCAGGCAAGAATCCTGGAGTGGACTTCTATTTCCAAAAGGTGGGAACAAGCCAAATGAACCACCCCCCCCGCAATGGATGAACAGATAAACCCAACGTGGTGTGAACATACGGTGGAGTATTATTAAGCCAGGGAAAGGAATGGAGTGCTAACATAGGCTATGACATGGATCAACCTTGGAAACTTGACACCAAGTGGAAGAAGACAGATGCGGAAGGTTACATTCTGTAAGACTCCTTTTACAGGAAATATCTAGACCAGGGAATTCCATAGAGACAGAAAGCAGACAGGGAGCTGCCAAGGGCTGGGAGGAAGGACGAAAAGGGAGGGACTGCTTGACAGATTCCGGGTTTGACTGGGAGGTGACGAAATATTTTGGAACTACATAGACACGGTATTTGCACAAAATGATGATGGTACTAAATGTCGCTGAACTGTTGACTTCTGAGCGGTTCATTTATGTTACATCAGTTTTATCTCAATTGAAAGAACATATATAAACAGAAAAAAAAAAATAGTACTCCTGAAGTTTGCTTGCTTGTGCCTGTATTTGCTCTCTCCCAGCAAGAACCCTTTTGAGGAGTGGTGGGGGCTGAAGGTCGGCTGGGAGTGAAACCTCAGCAGGAAGACTGGACTCAGGAAAGCATTTGTGGTCAAGAGACCAAGTGTGGGGAGGATGGAAGGAGGACGTGTTAAGCCCTCAGTGTGCCTGGAATCTTCTCTTTATGCTATTTATTTTGGTGTCATGCTTATCTGGGGCCATCTTAACACAGACATTAACACTGGTAGGTGCCCAAGGCCATGGTGCTCACAGCATGAGGCCTGCCGACTTTGACCCATGACCTGGTTGCATCCCTGAGGCTGGCACTCAGCTGCCCTGGCTGTGCGTGACGGCTCCTTCCATGGCATCAGGCTTCCGTCCTCTGCTACGTGACCCTTCTTCAGAAATGACTTGCTCGGTTGGCGCCCTGGGCTGCCCCCATCGCGTGCCCCATGGCTCTGTGAGTCACAGGCCCACGCGTATCACGTGCTCCGGATCTGAGATTCTGACCACACAGCCTTTGGTGTGCTGGGGGTGGGGGGGGGGGTGTGGGGCTAGTGGGTAGGGGGTGAGGGACCCAGCAGACCGAGAGCCAAGGCAGCTTCATTGGTTCTCATTTCAAAACTGCCTGAACGTGAAGATCAGAAAGAAGTAGGTGTGTTTCACAAGATGCTGGCGAGATTAAGGCGCGCAAGGGGCTCTTCAGGGAGGAAAACCCTTATTCATTCATTCCTTCAGCCAGAAAACAATGACCACGTTCCTTTTCTCGCGCCAGGAACTGGGCAGGGGCATCCAGGGGTGGGTGAAGAAGACCCAGTCTTGAAATCTGCATTTGCGTGCTAGAGCATCCCGGAGTCGGGGATCAGGCAAACGCATCGTTGGAAAGGGAGCAGTATATTTGAGGGAGCTTTCACCCAGGTTCCTGGGCAGCGGAGGCTCACAGGGCAGGAGGGTGTCCAGCGGACCAGGGGCTTACAGTGGGCGAGCAGGCGACTGCCCCCGGGAGTTGACAGTGACTGCTGGAAGCTGACTAACCATAGAAGGCGACATTGTTGGGAGAGGAGATTTGCTCTTGATGGGGCGGGACCCTCGCTTCCAGAGCCTGGGATCTTGCCTGATCCCTCCCGCTCTCCGCAAGGCTGTCAGGATTGCTCTAAAAAAAACCGAATCCCATCACTGTATAGATTTTCTTGCTCAAAAGTCTCCACTGGCTCCATGTTACTCACGGATAAAGTCCTTCTTTACACTTCGAATTCCGATGGAGGCCATGACACCTCCAGGGAGGGGGTGAAAATTGGGTTTGGGGAGAGGGAAGAAAGGAGAAGAGGAAAAAAAAGGCTTGCCATTTGAATGTTTCAAGCACAGCTGTGCAGAGAGTACAGAAACAGGTATGCAGCGTATCTGTGGTATTAAAATTTCATGGGTGGGGGCGATTAGGAAAATCGTGTCTGAAAAGGCTCCCGGAGGTGGGAGGTGATAATGAAAGAAAACGCTGAGAAAGACTCCAGGCCAGGCTTTCTCACCCTCAACACGATCCACGCTGGGGCCTGGATAATTCGCTGTTGCCAGGGGCTGTCCTGTTCACTGCAGGACGTTTAGCACCGTCCCCAGCATCTGCTCCTTAGATGCCAGGGGTCCTTCTTCCTGAGAGGTGACGACCAAAAATGTCTCTGGCGTTGCCAAGACGTCCCCTGGGAGTGGGAATTCAGCCCCAGGGCGGTGGGGTGGGGGACTCCCAGATTAGAGGAGGTCATATCTGTAAATGCTCACTCCACAGTAACTATATGATGAAGCTTAACAGTGTAGGACGGGGTTGGGGGCAGTGGTTGGGGGTGTCTTTTATTGGTAGCAGTACATTCTGAGGTGGCCAGGCAGGTCTGGAGTTGCAACGTGGAATGATCAAGCCAAAGGACACAGACGGTCATGCCAGGGTGAGAGGCCTTTCCAGAAAGGTCTCTTTAGGGGGAAGGCGGGGCTGACTGAGAGAAGCCAGCAAGCCTAGAAACGTCCATCTCTCTCGGTGTCCAGAGAGGCCTCATTAAATTCCGTGACTGCACTGGTGGAGCCTGACTCGCAGCTGCAAATTTCAAGGCCTCCCTGGGCCTCCTGCGGATGGGAAGCTGGGGTAATAAATTACCTCTGCTTCCTGGCCTGGGCTGTGGACCTTGGGAGGTTACACCCTAAACATCCCATTCGAAGGGCGGAGGAGAGCTGGGGGCCCCCACACCAGGGGCTGAGCATGGGTCTCCGTTTTGGCCAAGCAGAGCTGGCCATTTAGGTTGAGCGATTTTCATTGGGTAAGGTTTCCTATGAGGGTGACATTAGGCTTTTGCTAAATCAAAACAAACAAACAAACAAAAATGGCAAAATTAACTGTACATCACATGATGCTTTTAAAAATAACATACAGCTTATTTTGGTGGATAATCGTAACACAGGGCTGGTTCTGGAAAATGAAGCCTCGCCTCGCCGTGGAGCTTGAGCCTGAGTGATTTCTTCCTTTCTGGAGCCTTTGAAGAGCCGGTGCAGCAGGAGGCGAGCTCTGGGGGGGAACCCACGCATTGCTCAATTAAGATGTTTACTGACGTGCCACATAAAACTCTCCTGTTTTTTATCGGGGCTGGAAGGAGGTTATTTCCTTACCTGCTTGGCTTCCGCACACCTCTGGGCTCCTCGGGGATGGTTTTTCTCTCGCTCAGATCCGAAAGAACTGGTCCTCTGACAAGTGTGTTTCCTTTTCTTCACACGTCCCTTCCTACTGTCTCTGCCTCTCTCATCCTTTGACTTCCTTCCATACTTGTGTACTGACTAGGCTGAGTTTTCTTGCTAGTGCTCAATTTGTGAAATCACACGACACTTTCAGAAGCGTAAGTGAGGAGAGGACTAAACGCAAGGTTAAACGCAAGGTTTAAACACAAGATGTTTTAGAAAGGTGAGACATTTTAGAAGGCCACCTTAAACATTCAGCTCTGTGAGCTGTGTCTTATGGTGGGGGAAATGAAAGCAAACTAATAATTATCTTGAAATAATCCTAGGACTCGTCATATTCAATGAAATAAATAAGCCAACGAGGTGGGGGACCACAATTCTACACATGTATGTTTCTCCCCAGCTAGAGGAAGAGATCTCCTGATTCTGCCTAGCGGCAGAGGCGGGGCCCTTAGCTCAGAAGCCCTGGGGCTATGCTCCCCACTTCTTGCCCCTGCCTTTCTATCTGCAGAGCAACCTGTGCTGCCGGAAACACTCAGAAATACTTTCATCTACTTTTTCCCGGGAACAGGTTTCTCATTCAAACTCAGGATTCAAACTTTCATTTGCTAAGACAGTGCTTGGGAAAACCAACAGTGGACCAAACCCAGACAGGAACCAAACCCTGAAGTTTATTCTCATAAGATGCGAGAGACTTAGCCAGAAAGAAAAATTCTTAAATAGAGAGGGGCGCTTTTCTGTCCACCTGATATACTGTTACAGATGTTTGAAGAAACTGAGGGAAACTTAAACACACAAGTTCCTTTCTGCTTAATTACTTAGTAACTCTGTTTTGTGTTATTTAAAAAAAAAAAAAAAAGCGGAGATCCTTCTAGAAGATTCTGGGTTTTCTTCCCTTTATCACCTTCCCAGTCTCCGCAGCTGCTTCCACCAGGGAACTGAAGTACCCAAATGCCAACATGCCAGCCTGACTTTCGCAAAGAGGCTTAATTACTCATTATGAGATTCCATCAACAGGAGCTCCGGTCTGTGGTTTTGTAATAAGGGACGCTATCTTTCTTTGGATTCTTCACTCCTTCATAAAGGAGGATATGGCGGAGGTTTCCATAACCCTGCTTTCTATGGGAAGGGGACGAGGGGATTTTAATGCATGAATTTGATGTCATTAACAATGCTGACAGCTGTTTAATCCCAGTGGAAACAACAGCTGAGTCCCGACTGCAGGGGGGAGAAATAATTAACTCTTCAGTGTGTTCGGCGGAAGGGATCGTGTGAATCAATTACGTGTCTCGAGCCTTTACCTGCAGGTTTTGTCAATTACTCAGCCATTGGGTTGGGGGGCTTGGGGGCCAATAAAATGACAGGAGGCCCTCACAGGCGAAGGGACTCATTAGGTTCAGGGGCCAGATTTATTAAACGGGTCTGTGGTAAGTTTGCCATTAATTAAAATTAAGAACGATTTTTTTTTTAATGTTTCCACTGAATCACGGAGCATGCTGGACTAAAGTAAAAGGAAATCATCGAGGAGGAGTGCTGGGTGACCCAGTGTCAGGGAGGGGAAGGCGGCTGAGCTGAAAGGGAAAGAAAAATAGACTCTGAAGCCGAAACAGAAACACGGGGTGGGGTGTGCGGGCGCCCCTGCTCCTTTATGACACGTGCCACTTAATTTAAACGGAACGTTTAGACACCTGCCAGTGACGGTAAATTTGCTACTTTTTCTCCCACCCTCCCCCAGAGATGATCAGTCCCTGTCTTCTAGGCTTCAGGTGCTTTTTTTTTTTTCCCTTCTTCTTCACCCGTGTGCAGACTGACATGCTTCCTGGGACTATTTCTACTGCTTGTAATTTGTAAAATATTACAGGTATAACTAATGTCTGATTGAGATCCTGCTTTGAAATGTGCGGACCTCACTCAGCACCACCCTCCCCCCATCTAATAAAGCACTCCTGGACCCTTTCCATTCATTTATCATGTGAGACTCTGAGCAGATGTCTTAAGTATTCAATGTTACAAACAGCAACATTACATGAATTTAAATCTGGCTCTTTGTCTGAACGCCCCTCCTAGCACGGCAGCTGATGTCTGGGGAGCCCGGCCTCATCTGGAAACGGCGTGGTTTCTGCCACCTGCCCCAAGCTGCCTCTCTGTGGTACCCAGGGAACAACCTGCTCTCTCCTGAAAGGTTGGAGGCTGCTGGGGGCACGGTGAGACCCTCCGGGGATCAGAGTTTGCTGAAGTGATAGGTGGACAGACACAGTCCTATGCAGGTGGACGCACTCCGACCCTGCCTGGGAAGAACTGGGAGGCTCGCTCTCTGAGTGTATGCTGGACATTCCCAATGGAGCTTCAGGAAGGGCCGGCAATGGCTGGGCTATTGTCCCCATTTTACAGATGAGGCGACTGAGGTCTGGGGGAGAGCAGTGAACTAGACTTCTCTCATGTTGATATTCTACCCAAATGGAACTGGACAGACGTGTGTGTGAAATTCCCAGCTAAGGCTTGAAATCCAGCATCACAAGAACGAGATACCAGGGATGTAGTTTAACATCTAAGCTGGAAGTAAAAAATCCTAAGGGTTACAGTAGGGGGATTAACTGGAGGTTTTCGCTCAATCAGCATACTGTCCTCTTACTTTTTTGCTTCTGGGAAGCACACTGTACCCCATCTGATCCTACTGGTCAAGGTGGGTGTTCTAGTCCCTTTCCAAGATGGTAGACACATGACCTTGGTGGCTGAATAAACAGCCTATCCTTGACCACGGTGATCAGCTCACGGATAACGCATGCGACCTGAACTGGGCTGGAATCTTCCCTGAGATACAGATACTTTGAGAGGGAATATTGGCGAGGCCTCCTTCTACTGTCATTAACATCACATGAGAATGGGAAACCGGTCCCACCTCTTCCACCAGCAGACCAAATCTGCTACAGAAGTAAGCCAGACAGAGACCGCTACGGCCGAAGGATGGAGAGAGACAAGTAATCTAACGAGACGCTTGAGCTCCTGGGCCCAGCTATGCCTGAAGCCAGGACTGCAAGATTTTCTAGTGCGTAAGCCAATCTGCTTCCTTTTGTCATAAACCCTGTTCAGCTAACACCAAGCTTTTGACTAAAATGGGGTGAGAGAGGAGTCAATACTGCACCATCGAAGTCTGCGTGTGGTGCACCATTGACTATTTTTCTAAGCCCTGGTCTCAAGGTAGTCCTCAACAAGTTTCTCAAAACTCTGGAGTCAGCCCATGTTCTTTTTTAGCTCCATACCCTTCCCCATACTGTTCTTTCTACCTCTAATGGCTTACTGCGCTGTTTCCCTATTTGGTGAGTTTCTGTGTAACTTTTCAGACCTAGCTCAAACACAAGCTCTTGGTTGCCGTCTTCCTGGGTCTCCCTAGACAGTATCCGTTTTCCTGAAAGAAACCATAAGCTGTCTAGAGCAAGACTCAAGTCCTACTCATTGTATGTTCTCAACAACAAGTGCCTTGCTGGGTAGGAGGTTGCTGTAGCTGATAATAAAAATAGCTCACAGTGAACTGTAAACTCTGCCTTCAGGGAGGCTTGCGCTGTATTGGCGGGGGTAGGTGGGATAGGGGTAGACAGAGAATCCAAATTGTAAGAGGGCAGGGATTAAACTCAATTCTATAATGGACAGTCAACACAATGATGCTGCTCTGAAAAGAGCTCACGGCTTCAAAGGTCATATTAACAGAAGTAGGATGCTTGGGGTGGAGGTGAAAAGCCCCTCTTGCCATGTGCTGCTCAGGCCCACCTGGATCTCCATCCCAGCCCAGGGGACACTGGAGGGACTTGGGTATCAGAGTCATTGAGCTACACTGTGGCTTTCATACTGTTGTTATCAGCTTTATTGAGGTACAGCTCACCTACTAGACAATTCACACACCCAAAGTGTACAACTCAAGAGCTGTTCTTTTACGACATCCACAGAGTTCTGGGATGATCACTCAGTTTGGAACCTCTTCTCAGTCACAGAAGGAGTTCTGCCCCTTAGCAGTCTTCTCCCCAGTCTGCCCATGCCTCCTCAGCCCAAGGCGTCCACTCACCTACTCTCTGCCTCTAGTCCTGCCTCTTCCAGACACTCCCTATAAATGGAACCCTATGGCCCTTCGTGACTGGGGTCTTTCACCTAGTCTAATGCTCCCGATACACTATTCTGCTGGTGCTAAAGCAGCAGGAATCTCCCTTTTTCATGAATTGTAACTTGGGAGAATCTAACCTTAGAAGAGAAGTAAGTGCGCAGGAGGCAGGGGGCAGGCAGGGAACAGCACTGTTTGGAAGGGAAGGAAGGAAGTCTTGAGCTGTACTTTGTGACTTTATCCAGGGCCACTGTGACCAGAGAGCTGGGCCACTCACCAGACCCCAGCAGACCATCTGGACACAGAGAGTTCTACGCTGCTGTACTTCTGAGAACGGAAGAAAGCTGTGCTATTTCAAGGCTTTTTTTTTTTTTTAAGACACTGCCTTCTCCACGAAGGGGCATGATGTGACAGGCACGCTAAGTCCCTTCTTATGGTAATGCTGCTCTTTGCAAATGGCTCGGATCCAATCCAGCTGAACACAATAAAATGAAGCAGGCTGTGCTGTTTCCAATAGCTTGAATCTTTAGCACGCTTACGATTCCTAAAACCAATGAACACAGTTTAAGGGGGAAAAAAAAAGCAGAAAGGAAAGACACGCGGCACTCTGCCGTTACCGGCCTTCTTGGCAGCTGGGGCTAGTCCTTATTGTCACCATTAACAGGGTCCTTAAGAAAGAGCCCGCCCTGCTGCTTTGAGGTCAAAGTTTACACGTGAAGGGAACTGGCTATGGTCATTGTCCTCCCCACCCCGCCCCCACCCCGCCCCTGACGGTTAATGAGGAAACACAATGGCATCCATAATTGAGACGGCTGCCCCATTTCCCGAGGTTGGTGAGAACTCCCCAGGGAGCCGCGCGGTCCTCACCAGGACGAGGCCTCTCTGGCAATTAGCAATGAAATTGTCCATCCGGGCAGTGTGTCCAGGGCTCGTGGCTCCTGCCTAGGGTTGGTGGGCCTGGGCCTCTTCCAGGGCCTCTGCGGGTAGGGTGCAAGGGTAGAGTCTCCGGACAGCGTGGGGAAATCATTGCTTCACTCACTCACATCTCCTACAGATCACGCATGAGGCTAAGGTCAGAAACGAGCGCTAGTCAGATCCAGTCCTTGCTGTTGGAGAACCCAGAGGAGGGGGAGATAAAGAACAGAGAGACAGACACACTTTTTCATATATTGGGGTAAGTGCTAAATTAAGAAGTGGTCTTTACTCAGTCATTTTACTTCTGGAAACCTAGCATTGGGAGATTTTTGAATATTATGTATTATATTTATTAGTCTAAAACACTCACAAGTTACCTTTTCGCTTTGTTTATAATAGGCAAAATCTGGAAGCAATGCAAATTTTTAGTATTTGGGGACTCATTAAATAAGCTATAGTATTAGCTAATAAAAGAGCACAACTTCCCACGTGGCACAGTGGTAAAGAATCTACCTGCCAATGCAGAAGATGCAGGTTCGATTCCTGGGTCGGGAGGATCCCCTGGAGAGAAAATGGCAATCCCCTCCAGTATTCTTGTCTTGGAAATCCCATGGACAGAGGAGCCTGGTGGGCTATAGCTTCTGGGGTTGAAAAAGAGTTGGACACAACTGAGCCCGCGTGCGTTAGCCAATAAATGTTCCACAGCCATCATTACAAATGCTATTCCTGAAGAGTCAATAATACAATGTGTTATAATGTCAAGGTAAAATCCAAAGCTGAAACGTCTATAGATGGTATGATGAAAATGTGCTTAAATATCAGGGTTGGGGGTACACTGGAAAGAAAAGAGAACATTTTCCACTTGGTTCCATCCCAAGCAGCCATCAGGGAACAATTTATTTCTGGGGAAATCTGTTATCCACTTTTAACCCACAGTCTCCTAAACCAGCACCTCAAAAACACTCAGCCTGGTACTTCTTTTTTTTTTTTTTCCCTGAGATTTTTTCACGTGGAAAAATAAATGATATCAGTCGGTTTAATATTTCAGTTGGATAGGTAAAGCTAGGCTCTTTATCTCATAGAAAAGAGAAGAAACCAAGCAAAAAAAGCTCTGAATTCTCCGTCCTGCTCACGCAGTATATCTGGAATTGATGAGCCGCACAGATATCACCTGGAGATCACTTTTTTCCCCCCACTTGCTCTCAAGCTCAGAACCAGATCACTGCACCCCTTTCCTCCAACTCTGCTTTAGAGCAAATTGAGACCAAATTACATCACTCGTTTCATCCAATTGTATAAACCACAGCAATGCCGTTTGGGAAAATCTAATAGTCTTAATCTAAGAACTGCTTCTGTGCCCACAATAGAATCAAACAAATAATCAATAAGCCTCTAGATATTATAGTGTCACGGAGTGAAGACAGAGGGAAGAGCAGAGTTGGTGTGTGCAGAGGGAGCTGCTGAGATGAAATCAAATCACAGTTCAGCAAGGACAGAACAGACAGCAGCAACGGTAGCAAAACCGGGCTGCTGAGTAACTAGCTTGCTCTACAGATGAGCAGCTCCAGAACCTTCCAGGGGCAAGTGGTAGACCAGGAATCTGAATGAGGCAGGCATTTAAAAAGTCTCACTCAGTCATCAACAATGACTCCGTGGCAGTGCGATTATCACCCCCATTTGACTGTTACATAAATTTGAGGTTCAGAGAGTTTAGTTTACTTGACCAAAGTCACACAGCTCGTTAAGTGGCAGTGACAGGCAACAAAACCAAGCATGCCTGCTATTTATTTATTTATTTTGTAAATTTTGTTTTGTTTTTTTCAGACTCAAATGAAAGTAAATTGCTGGCTGGTAAATGGACTTTGGAATCAGCCACAATCTAAACCCACATTTTCTGCAAACTTAGGCAGGCGAATTATATCTTCAAGGCTCAGTTTCTGTGCCTAGAAATAGAAGTAACAACACACGTATACACGTCAACTGCTTAGTGCAAGCCATCCTCGATAAATGTTGGTTGTAATAGCTTTATCTTTACATTATTCTATTTTTTAAAAAGCACATTCTCAGCAAAATCATAAGCAAATATAAAACGCAAGTTCGACAATGTGATAATGACACGCCGGCTTAAGTGTTTACGTGTGAAGTGCCCAAAGTCTTCAATTTATCTTGAAATGAATCGAAAAAGGAGACAGACTGATGGATGGATGGAGGGATGGATAAATGGGTAAAATGTAAGCAGAGAGAAATATGAATGGTTAAATCGAGGCAGTGCACATGTGAGGGCTTCCAGTAGAATTCTCTCAACTTGTATGTGACATGTTTGACACTTTCCTTAATAATAAAACGTCAGAGGGAACAGCCTACTACATAGGAATAGGACAGAAGGTACCTGAATCCCACAACAAAATGATGAGCAAAAGTGACTGGACAAGACTGTGCAGCGAATGATTCTATTTTTAAAAACTCAGGAGCAGAAAGCTATGGTGGCAGAAATTAAAACAGAGGTTGGCTCTTGATGAGGATAGATTTGTTGACTGGACATGGGTGCAGGTGGGCCTCGGGGGTGTTGGAAATGTTCTCTGTCGTGATCTGGCTGGTGCTGGCACGTGTGCGTGAGTCCACTGAGCTGTCTCTAATATGTGTGCACTTTATACTGAAATGGATGCTCCACCTTGAGTCGGATTCTGATTCAAGCAGCCCACATTTTCTGAATGCCTTCCCCTCCCCGTGCCAGGCGGTCATTCTAGACACTTTCTGATGCATTCACTTGGAAAACTGTTTCAAGGAATTGTCTGACAGAATACATTATTTAAGCCTTTAAATGTGATGTGAAGCCATCCCACTTTCTTAGAAAATGACTGTCGTTCCCAAAAGCAAACTTGGCCGACAAGGAAACCATGAAGGTGTGAAACTCCTAGCCTTCTAGAAGACCCTGGTCCAGCACCCTGGGGCCTTTCTCTCTCCTTCACCATCAGATGACCTCCAGAAAACAGTGGACACCCCACTGATGCCAAGTTTCTGCCCTCCGCTGTGAGATTCAGCCATCAAGAAGGAGAGCGGAGAGACCACCCCGAAATCCCACCACCTACAGGGGCAGGGATGTGCTGGTCAAACGCTCGGCTCGCCCTCTCTCCTCTGCAAGATGCTCGAGTTCAGGAGACAAACATCTCCCTCCTGTTTATCCCAAAAGCATCCCTCTCCCAGGCTTCTCTACAGCCTGGCCCACTGGTGCCCAGGTGGAAGATGCATCCAGGCTTGTCCAGGGGCATCCTGGAAGAGGGTCCTGACGGGAGACGAGAGAGCTGCCCCAGGCCGCAGAGATCTGATCTACTCAGGTTCCTTCCAAAGAGCCTTTGAGGTGAATTTGAAAGCAGCGCCTCCTGAGTGATAGAACTATGCAATGGTGTCTGCACTGGCAATAAAGAGAGAAGATGTAGAAACAGAGACGAATGAGGATCTGGGAGGCCAAGTTCACCTGAGACCATAACAACCTGGGGCACTTGTTTTAAAAAATGCAGATCCCTAAGTTTCTCTCTAGATCCACTCAATCAGAATCTCTAGGATAGACACCCCAGAATTTCTTATCTTAACAAGCTCACACTGGGGTTTCTCTTGCATGTGAAAGTTTGAGGATCAAGGCCTCTTTATAAAGGGTCTCTCAAGGGGAACAGCCCTTTCATTCACCCTTCTACCCACCCATCTATACACATACCCATCCAGCCAACCACCTATCCACGCATTCACAAATCCACATATGCAGCCATCCATCCATCCACTCACCCATTCATCCATGCATCCATCTATCCACCCACTCACCCATTCATCCATGCATCCATCTATCCACCCACCCAGTCAGCCATCCATACGTTCACAAATCCACGTATCCATCCATCTATCCACCCACCCAGTCAGCCATCCATACGTTCACAAATCCATGTATCCATCCATCTATCCACCCACCCAGTCAGCCATCCATGCGTTCACGAATCCATGTATCCATCCTTCTATCCACCCAGCCAGCCAGCCAGCCAGCCATACATTCACAAATCCTTGTATCCATCCATCTGTCCACCCACCCAGTCAGCCATCCATACGTTCACAAATCCATGTATCCATCCATCTGTCCATCCACCCACCCATGCATGCACGCATCCATCCCATAATTCTCTATCTCTTTCGTGCTTTCTTGGTGTCACGCCACAGACTGCATCTTCTTCGATAGTCAAAGACAAAATTTTTCTACACCAATGAGTTTTAAGAGAACCATGCCAACTTAGATATTTTTAATTATAAAATCTTCTGCCCAGTCACAGAATAGTTTCTATTTTTTTAAAACCTCACTTATGGTAATCTCCCCCTTTATCCTTACTAAAGTACATACACCTATTTTCAGCTATCACCCGCCATCTATGAAGCACTGCCTGGATTTTAGGGAGAGTAAGACCTGGAACATAACCACCACTGAGTGCTTGGCTTAAGTCTCTTTTCCAAGGGAACCTGTACCTTTAGATGAAGACACTCAAGTCTCATGGGTCTGCGGGTCAGAAAGCACAGACCTATGGACCCGATTACTTTCCGGGACATCCAATTACAAGTGAGTGATTTCTTTCTTGCAAAGATACTTTGTGGAGAACACACTATAGATTCTCCCAGGAAACTATGGGGATTTGGTACCTAAGCAAACCCAGAGGTTCTGAAATTTTCTGCCTTTAACGTAAAGTCTCCTAAACATCAATGTGTATGTGTGTATGTGTGTGTGTGTGCGCGCGTGTGCATGTGTGTACACATGCATGAGTATGTATGTAATAAACACAATTGAGATGGAGATCCAATAAAAGACGATGCCGATTTAACAAGAAAAATAAATAAAGCCATTAAATTGAAAAGCTAAACTCGTTCCTTTTGGAGTAACTGCTGGATACGTCAGTCCCAGATTCATACGACACAGGGGCTGATGACACAGGAGGTAATGAAGGCTGTTTTGCTGGACTGAGCTTCCTTATTCAGCATTCTGTCCCCTCCAGGTTGTAAGATGCGAGACTAAGGCAGAGGCCATTTTTCTCTTTCTTGCCCCTGGATCTTTTCCATGCCTGACAGCGCTTGACTCAATAAATATCTGTTAAATCATGGATGCATGTCCTTCCCTGGTAAGAATTGACAAAATGAGACAGTGGTTGCAATCTCTGACAGCTCCAACCTAAAGCAAGTGGATGGTTCCCACTGGGTAATGGTCTCTTTTCATTTTAAGCGTTGACATTGTCAGAGAACAATTCTAGAGAGCTGAAGAAGGGCAAGACAGTGGCTCCTCAGCAGCAGACACTGACTGCTTCTAGAATGCCCCATGCCCCGAGGGCTCCACTGGCAGACAGGAAGCCTTGGTCCCATCACCTCGTGTTATTCCGGGGGGGGCCCTGTCTTTGATCTGTGACCCTAATCATGGCTGATTTGGGAGCCAAACATTACAAGTCAGATATCAGCAACTCAAAACATCTAACAAGGGTGGCTGGGATTAGTCCTGCCATACGGCAGGGATCACCCTGCCGTATGATCAACAGTGCAGCCCCATCCCGCACCCCTGTGACACGTGGCCTAACAGTCTGGCCCAGCCACGCGCCGGGTACCCACTAACTGATGGACCTGAGGCACAGACGCCACCCGCAGGTAACCACCTGGAAATCTCTCTCTTCATGCACGCTCTTTTATCCTCAACCTTAGCTGCCAATCAGTCATCTCAGGTGCTTTCAGAAATCCTGATGGCCAGGCTGTGCCCTAACCCAGTGAAGTCTTTTTTTACCATCCCCCACGTAAGTCCAGGAGGCTGAGGACCACTGAAGGAACAGCACATCTTTCACCCACTTTTCTCAGATTCATTCATCTCTGCATTTGGCCTTAGCAAGGTTTCCAGTCTTTCTGACGTTGTATTTGTACGGGACGTGTCATCAGTATCTGGGCCTCTGCTTCACTCTATAGACCTGGACAAGCTCTTTGATCTTCAAGCAAGACATGCACCTTCACGTCACTCTGAGATTCAGTGCTGATGCGTCTGCCATCCTACAGGTGTGTGAGTGAGTGGACGGATGGGCGGATGTAGGGATGGAAGCGTGGATGGATGGGTAAATGAATGGAAGGATGGATGGATGGGTGACTGAATGGAAGCGGGAACAGACAGATGAAATGACAAGTGGATGGATCGATGGATGGTTAACTGTGTGAAGACTTCTGCTAAACCTGACTTTGTAAACAATTCTCTCCAAACATTTGTTCCCACTACTAGACGCTCAGTTCCTTAAGACATAGGGCTTGATCTCATCTGTCTTTGCTTTCTCAGGGCCTCATGCTGCACTTGACTGGTGGCAGGACCAGCAACAGGTGAAAAATACATGCCTTTTGAAAATAAATGACTCTAGTTTAATACTCTTATTTCTAAGTCTCTCCAATATCATTTTAAGAAGACAATTTCTTGACAGGGAGAAGAATGGAAATCTTGAAATAGAGATGCTCTGTTGATATTTTTTAGTTTCAAACTATACAAAGAAACAGCTCCTGGCAAGTTCTGATAACAAAAATTCTAATTGGAAGATGATATTATTGATCTCAAGGGAAACTGGGCAGATAAGCATTTTTAAAACACTGGATTATTTTGATAGTACGTGTCTAGCTATCACAGAATTCTCTCTTTTCACTGATGAGAAAACTAAGGCCTAGCAAATAATTTCTTCAACATCCTGAACCCAGTCCATATTTCTCTTTGGAATCAAATGAAGGATTTTAAAATTATATAACACTCTTACCCTTTGCTTCTGTCCCATTCAAGCTGTTTTCTGGTTAAAGTATTCAAAGCGGCATTGATGAGTTGGTATCTTTTTCTTTTTCTTAATTTTCTGAATCATCTTTACCTATTTTTATTTTTTAAACTTCTTATTCTGTATTGGGGCATAGCCAATTAACACAGTTGTGATAGTTTCAAGTGAGCAGCAAAGGGACTCAGCCATATACATGCATATATCCATTCTCCCCCAAACTCCCCTCCCATTCGGGCTGCTATATAACATTTAGTACAGGTCTATGTGCTATGCAGTAAGTCCTTGTTGGCTCTCTGTTTTAAATATAGCAGTGTGTGCATGCCCGTCCCAAACTCCCTAATTATCCCTTCCCTTCATCCTTCCCCCGCTATGCCCTCCATCCTCCCCCGCTATGCCCTCCATCCTCCCCCGCTATGCCCTCCATCCTGCCCCCACTATGCCCTCCATCCTGCCCCCGCTATGCCCTCCATCCTTCCCCCGCTAGCAACCATAAGTTCATTCTCTAAGGCTGTGAGTCTCTTTCTGTTTAGTAAGCTCATTTGTAACATCTTTGTTTGTTTGTTTGTTTGGATTTCCACATATAAGGGATGTCACGGGATATTTCTCCTTCTCTGTCTGACTGACTTCGATGACTTGGTATCTTTCATCAAGCTATATGGACCCCAGTGACACCCGCAAACACTGCGGTCTTTGCGCGTGAGTTGCTTGAGGACACTGGAGGAAAGCTAGTGCAAACACTGCGGTCTTTGCAGGTGGGTTGCTTGAGGACACCGGAGGAAAGCTAGTGAGTCCGTGTGCACCGCCCGTGGTGTGGGGACTGACTCCCATTGCTAACAGAAGACAGGCTCACCACGGTCAGAAACTACAGCTTGGGTTCCTTTGTTAAGTACAAGGCACCATAATTTTCCAAACTGGCAAAAACGACCTGCTATGAGTTGGAGTAAAGTGTGTTTTTAAATTATTTCAGAACCATAAAACCTCTCCATAGAGAGTGCTTTGAAACTGCAAATTAAATATAGAGCATCTATGAACTGTATCCATTTTCACAGTAAGTATATATTTCCATGGGGGTTTGTACCATCTTTTTTGTCTAGTTACACTAGTTAATAATGCAGTGAATTTGCAGTAATAGAGTAAATGTTATTTTGATGACACTATTTGATTAAATTAAAGATGACATTAAAAGGACCATTTCAATAAAGGACCGAAATCTCTAGAAGTAGTTGGGGCTGAGTGTGGAAGTCAGCGAGCCTGGCGGTCTTAAAAGGACCAAATGGAATTTCCTTCACTGCGTGAATGATGAGCGAGTTCAGGAACAATAGGGACGAAATAACGGATGGGAGAATATGAAGGCTTAGATTCCAAGACGCAGGCAATTTTCGTTATTTGAGGCCAGCGTGCCATGCGCAGGAAAACAGCTCGGGTGGCCTTGGGAAAATGGAGACGCGCATTAAGTAAAACGAAAGTGAGAGGCCGGTGAGATTCGCGGCGAAATGTGCTGATGCGGTGACAGCGAATTGAGTTGTTGCACAAACAAAAGGAACGGGACACCTGGGATCAGGCACGCAGCCCCCTGCAAATTCTCTTCCGCTAATCCACACACGCACGCGCAGGCCCCCCATGCCTGTGCAGGGGAGTCTTTGAGATTCAAAAGGGAGGAGAGAGTCCTAATTATTTCTTCCGGGCCTCCGTTCGGGTGATGCTTGCCAAATAAGTTCTTTCCCTGAGCGAGAGGTTCACGTACATAAATCAAGTGAGTGTTTGAAGATCCCTTGACTTAAGTTCTTAGAGAGAGAATCTATCTGAAGAGACAGTCCCCGGCAACGTGACTGAGTTACGAATCACGGACATCTCGGCTGAAAGAAATTCCGAGATTAAAGGTGTGCGGTGGTGGAGGCCCCTGGTTCCCAGAGAAACACCTGCCCCGGTGTCTCGGCCCTAAAGACAGGTGACATCTCTATTTCTGCTGCGGGCCACTGGCTGCTGACAAGTCCAGGCCTGCAGTACCCATGCTGGTGACTGTTTTTTTTACAGCTAAGGAGGAAGACAGGAACCTCAGCTCCAGCAAACAGAAATCTTCCTAGGGACCTCCAGAGAATGCCAGGAGATGCTAAGTTTTGCTTAGCAGGGAATTCATCTGGTTGTCACGTGTGTGGGGATCGCAATGTAATTATTTCCTCACAGAAAGGGAGGGAGGTATGGTCAGTTGGAAAAGTTACATGCCCCATCTCAGAAAATATCGCCTCTTCAAGTGCAAACCCCTCAGAGTGCAAGATTCGTGTGTGTCTGACGTTCTGAGTATGAACACGGAATGTTCACCATCTCCCCAGCGGTAAATCCCTTAGAGACAAAGGATGATAGTACATGTCACATCGGGCAAGTCCGTTCAATAAAGCACATGGCTAGGAAACATTACCATGGTGAGATCTTGAAGGCTGAACAGATCCCCCAAGCTGCCAGCAAGTTTGTTCTCGTTGAACACACCTCTGTATTTGGAAGAATGGCATTTGATTGTAAGCGAAGGCAGACTTTCTTTAGGAAATATCCTTTCTCAGAACTTTGAATGACTCAAAAAAAAAAAAAAAACCCCCACACGTTTGAACTTTGCCCCTTGACTGTTGCAGAAAGCGGCTGCAGCACCCCCGCCCATTCCGCGCTGACTCTTCTCTTTCTCTCTATGGATCTGCGGCAACGCTCAGAAGAATGCGAATGTCTTGTTTGTGGCCAAAGTAATTTTTAGTACATACTCAAAAAAAAAAAAAAAGAGAGCAGATTTTTAGGGCAGTGACACTACTTTGTATGACACTGTAATGATGACCCCACGTTGTGATACGTTTATCCAAACCTGCAGCCTGAGCATCGCCGGGAGCGACGGCTCATGTGAAGGATGGACTCTGGGTGATCAGGGCGCGCGGGCACTGAGCCGGGGAGCTTGCGCACCTGCAGGGCCTGGACCAGCATGGGACCTGGGCATAACTCGACTCTCAATTTTGCTGTGAACCTAAAACTCCTCTACAAGGCAAAGTCTGTTTTCAAACGTGGAATAAATGGATTTAATAAAGAGTATTTGAAAAACAGGGTGGTAAAAACAGCCAGTTACCCTACTTTCAGCATGGCAGCCATATGTAGCGGGGACGTTTTACTATCCTGACCATAACCCACGCTCACGTGCTCTGGTGAAAACAGAATCTCTTTTGGTCCAAGTTCTCTGGGACTTTAGGACCCTTACTGCTCGATCGCCTTTCCTCCTGGCCAGTTTCACTGACATCGTACAGCTGATCCTGTACAGTGAGGGAGTTAGGGGTGCTGTCCCTCCAAGCGACGGAAAACCCATGGATTACTTGTCACTGGCCTTCTGTATCCGCGGTCCTTCCAAATCCGAGATTGTGCGTCCGGTGGATTCAACCAACCTCGGGTTGTGTAGTACTGCAGGATTTACTACTGAAAAAAAATCCAGGTATAAGTGGACCAGCAGAGTTCAAAGCCCTGTTGTTCAAGGGTCAACTTTGAACAATATACATGGAAAACATCCATTTTAGACTACGAGGACCCTTTGGCAGCTCATTCATGAAGACACACAGAACATCACTAGAGATCCAGCTCCCCAGCTCCGTCAGAACCAGCCCCTGACACCTAGAGCTGATCCTTCTGACCCTGGCTGCCAAAGCTCTTTTCCACACGGAAGAACCCTAACCAGCCTCTGAGTGGCACCCCTCAGTAGAGCTCTCTGTGCAAGAAAGAACACGTGGGTGGAGTGCCTGTGCTTCCTGGAGCACCGTCATTTTTATCATCCTTCCCACCATCACCCTCAGCTCCCACCTCACAGGGCTTTGTTCTTGGACCTCGGCTCCTACCCCGAGTGGTCCTTGAGGCCAGGTCTATATCTTAACTGTTCCCACTTCTGTGTATTTCCAGTTTTCGGCATGGGCTTAGCGTATCACCAATGCGCCACAATTGTATAAGGGAAATTGGATGTTTGGGTGACTACATTATTTTTAACAAGCCACTAGGGTATCAGTCTAGTCAAGGCTATGGTTTTTCCTGTAGTCATGTATGGATGTGAGAGTTGGACTGTGAAGAAGGCTGAGCGCCGAAGAATTGATGCTTTTGAACTGTGGTGTTGGAGAAGACTCTTGAGAGTCCCTTGGACTGCAAGGAGATCCAACCAGTCCATTCTGAAGGAGATCAACCCCGGGATTTCTTTGGAAGGAATGATGCTAAAGCTGAAGCTCCAGTACTTTGGCCACCTCATTTGAAGAGTTGACTCATTGTAAAAGACTTTGATGCTGGGAGGGATTGGGGGCAGGAGGAGAAGGGGACGACAGAGGATGAGATGGCTGGATGGCATCACCGACTCGATGGACGTGAGTCTGAGTGAACTCCGGGAGTTGGTGATGGACAGGGAGGCCTGGCGTGCTGCGATTCATGGGGTCGCAAAGAGTCAGACACGACTGAGCAACTGAACTAACTGAATTGAACTGAGGGTATCAGTACTGATTTTTAGTAAAACACAAGAATTTCACCATTCATCTATCTATACATCATTTATCCATTCAGCCAGCCACTCATCTGTCCAAGTATCCATTCATTCATTCATCCATTCATCCATCCAAATATCCAGCCATCTATCCATCCAACCATCCATTCATTGAAAAAAAATGTGCAATAAGACCTACTCTGCCATGACTTTTCATGGGTGAAAAAAAAAAAAAAAGAAGAAAAAAGATGGCTAGAAGATGAATAAGATACGGTCCTTGCCTTGATATATGTTGTCACTGCATGGGAGAGATAATACATGAAAACCGAGGGCCATGTCTCGCCATTTTGTCCCCTGTAGCACCTCCCACGGGGACTTTGATTCAGCAGCAAATGACGGTTGAATTAATGAATAAAAACAAATATAAAAGGCAATAAGTGAAAAGTGCCAGATAAACGCTGCTGACAAAATGCTATGGAAGAGACGTCCCTGCTGAGCCAGTGGTTAAGACTCAGCGCTTCCACTGCAGGGGCCACGGGTTTGATCCCTAGTCAGGGAACTAAGATCCCACATGCCGCATGAACAATAAGACAAAACAGGTTTAAAAACAAACAAAATGCTATGGAAGAGTAGAAGGGAAGCTGATCATGTACAGATGGACACCTCATAGAGGGCGGAATTTGAGCTGGGATAGAATGGCAGGCTGGCTCACATTTGAACAAAAAACAAAAGGCGTTCGAGAAAAGTCGACCACCGCCATTGCCTGTCTCGATGCCTGGCACAGAGAGGGAACTCGAGAAGGGTTTTTGCTTTGTTGTGAAGCACCTGCTGCGCTGAGCTGGACGTTAGTGAGGAGGACAGTTTCTGCCCTCAATGAGCCTTGAGGGCCTCGCTAATGTCTGGGGAAAGTCAACAACAAATGAGATGCGGGGGTTAGAAAGCCGGTAGTAAGAACCAGAAGGCAGCGATTTAAACTGTGCAGAGTGGAGCGGGGTCCTGAAGGGACTGTTGATGAATAGGCTTCTAATTTGACTAGGTTGGAATCGCGTGTTTGCAATTAGCAGCATCTATTTGCATACAATTAGTGTATAAAGCCTTTGAGAAGAATCTGTTCCCTAAAGTAGGTTAAATACGTCCCCCTACAATTGTGGCTGCCGTATGGATTCATTTCACAAATCCATGATCCTGCAGAGACCAGGGGTGGACTTCAGCCCAGTCTAGGTCCAATGGAAAACATGCATTGCACTTGTCCTGTCTGATCGGAGAAAGGGCCGAACTTCCCAAAGGCTCTACCTTAGGAGGTGGGAGTGTCAACAGGGGTTGGTCATCTTGGGTTGAACTGAAAGGTCAACTCAGTTGACCTCTAAGGCAGTTTCAACGCCAGCACCTCTATTCCCTACCCTCCACCAACTGCTTGCGGGGTTGGTGGGGGAAAGAGGCAGAATTTTCAAGAAAACAAAGCATGAGGAAAATGAGGGGCACGTCATGACAGGTGTGGGTCTTTGCTGGGTCAGACACCTCAGGAGGCAGGCTCAGGCCTCCCTCTAAGTCCTGCAATTAGAGAATTATTCTGGAAGCCCAGGCAAGTACCTCTGAAGCACAGCCTTCTCCTCTCATTCTCTGACTGACTTACTCAACAGACGTTTGTTGACTGCTGAGCCTTCTGTTTGGAAACTAGGGCTACACTGCTGCCCAAATGTTTGTTTGCAACCAAAACAAACACAGAGCCTATGGAGCTTATTGTCTGGTGGGGAAAACAGGAACTTGCAAATAAAGACAAAAATCAATGGAACAATTGCAGCCTGGTGCATTGGTATCAACAGGACGAGGAGGAAACTACTTGTTTACGACATCCAGGAGGACTGGATGCAATCAGGGAAGGCTTCCTGGAGGGAGTGACAATTGAGTTAAAATACAAGGAATGAGAAGCGGCAAAGAAAGGGAGAGGCTAGCATGAGTCAAGACCCTCGGGCAGGAGGCAGCAGGGAAAGTTCTGGAAACCGAAAGAAAGTCAATGTGGTAAGAGGACAGAGATTTAAGGAGAGAGCAGTGAGAAATGAGACCAGAGGGGGCTCATCTAGGCAGGGGCTAGATTACTGGAGAGGGGGCTGGGGTGACTCAGGGGTCCATCTTTATCCTAAGAGTAACAAAATCATTGGTGTGATTTACCTGGGGATGGGAGGCATGAGAAAGACACACCCAGATTTGAGTTTCAAGAAGACCCCTTTGTGTTTGAAAATGGTATGGAGGGGGAACCACTCCCCGCCAGCTTCACCTGTCCGCCCACCCTCACCACACCCTTCCGGGGCCAGAATGCTGCCACCTGCCCTTGGTGAGCTGGTGCCAGGAACTGCCCTCACCCTGGTCTGCCCTGCCCTGCCCTCTGCACTCCTGGCTGGCACCCTTCGTGGCTGCAAGAATGTCCCTTTCTCTACTGCCTTCCACGGGCCCCCGTCTGCGGCTCCCACCACTGGCTCCCAGGTACAGGGGACAATCCTCTCCCAGGTAGAATGATCTCCAGTTCCACTGGGGACAACTCGAGAACAAGACCGGAGTCAGGTACGACCGCCACCGCCTCCTGGAACGGGCACCGCAGTTGCCATCTAGCTGCCGTTATGTAACGGAGGCCTGCTGTCCGTTTCGCCGCCCACCCGCCTTCTCCAGCAGTAACACGCCTTCTTTACGCCATCCCTCCCAGTCCATGCAGCTTGGATAAGCCGACCTCCTCCCGCAGGGGCAAGGTGACATTCCCTCCAGGTCCAGACAGATCACCATGACTGGCTCACAGATCTACTAAGGGCCAAAGAGACTTACTAGACCCACTAAGTGCCACAGAGAGTCAGACGCGGGACTTGCTGGAACCGTCGAGAAGGAGACGCTCCTTCCCAGCAGCTCCTTGAACAGGAAGGATATGGGCTCACGGTGGCCGTCTCCGCCCTCCTGGAAGGACCCTGTCTGACAATGAAGAGCCACGCGCAGCTGAGGGAGGGCGTGACACAGAACGACGGGCAGGTCCTCTGGTCCCCAGGGTCACACCGCATCAGACCCCTCAGCTTCCCACTGCCGGGAAACAGCAAATTCCCCCCTTTCTGGCCGGAGCTTGTTGGGCGCACTTGCTGTCACTCATTAGTGAAAAGAAAAAGGCCAGTCTCACCTGCCTCTTCTCATGGCCCTGCTGTGACTGGTGCCGCCCTGAGCACTTCTCGCTGGCGAGGAAGCTAACTGGGGCTGAAATCAGGGAGGAATCTGAGGAGGGCTTGAGAGAATGCTCTGCAGTGCAGTTCTCAGGCCTTCGGCCTCCACCCCTGAGCTTCGCTCACACGATAGTAAGAGGAGGGAGGCAGACCCGGCACCACGAGAGGCTGGTTTTCCCAAAGGTGTCAGGCTTCTTCACGTTTCCCAAAGTCCTGGGCACGAGGCCAGTAGATCACTTTAGATGCCTTTCGAAAACTCCCAATTTCATCATGGCGAGAGTCTAAGAAAAGCCATTATGAAAACGCTGGCAGTAAGTAGGACCCAAGCAAAAAGGATCCCGGCTCGGAATTCCTACCCCACATAATCGAAGTCATTTGAAGTCAAATCATTCATGGGTTTAAAAACAAAACAAAACCACGTGCTCAATTGTGTCTGACATTTTGCGATCCCATGGACTACAGCCAGCTGGGCTCCTGTGTCCATGGGATTTCCCAGGCAAGAATGCTGGAGCGGGTTGCCATTTCCTTCTCCAGGGGATCTTCCCACCCCAGGGATTAAACCCCATTGGCAGGCAGATTCTTTACTGACTGTGCCACTTTAGAAATTCACAGATTTTATGATCAAAACCTGAGTCTGTATCTGTGTGTATGCGACTGTGCACGTGGTGCATCTGAACAGAATTAAAGAAACAGACCTGGAACGAGCCAGGGCTCTGCTTCATCTCTTCTCAAGTTCAAGCGCACCTGCTGGGACTCTTCTTTCCAGTCCGACACCCAGCTTCATCAGCAGGTGATGCCAAACAAGCTCCTTCCTCTCAGAACAATGGCAGGCCCTGAACATCTGCAGGAGCAAACCCTGAAACGTGGCCCACTTTTCTTTTCCTTCTTCCTCCAGGAAATAACCACTGGCTAGCCAACTCCCCTCCTGCCCTACTCTCTACTGTACTCACCACACACACACTATGTAATGTATTAGGGCTGGGCACAAGAGATCCTAAATAAAGGAGGGATGGGACAGGCCGGCTAGAATCCATCAGTGGCATCGCTCTTTTAAACCAGAACAAAACAAAAACCACATGCAGTATTCACGGCTAACAACGTGCTTTCTGCTGTCATGGCCTGGCTTTCCATGCTGGGCTATACTGAGGGCTGCTAGGAAAGCTACGAGCCTCAGTCTTCCCATCTGCCAAATGGGAGTATGATACTTCAGTTAAATAATGCATGAAAAGCTCTTTGCAGGCCCCTTGTCTGGCCTATGATACACGATCGATTTTGCTGTGACTCTTAAGACAGTAAGTCCGAGATCCAAAAAAGGGACATAGATGTGGAGTGACGTGCAGATTGTACGACCGCGATTCCTGAGGCCAGCACCATGAACTCAAACACAGCCTTTCATCACTTTCAAGGCTTTCATCATTCAAGAGGAGAACCTCCTCAGATTTGTGCCCCGTGGGGAGAATCTGGGGTGGCGGTGGCGAGCAGCTTGGAGGAAACCAGCCCTACACCTCAAAGCTTTGTCCAGATGGAGTTAACACGAGACGTGGAGAGGGGGATTCAAAGGATAGGAATGTGTTCATCTGTGAAATTAAAAGTAGTGCAGCATGACACACCACATTATGTGGTGGGGTTCGTCAAAAGCAATAATTAGGCTGCATATGACTCCGAACGCGCTCATAATCAAACAAAAGCAATTCTACTGAATGAGGAGAGTTGATTCTCTTGGGAGGAGAAAAGAGGCCAGATGCTGAGAAATACTGGGACGCGAGCTCCACAGACTGAGGGCTGGTGGAGATCCAGCCTGGGGAAGGGCAAGGGCAGGGTATTCATTTCGTATCACTGCCACAGAAATTACTGCTGTTCAGTCGCTCAGTTGTGTCCAACTCTGCGACCCCATGGACTGCAGCACGCCAGGCTTCCCTGTCCTTCACCATCTCCGGGAGCTTGCTCAAACTCATGTCCATCGAGTCAGTGATGCCCTCCAACCATCTCATCCTCTCTCATCCCCTTCTCCTGCCCTCGATCTTTCCCAGCATCAGGGTCTCTTCCAAAGAGTCAGCTCCTTGAATCAGGTGGCCAGAGTATCAGAGCTTCAGCATCAGCATCAGCCACAGAAATTACCATCAACCCCAAAACAACTCATCCACTAATTATCTCACCGTGGCTGTGAGTCCCAGGACCAAGCACAGGGTGGCTCAGATGGGTTTTCTGCTTAGGGTCTCCCGAGGCCAAAGTGTCACCTGGCCAGCGTCTTTCCTTCTGGCTCTTATGTGGGGACTCTGGGGAAGAACTTGCTCTCACTCCCACTCGGGTTACTGACAGAATTGAGTGCCATGCGGGTGTATGACAGGGGTCCCTATTTCCTTCCAGCTGTCAGCCAGAGCTGTTCGCAGCTTCTAGAAGCTGCCCGTATTTCTTGCCACACAATGCCCCCGCTCCACTGTCTTCAAAAGGACATCAAGTCTGTCTAGCGCTAGTCATCTGCCTGCTTCCCCTCTGCCATCCCCCTGATTTCCTCCTCCACCTTGTTCTTCTGCTCCAAAGGGCTCTGGGGACTACACTGGATCCATTCCAAAACAATCTGGAACCGTCTCCGTATTTTAAGGTCAGCTGGCTAATTACCTTAGTTACAGATGCAAAGGCGCTGTGCCACCCAGCACAACCCAGCCCAGGGAGGAGCACCGGGGGAAGGTCAAGGGGCCACTGGCCAGCCTGTAGAAGGCCCTCAGAGTGGCTCCCTTGAAAAATGGGTGCTGGGCCCTCTCCCCAGTTGGAGCACATAGTTTCCAGTGTTTAGACGGGCAATGCATCAGAGAGGTCAGGAGGAGGTGGGTAACAAGCAGAGCAGCTGTGGGCGTCTACGAAACCCGGAGCAGAGCCATCATGCTTGCCGTTGCTGTTATGTGCGACTCTTTGCGACCCCATGGACTGTAGCCCACCAGGCTTCTCTGTCCACAGGATTCTCCAGGCAAGAATATGGCAGTGGGTTGCCATCTCCTCCTCCAGGGGATCTCCCCGACTCAGGGATCGAACCCGCATCTCCTGTGCTGGCAGGCAGGTTCTTGGCCACTGAGCCACCTGGGAAGCGGTCCTGGGCATCTATGAAGCCGGGAGGGAGGCGTCGTTGGGGCTGGGACCTTTCATCATCTGGGAGGTTTGCAAAAGCAAAATGCAATTAGAAGCTGATTTCCAGACATGGGTTCTGAGACCCGCTAGGTATCAAGACGTAAGCCACACCATGAAGGAAACTACTAGAAGGGAGACAGACCCTCTCTGCTGGCTGGGGTTGGGGGGATGGTGACCAGTCTCCTAAATGGCAACAGCCAGTATATCGGAGCTACCACTGCCACTGTTTGCGGATAAGCCTCCGACTTGCCCAGGTTTTGAGCAGAACTCAGTGGTTTCCAGCTTCCCATCAAACCACCGAGGCAGGCCTGACCATTCCCATTGTGAGCAAATGAAGCTCAGAGAGGCTGAGCAGTGCATTCGAGATGACACGGCCACCAGGATAGACCTAAGCCCCATTCTCTCCTTGTGAAGCCTCCGTTCCTTCCTCCTGCTGGCTAGCTGGCCCTCTGTCTTGTGCGTCTCAAGTTCTCTCCTCCCCCTGCCTTTGACTTCTTTTACAGTGTCCTTGGACCCAGCGCCTAAGACGTAGATTTAATTACTGCTGTTTTTTCAATGACATAATTAAATATCCACAGTGAGGTCAATCAACCTGAACCCATTCGGAGGACACTCTGGAGCTGTTCTGGAATTTTTTTATTTAAGGGCTTTTTATACACAGAGGTTGGCTTTTACGGGTCTAAAATTGGGTTTCTGATTTCGGCCCTCAAGGCAAGAGGTAAAAAAAAAATTGTTATAAATATCATTGAGATGCCACATTCTTTCTGGCTCTTTTTAAAGGGCTTGATGAGGAGACAAAGTAATGGCTTTATTGAAAAATGCAGAGGATGATCTCCTGGTTTATGATGATCCTGGGTTATAGGATCACAGAGTGAACTGCACAGACACCCCAGCGTCACTGGGGAGCCACTCTGAAAAGCTGTAACAGGTGACCCCCTCCTCCCTGCAGAAGAGCTTTCAGCCTGAAGGTCCGCACCCAGCCAAGCCTGCTTCTGCTCAACCTGCCACTGTGCTCTTGCGAGCAGGAAAAAGGGAGCATTTTCTGGCTCCTTTTAACATAAAAAAGGATGCAGAATGCACCTGTGCTCTAATAAATGCATGGGCATAGGTGGGGGGGGGGGAGGGAAAAATAATAATAAATGCAGCTAGGGGCTGAAAAGAGTGGTTTTTGAAGCTAATGACAGTGTTTCTGCCTTTATTGCTTCAGGCAGAAACAGGAAGTTAGAAATCTAAGTGGCTTGAGAAAATATAACATTTAACAAACTCATTTGCAGGCCTCCAGTTGTATTATCCTAATTTATTTCATTGTTGTGGGGGATTTCTTTTGGGGACTTTTTTGATCTATTTTTAATGGGAGACTAATGTGCATTCCTCCCCTCACCCCCTACCAACTCCTCCCTGCCTTTTTTTTTGCAGGGATTTATTGAGCAGTAAGACACTTTTAAAAAGAACTTTTCTTTTTTAACCTACTCCTTCATGGAGGCAAAGACAGAACTGGGGGCAGGGGAAGAGATTCCTGCTTCATAATCCATATTTAATGTCGGTGGTAGCAATTCCTACAGCTTTATTCCACCCAAATCTTCCAGGAAGGAAAACCATCCTACCAGCGTGGAGAAGGTCATCGTGTAAGAACCCCCATGTGCCCCGACCCCTTCCCCACTGTGGTTCTCACATCGCGATCCGGCTGGAGTTCCTCCAAGGCTCACTGCTAGGTTCCGTGGAACACTTCATCCACGTGGACCCCTGACCATCTCCAGGCTGGCAACACGTCTGCAGAACCGAGACACGCAATTGTCACATTTCTGCAGTGCTCCAGGATGAAGAGAGGCACAAAGTACCTCTTCTGGGCTGAGCGCTGAAATCTGTTCATTGCCTAAAGACGTGCAAAAACGAATCTGGCCATTTTCTGTTAATCTAGAAACTCCCTGACTCCTTCCTTCAGATACAGAAAGAGAAAACTGGCTGAACTGTCTTGCAGCGGGAAGGAGTAGGGAAGAAAGTGAAATCAGTAATTTGAAGAATTTCTTGAATAATCACCTCATTTAGGGACTCCATTAGATGGCCGCGTGTTCCCAGAGCATGGTGTAATGGCAAAGGGGTTCACGGTTTAGCCGCTCTATGAATTGTCCCACAAGCTTGCGAGGAAGGTGGGACAGGGATTAATTAGCCTGCAGGGAGGGATGAGACAACGGATAGGTGGAGAGAGAACACGACATGTACGAGGTCACAAGGGGAGTTAAGGTGAGAGCCAGGACTGGCTCCCTCCAGTGTCAAGGCGTCTACAAAAGAAGCTCCCCCACAATGCTCAGTGCCTGTTAGTTACAGCCAGCTTCTGTCTACCAAGCACACAGCACACATGTTCAATGGGGCCGAAAGAGAAAGCGTTTTCAGGATTCTGGAAAGTGACAATTGAAAGAAGTCAAAGGTATGTTAGGATGATGGCGGGGGGACAGGTACACGGGCAGGCTAAAAAAGAGAAAAAAGACGCCAACTTGAAAAAAAAAATTCTTAGAAACAAAACCAGGAGTCTGATCAAACAGAGAACACAACAAAATGAACAAGAAGTGGGAGAAACTATTAAGATGAAAAGAGCACAGGATATTTGGGGAGGATTAGCAGGGCAGTTAAAGAGGGAGAGTATCGCCAAAAGAGATTAAAAAAAAGAGTCAAACGGAATCACTTTCTGTACGCTTGAGAGGAACACAACACTGTCAATTAACTCTACGTCAATTTTTTAGAAAGAGCAGTAAAACAGAAACTCTGGAGTGGGTCTAGACTTTCAAACTTGAGTTTGACCTTTGTGGCATGGAAAACTTACAGATGTGTTAGAATTCAGCAAAGGGTGAATTTCACATGTATACAGACAAACAATCTCCCTCTGAAGGTTGAGGTTATATAGTCAAGAAAATCAACCAGATGACGGATTTAAATTCTCAATGCAAATCGATTCTTTGTTCCCAAAGATGTCCACTTCTGAATGTCACCTGTGAAAGTGTAAGACTCATCTGAGGACACCTTGATATTCCATGGAAAATGAAAGAAGAGCCCGTGCCATAGTTCTAGACATTCCAGCAAAGCTTTTCTAATTGAGAGTTTCCCTCCTGTGTTTGAATCTAGTTGAATTATCAAGGAAATAGCAAGGTGGAAATGTCAAGGTGTCTTTCCACCTTCTCCTACAGTATCATGACCATATTTGCAGAGGTCAAGAATCAGGCTCTCCAGCAGAAGGGTAATCTAAGCATGTCTCAAGTTGGCCTGCCCTGGATATTGACATGCAATGCTCATGTGCTTGAAACTCTCCATGGCAATTAGACTGGTGACTCAAAATGACTTTCAAACCAGGAGAAAATGTTACTGACTTCCAATTCAGTATGTGTCACTGAATTCGGAGCACGTACGTGGATTTTTTTTTTTTTTTTAACCAAACTCACAACTGCCATCTGATTTGGCTACAAGACAAATCAAATATGGAAGATAAAAGAATCTCAGTGTCAGGTTTTGTAGCAGAATATGCTCTAGGTATTAAAGTTATCGTGTTCTTTGCTCTTATCCCCTGTTTATAAATTGATTCCATGGACTAATGCAGCAAACTTTTCTTGAGCAAAGATAAGACAGTCCCTGTCTTCAAGAAGTTCACCGTCTAGTGGACAAGAAATAATTTCAGTTCAATGAGAGAAGCTTGACAAGGTACAAGAGAATCTCAACCATGAAGGTCAATTCTGTCTGGAAAGGGGAAAGTAGAAAAGATTACCTAGAGGAAGGGCTGTTTTGTGCTGAGTCTTGAAACACACACACACAAAATCAATCCAAACTCAACAACAGTCTCATCACAGCCTCCCAGTACCACAGCCCAGGGAGACTCAGGAAGAATTCTCAGAAATCAATAGATCCCTGGGTTTTGTTTTTTCCTTCCAACCTCCTTCTCTTGAAGAGCTTCTTAAATATCTGGCCAAGGACCTGGAAACAGACCTTTGAACAAGAGGAAGTCATGCCTCTGAATGACTGTGGATACCAACGATGCAGCGTTTGGTCTGCAGCTGATGCAGACCCTGGGTTCCCCGCTGGCGGATGCTTCATCTCGGGGACTGCGTGCCACCCTTTCAGAAGCCACGCTAGTTCTTTCGAGCCACCACAGGTCTGCTGATCCCACTGAGTAGTGCCCTGCAGTGGGGAAGCTTCCCTTCAAGGGTGGAAGCCGGGAGAGGAATGGGAGGAAGCTTGAGTCTTGGCAGGGCTGCTGAGCAGTTCTGCCAGCGCAGCTGGACTTGAAACTCATGTGTCCGGTCTTCTTTCTCCCGCTTGGAAACCCCCCGCCCCGGACAAGTTATCTGACCTGGGGTAGCAGACCTGTGTTCCCAGGAGCAGGACGATAGAAGGGAAACAGGGTGTGAGGAACAGGACAATCTTTGCTATCAAAGAGGTCAGGATTTGGATTGCGGGCTTGATTCTTACTAGACGAGTGACTTGGTGCCCTTTCCTTAGACTCCTCATCTAGCAAATGGGCACAGTATGTCTAGGTCACAGGATCACTGTGAAGATAAGAAAGAAAAAGGGAAAGGCTGTTCATGAAGGGCAAAACCAATGGAATGCCACATAGGAAAGCCCTCAATAAACAGTAACTATCATTTAAGTGCCTACTGGGTGCTGCCATCTTGATTCTTTATTTTGCTAAATCTTTTCTTTGGCCATGCCACGTGGCATATGGGGTCTTCCCTGCTCTCTTCAATGGACGTGTGGCGTTTTAACCACTGGACCACCAGGCGGCGGGGGCGGGGCGGGGGTACCCTCAAGCTTAATTTTTAAAGGTTAAAATGGTTTCTGTGATCGTCCTCAGTTTACAAAACAGTAAAGGCAAGCAGGAGAGGTAAGAAGACCTGAAGGCAGGCTTCAAGCCGAGGGCTGTCTGGTCTAAACCCCAGGCTGGCCTATACGACACCCGCAAAGAAACTTCTGACTTCTTGAGGGGGAAAAGGGTGGGAAAGGCAGGCAGGCAGGGCGAGGCGGAGAATGTCTCCTTCTGAAGAGCTGGTCTTGGCCTGAGACCTCAGCCATGGAATCTGGCATCAATTCCTTCTAGGCAACCAGACGGAAGGGCGTGAACAAGTATCTCAGTCACTAGCTCAGGTTTGCCTGAACAACGATGTCTCCAAACATTTCAAAAATGGGCTTCCCTGGTGGCTCAGCTGTCAAAGAGGACTCCTGCCAACGCAGAAGACACAGGTTCAATGCCTGACCCCGGAAGATGCCACATGCCTTGGAGCCACTGTTGAACCTGAGCTCCAAAGCCCCGGAACCAAAGCTGCTGAGCCCACATGCCACAGCTCCCGTGCCCGCATGCCCAAGAGCCTGTGCCCACGCGCCACAGCTCCTGTGCCCGCACGCCTGAGAACCTGTGCCCACGCGCCACAGCTCCTGTGCCCGCACACACCCGAGAGCCTGTGCCCACGCGCCACAGCTCCCATGCCTGCACGCCCGAGAGCCTGTGCCCACGCGCCACAGCTCCTGTGCCCACACACACCTGAGAGCCTGTGCCCACGCGCCTCAGCTCCTGTGCCCACGCGCCACAGCTCCCGTGCCCGCATGCCCGAGAGCCTGTGCTGTGCCACAAGCAGAGCCGCCGTAGTGAGGAACCCGAGCACCACAGCTCGAGAGCAGGCCCCACTTGCCACAACTGGAGGAGAGCCTGCGTGGCAGTGAAGACCCAGCACAGCCAAAAATAAAAAAGCAAAATTATTAAAAAAAAAAAAATCTCCAAAATGAGATAGCTTCCCTCGATATCTTGCAGTGACCATCAACCTTGGTTAGCCAAGTTCAAGGTCCTCTTAAGTAGTTTGTTCAATTTTATCTTGGCCTGTCACACATGTGAAACGATGTGTCATAAGCCCTTAAAATGTAACCTTTTTTTCTGAAATATTTTGGCAGGCTTTTTATTCATTCTTTCCTTCCCCTACTTTACCCAAGTTACAGAGGTCAATCTTTCCATATGTTATCTTTTTGGGGGTTATGGGGAGGGGGGCTGGAGTGAGATGGTGGGTAGGCTTATTTTCCAAACTGCTGTCATACGTTTTCAGAACTTGTCCCCAGACTGTCCTCCAGGATGTCAAAGGAACCTTAGACACAGGCTAGACTGATCTGGGGACTCTAACTTTCAAGGAGGATGATGACCTTTAACCTCAGACTGTGCAAGATGCAAGACGGGCAAGCGGTGTAGGAAGCGGCTTTTGTTCGTTAAGAAAGCTGATTTTTTATGGAGACCTGACTCTTCCTTGGTAGCTTATGCCAAGGACACACAGAGAAGAATCCACTTCGCTTCTCCTTGCAAATCACACCAAGGCTACCAGAAAAGAAGGGGACTCTCCAATTGTGTTAACAGCACAATCATACATAATTTGGACTTGGGCATGCGAGAGAATAATCACCCACCAGCCTCTAGACGGAGAAAGGCAGAGAGAGGGAGAGAAAGGCTGAGTCAATCCCCGCTCAGCCACGTTCGTCCATATGACCCTACAGAATACGGCACAACGTTTTCAGGGAGAAATAAAACCCTAGAACTTCATTAATGCCATAATTAAGGACCAAACTAGAAGGCCAAAAATAAAATAAAATAAAATCACTATGATTTAAAAAGAAATAGCAGTGAAAGCGCCAATCCTGAACTTATACAAAGTAATGTTCCATTTTATTACATTTCTTCTTCCCCTTTTTGAAGATTTCCCTCTCAGGCGATTAACTGCCTTCTCAAACCCAGGAAAGGAAACGTGAAAATGTCTCCATTTTCTCTGAGGATGGGGGGATGCAAATACAAGGCAGAGCAGGAATAACGGACGCTCTGTTTTCTGAGTGCTCGCCCGTGATTTATGAAAGGTGTGCCTCGCTGCGGGAAGATAACGCCATTTGAAATGGTCCATTTCATAAATCTATCCTCCTTGTCCCCAGCCACACACAGGACTCCTACAAACTCCTGAATCCAATAATGTTTTTATCCTCTATTGACAAAAAAAGAAGGCGGGGTAGAAGGGACTTTGTTTGGCGCAAGCGAGGTAATGACGGTCTTACAAGGGAGCAGCCCTAACACGCTGTCTCCAGGGCTTTCTCTGGCAGTGGCCAGGGGGCCTCCAAGGCGGGGACGCTTGGATAAACAAAATGAAGAGATAATCAGCACGCACAACATCCTTTTACGGCTAGCGGCATTAATTATAGCCTGAGCCCCAGCCTCCCAGCGGCCACAGAACTGAAGGTTTTGCCTGAACACCCTCTCCGCCCTGTGATGGATTTATCCTCTGGAACTGGGGTATTTCCTATTCATTCATGCACCGCTTCAGAATATCTGCTTGTTTATCTCACAGCAAGAATGCATCCAGAAGAGAGTTCTGTGCCAGTTGGGGACCAATCATAAACTTCAGTGAAATTCATGGTTGTGAGCCTCTCTGGCGGTAACGAGGGGGGAGGTGATATATACATATCCAACGCCGTGCGGGCTCCAGAAGACCCGTATGAAATACGAGCAGGGCACAGAAGAGGCTTCCTTGGGAGCCAATGAAATGGACAGCTTAGACGCCAGGGGTGACTGCAAATACACGATGGATGCGACTTCTCAGACGGAAGTCGTATGTCAGGCTGGGATCAGCTTCTCCTGACGGACTCTGAGAAACAGGATGAAGGGGACAAGAAGGTGACACCTAGCGCCCTGGTGTCTCGGAGACTGGAGAGGGAAAGAAATTAAACCCTCTAGGCATGAAGCCCTTCCTGTTCATTACAAAGGAAATAAAGCTAAATTTAAAAAAATGAAAGAAAGAAAAGTGGGCATGCATGTATTTAGCGATGTCTTAACCCTAGTGGCAATTAGGGCATCTGAGAAAACCCTTAACACCCACCACTCAGATATTAATGGATTAAGAGGCAGATAAAGCACAGGATATAAGATGGAAATGATGTAGAAATGTGAATTTGAAAGAACTCGCAACATAGGATACTCACCCTGATACTCTGGAATTTGCATATTTTGACTTGTATTTAAAAAGCAATTTCAAGGTCAGCTTCAGTGCAGAAACACTGAGCTAAGATGGGAAGTAACCCCATTAAAAGTCTACCAGTGTTTTGCATATTTATTTTTCTTCCTCTGTAGTGAGCAATGACGACTCATAAATCAAAAAATCAGGGTAAACAAATACCAAAGAGGTTACTTTATACAAAGTGTATACTCTCTATCTATTTATACACACAAACATTTCTATTACCAGAATTTATAAAGTGTGTAATACACGCATGCATGCTTAAAAATTTGCATACATTTCCATAAGATGGAAAAAAATATATTATTGTCCCAAGTCTCAGAAGACCATGGCCCAAATAAAATGACGACCACCTCAAATGCATTTTTCTATAATGGGATGGAAGTAATGTTTATTTTTAAAAGCTCCAGGCCTATTTTTTTTTAATAGCATAAATAGATTGAAATTTTCCAGTTATGCAGATCCATGGTCTGACCATGAACATCCTAGGCGGGTATAGGCAGCTGAACAGGATAACTTTGGGTCTTTCCAATAAGACTCGAGGAACTTCATCAAAAGCATGTGCAGACGGCAGAATCAGCCTCCACACCTTTCTACTGAAAACACCATCAGACTCTTGTCAGCCTGATCAGCCTGGGGCAGGTGGAAAGAGGGAACGGAATTTGGAGAACTGAAAGTTGCCATTGAAAGAGGAAAGTTATCCCCCAAAAGGGATTTTCACCAAACACAGATGTTCCAGAAGTCTAAACACTTCTGTGTTTTAGAAACTTCTTAATAATATGATATCTGATAATTAACAATTTGGTACACGGCATCCTAGGCCACCATAGAAGCCACCTACAAAAATTAGCTCCGTGTCTTTATTCGCTTGTTTTATAAGAAGAATGATCCTTTAGACTAGACTTGAAACAACTTTGGGTCACTTCCCAAAAAGTGAGGTCCATCCTCAAAGGACAAACATGTGCCACCAGTGAGCTGATGCCAAAGAAAGGCTCAAGAGTACTTAGTCAAAAGTAAGTAACAGAAATGAAATTCTGAAAAACGTTTCCAGCAATTGCAGAATCATGCTTCCTTGTCATATAAGACAGTGCTTAACACAGAACCTGGAGCAGCAAAAAACTCAAGAAATGCAAGTTTAATACATTTCCATGGAATTTACATGATCAGAGAAAATACACACTCAAAAAAAAAAAAAGATGATTCCATTAATATGTAATCCTTATCAAGTGTTAGTCTCTCAGTCATGTCCAGTTCTGTGGGACCAGGCTGCTATGTCCATGGAATTGTCCAGGTAAGAATATTGGAGTGGGGTGCCATTCCCTTCTCCAGGGGATCTTCCTGATCCAGGGATCGAACCTGAGTCTCCTGCATTGCAGGCAGATTCTCTACCATCTGAGCCACCAGGAAGCCCCTATGTAATCCTTACGGTGGTGGTTTGGTGGTTTAGTCGCCAAGTCGTATCTGACTCTTGTGACCCCATGGACAGTGGCCTGCTAGGCTCCTCTATCCATGGAATTCTCCAGGCAAGAATACTAGAGTGGGTTGCCATTCCCTTCTCCAGGGTGTCTTCCCAATCCAGGAATCTAACTTGGGTCTCCTGCACTGCAGGCAGATTCTTTACCAACTGGGCTACCAGGGAAGCCCCCATAATCCTTATACCTGTATCTAATTAATGTGATTAAAAACACAGATATATTTGCAAATCAGGGTAGCTCATACTATTCTGATAACTTTTTGGTATATTTGAAATGCTTTTAAAAGTAAAAGTCTCCCCCACCAAAAAAAAAAAAAAATACCCTATAGATGTGCCCCTCTTATAGAAATTTGATACATCAAAAATTTTTTTTAATCTAGGAATGAGGATAAATGATGAGAAGGAATTATTGAGAGACTGCCTTAAAGTCCCTATACTAGAAAACTATTTCCACTTAATTTTCCAGGACCAGATTTGGCACATATTGTACCCAACAATATATGACCATATTCCAAAATCCAAATGGATTACTAATGGATTAATATGCTTTAAAAAGCATCTTTACAAGATTTAACCATGAACAGAACTCCTTGCTTCTCTTGGCTCCAGTTAACATGTGACACCCTGTAATACTTCAAGTTAAAGAGTTACAGAGCCTGGAGTTTTATATGAGCCTGACAGTGATGGATTAAAACCATATTCTAGACATACCTAAACAGTAGTAGCACTTACTTCTTCTTACTTAAATCAGGGTTGATCTACTGGAGCCATTTGCTGGAAACTGTAATTGCTGAGCTGTTGTCAAAAATCTCTCCTTGCCTAGAGTGAGCTGGTTTCCAAACCAAGAGGAAAAAGTACAACCAAGACACGTTCCAAAAATCCATGCAGCCTATGGACCTTGCCCAGTAAGGAACTCGAGAAGCTCTGCAGTTCTATGAGGCTTACTCAGAAAGCAAGTCAAAATTCAACATGGTACATCCGTGTTCTGAGTTGCATTATTTAGAATAGCAAGTGTCCACTGACAGACAAAAGAGCAAAACGGGTACATACACACGATGGAATGTTATTTAGCCTCAGAAAGGGAAGAATTTCTGACGCATGCTACAATGTGGATGAACCTGGAAGACACTACAGTAAGTGAAATAAGCCAGTCACAAGAAGACAGATACAGCATGATTCTAGTTAGACAAGGTACTTAGAGTAGCCAAAATCGTAAAGACAAGAAGCCCCTGGTTGCCAGGGTTGGAGAGAGGGGAGAGGGGAGGTACAGAGCTTCGGTTTCACAAAATGAAGACGGTTATGGGGATGAAGGGGGATGAGGACTGCCCACCAATGTGAACATCTTCAATACCCCTGAACGGTACCCTTAGAAATGGTTAAGATGTTAGCTTTTAAGTGATGAGTATTTTGCCACAATTAAAAAAAAAATCTGGTCTGGCGTGGGTTTCACTGGCTCCTTAACTGTTCACTAGCACCCATTCACGCCATAATTACCCATTCCCTGGGCAGGCCAGCCCACCCAGGAACTGGCTCTGGATAATAAAGTGCCTTCCCCATTTCGGGGAGATCAGGAGAAACTTGGGTTGGTTTCAGGATCTTCAAAAAGTCCGGAGCTATTCAGGATAAGACCAGGAGAAACTTGTTTGGAACCTGTAGCTATAAGCAGCCCCCTGGGGTACAGTCCAGGGAACTGGGCCTGAGGTCTAAGGTAAGTGTGACACAGCCTGCAAAAATCAGAAATCAACCATGACACTCACCATTTCCCCCTAGCGCAGCTACTAATCTCACTCCCCTGATTCCACCCATGGACCACTGTTCTTGTGGCCACCAGACCAAAAAACACTACTGTCTCCTTTCTCTCACCGTCAGCACCCAACCAGCCATCCTCTCAGCCCATTTCTTCCTCTCAAAGCCACCTGGTAAACCCAGTTTAGACCTTCATCAGTTCTGGACTAAAATACAGTCATAACCTCTTAGTTATTTCTCAGCTTCTTGTTCCTTGACATCTGCCATATATGTATATTTAAATATGTGTGTCAGTTCAGTTCAGTTCAGTAGCTCAGTCATGTCCACTTCTTTGCGAGCTCATGAACCACAGCACGCCAGGCCTCCCTGTCCATCACCAACTCCCAGAGTCCACCCAAACCCATGTCCATCGAGTCGGTGATGCCATCCAACCGTCTCATCCTCTGTCATCCTCGTCTCTTCTTGCCCTCAATCTTTCCCAGCATCACTGTCTTTTCAAATGAGTCAGCTCTTCACATCAGGTGGCCAAAGTATTGGCATTTCAGCTTCAACATCAGTCCTTTCAATGAACACCCAGGACTGATCTTTAGGATGGACTGGTTGGATCTCCTTGCAGTCCAAGGGACTCTCAAGAGTCTTTTCCAACACCACAGTTCAAAAGCATCAATTCTTTTGTGCTCAGCTTTCTTTACAGTCCAACTCTCATATCCATACATGACCATTGGAAAAACCATAGCCTTGACTAGACGGACCTTTGTTGGCAAAGTAATGTCTCTGCTTTTGAATATGCTGTCTAGGCTGGGCATAACTTTACTTCCAAGGAGTAAGCATCTTTTAATTTCATGGCTGCAATCACCATCTGCAGCAATCTTGGAGCCCAGAAAAATAAAGTCAGCCACTGTTTCCCCATCTATTTGCCATCCTCTTTCACTTTCATCAAGAGGCTTTTTAGTTCCTCTTCACTTTCTGCCATAAGGATGCTGTCGTCTGCATATCTGAGGTTATTGATATTTCTCCTGGCAATCTTGATTCCAGCTTGTGTTTCTTCCAGCCCAGTGTTTATCATGATGTACTCTGCATAGAAGTTAAATAAGCAGGGTGACAATATACAGCCTTGATGTACTCCTTTTCCTATTTGGAACCAGTCTGTTGTTCCATGTCCAGTTCTAATGGTTGCTTCCTGACCTGCATACAGATCTCTAAACAGGCAGGTCAGGTGGTCTGGTATTCCCATCTCTTTCAGAATTTTCCACAGTTTATTGTGATCCACACAGTCAAAGGCTTTGGCATAGTCAAAAAAGCAGAAATAGATGTTTTTCTGGAACTCTCTTGCTTTTTCGATGATCCAGCAGATGTTGGCAATTTGATCTCTGGTTCCTCTGCCTTTTTTAAAACCAGCTTGAACATCTGCAAAGTTCACAGTTCACGTATTGCTGAAGCCTGGCTTGGAGAATTTTGAGCATTACTTTACCAGCATGTGAGAGGAGGGCAATTGTGCGGTAGTTTGAGCATTCTTTGGCATTGCCTTTCTTTGGGATGTGTGTGTGTTAATTGCTCAATTGTGTCCGACTCTTTGCAACCCCATGGACTATAGCCCGCCAGGCTCCTCTGTCCATGGAATTGTCCAGGCAAGAATACTGCAGTGGGTTGCCATTTCCTTCTCCAGGGGAGCTTCCAGACCCAGGGATCAAACCCACGTTTCCTGCATCGCAGGCAGATTCTTTACCATCTGTTTCCATCTGAGCCACCGGGGAAGCCTACACACACACACACACACACACACACACACACACACACACACACACACACGTGTATGTGTATCTTTATATATTTAAAGTCTTCAGAAACACCCTTGTTATCTTACTAAAAGAAATAAACCAACAAAGAAGGAACAAGACAAAAACCAACTAAAGGGAGTTTAAGCTTTTGATTCTGGCCCCAAAGTCCCTCCTCGAATGGCCTTCGTGACAAGAGCCGCAGAGGGGCTGGCGGGGGAGGTGGGCACCTGTAAGCAGGCAGCAGCCACCCACTCGCTTTCGCCTTGGGCCGCAGGGCCGGCAGCGATGCCTCAAATGAGCGGTTCCCGCCGCTTCCTCTAAGCTGTCTTCACCGAAGCTCTCCCGCTGCTTTGGCCTTTGTAACTATCAGGGCAACGTGTCGCCTTTACAGACGTGCTGAAGGGGTATCCCATGGGAGATGGTCCTCAGGGGAGCAGCCGATCTCCTTGACTCCCAAGTCCTGCTCTCCTGACCCGGCTACCCACACCGCAGAGTCTCATCAGAGAGGCTGCTGCAGCTGGTGCCCACGGCCCTTCTGGGCAGGACGTGGCCTGCTGTTTGGACACGGATGGTACCGCCTTCACCACGCTCTCTGCTGGCTGATGGAACTCACACCTGCCCTCGGGAGGCGGGGGCTGGACCAGGTGCCCACCAGACAGCTCAGAGGTCCCCACCTTGTCTGTCGGGCCCCAGGAGGGGGTGGGACCAGGCTGAGTCATCTCCCTTCTGGGAAGGTCCCTCCTAGAAACCGCCACTGCCCAGCCCTGCGTGATGGGCCAGCTCCCAGCGATGTGGATTAAGTCTTTTTAAATTCCAGGGGGTCCTCCCATCGGGGGAAGCCATCCCGGAGGCCACAGCCGCGGGTCTGTCTTTTGGGGAGGTCAGCAACTCCAGCGTTTGGTCGGCACCTCTTGATCAGGGTGCCAGGAATATTTCGGGGACAGCATTTTCCTTGGCAGGTGTGCCCGCTGGTGGGGTCCACTTCAAGGTTTGCGAGAGCAGGGAAACGGCAGCTGGGATCTATCTGTGGTTGTGGGTGAGTGCATTCGGAGGGGCGAAGGGAACGAGGACTGTCTTACACAGCATGTTCTCATTCAGAGAAGGCCAGAGTGGTCAGGTGGCCGCTGGGGCATGCAGGGTTGTCCCCTAGGGCTGCCTTGGGTCACCGCTTGGTCGGTTTAAGAAGCCTCTCGGCGTGGGGGCTACACTCAGACATCTCTGTGTCTCAGAAGGGACTGGACCCAGGACTAGGGGCAGCTCAGACCACGGGCTGCTTCTCTGTGTCTGAAGGATCGGGCTCAAGACCCTTGGCTGTACCAACAACTCAGGCTGGTGCTGCCACTGTGAACTGCCTTCACTCCCGCCCAGGCGGAAGTCCGCTGGGGGACCCCTCCTCCAGTGTCTTGCCCAGCTGGACCGGTGAACAACGGGTCCCTCTGTATTCTGGCCAGGCCAGTAGACGACCCTGTGCGTTCACACTCCGCGCTGTATCATGGTTGCTTACCTGCTTGTCTGCGTGCTCAGCTCTCTGTAACCCCGTGGACTGTAGCCCGCCAGGCTCCTCTGTCTATGGACTTTTCCAAGCAAGAACACTGGAGTGGGTTAATTACTTCCATTTCTTAATTTTAAAAAACATACACTACTGTATATAAAAGGGGCTTCCCTGGTGGCTCAGCTGGTAAAGAATCTTCCTGCAATGTAGGAGATCTGGGCTCGATCCCTGAGTCAGGAAGATTCCCCTGGAGAAGGGACTGGCTACCCACTCCAGTACTCTTGCCTGGAGAATTCCACGGACAGAAAAGCCTGGCCGGCTAGAGTCCGTGAGTTTGCAAAGAGTCAGACACAACCGAGAGTGACCAACACGTTCATTTTCACATGAAAGGGATAATCAGTAAGGACCTACGGCATAGTACGAGGAGCTCTACTCGGCACCCGACAGAAGGCTGTAGAGGGAAAGAGCCCGAGAAAGAACGCACGTGTGTTCACACACAACTGAGCCGCTTTGCTGCGCACCTGAAACTAACAGAACGCTGTAAGTCAACTATACTCCCACAGAAAAACACCAAAAGTCAAATTAAAAAGATACACTTCATTACTTTTGTCTCTGTCTCCTCTATAAGACTAGAGGCTCCTCAAGGTCAAGGAGCGTACCCTAACTGCCTTCGCATCCATGCCAGTCTCCGTGGTTACATCCCAGACAGCAGGGAAGAAAGAGGCACACAAATAAGGCGAGAAGGTGAGCATCCTTTTCCCAAAGCCCCACCCCCCTGAGGACCACATAGGACTCCCCTGCTGTCCCACTGGCTGTAACTTGGCCACACGGCTGCAGATTGCTGGGAGGGCAGTCAGGACAGGGAATGCTTACTCTGAACCATCAAGAACCTCTTGGAAAAGTCTGTGACTAAGAAAAAAGGATGGATGTGATACTGCGTGAGAAGTGACAGCTTTGGCTCAGTGGCATTTCCGGAATCCCTGTCTTCCTTGCTGCGTGGCCTGAGGCGGGAGTCTGGTGATGCTTGACAGACTCCCACCCCGTCTCCCACACCACATCCTTCTATTTCTCATTCAAAACCACCTTCTAAATGGCAGAAGGCTCCTCCTGAGGGCAAGCAGTCCAGGCTGGACTTTCTGTCTGTCCCCTGACCCCCCCACTCCCAGGAATGGAAGTGGAGCCAGGCAATCTCATCCTGCCTTCCTTCCCCACTAAGCTCAATAAATATTTTTGGAAGATAATGACTCAAGGTATGGCCATCCCACTCAGATCCCAGACCATGCTCCTGAAGGATGCCAGGAGGCTTTCCCCCTGCCCCCCACCCCTCAGAACTGGAAATAGATTTTTAAGCAGTGTTATATAGCGGTTTCTCTTCAAAATCCTTCTTTCCTTTTCTTTAGTAATGTCTTTATAAATCACTGTTATAAAAATAAGGCAAGCAGAAGGAAAAATATGCAGTGCCGAGAAACTGAAAATTCAAGTATTTGCTTTTTATGGGACACTTGAGGCTCTTAAAAAAGAGAACTGCTAGAAAACTTAAATACAAAAAATTCACCGTATGATAACATAAAAAGCCCAGCAGAACTGAATAGTTTATGAAAATAATTTGAATATTTACGCTTCAATTTACGGTCTGAAAATCACCCCCAATCCACGATCTTATTCTTAAATGGATTTTCTGAGAGAGCGTTAAATACATGTTGATTATTTTGACACCATGTCGACTCGGATATTCTGTGCAATGATTTGCAGGCAAAAAGGAAATTCCCTAAAACTCTAATGTAAGTATATGTGAACATACATTATATATACAGAGAAGCACATTTATATGCATGCATATATATAAAGTTTAACAAACATTTCAACTCAAAGCTGGTATTTTGGGGTTGCTGTTATTGTTAGGGGAAAATACTGTAAATTTAACTTGAACGAAGCCAAGGGCTACAACACATTGCAATTCTCTTGACAGGGAAGCTCGGGTTCAAGTTCATATCTTTTTATTTTCTTAGACTGAAGCTGCATGGTCGTTTAAACCGTGTTTTATACACAACATTCCAGAAACACAGCAATGCGGGTCCATAAAAGCGTTGATGAAACAGAACCAAACATTCTCCCATTTTGACTGCCCTATTATTTTCCCCCAGTATGTCAAAGAAAGCCCTTCTCAGAATTTCTTACAATTTGTCTATTTAGGAAAAGAATTTACCATTATTTTAACAGGCCCCCAAAGCATCAAATATCTATACCAAAAAAAATCAATATTTACTTCCAACGGGGAAAAATACTCAGTACAAGGAAAATGGTAAGGAAAGCATATGTCCAAACACTTTATTATTAAACTCATGGGTTTAATGAAACCCAAACATAGGGACTACATTATGTAAATACACGTGGACAAAGGACTTTTGAAGAGCAGAGGACCACAGCATCCAGGATCTGTGACTATGATTTTTTTTTTGTTTGTTTATACATTCTAGCAGGAATTCATATAACACACACACACACACACACACACACACTGCTGAGACTGTTTATTCAGTTTTAAGCACAAACCTCTGCAAACTTCAGCAGAAGGGAGACCTCAGATTATGTGTCTGAGCAAAAGAATAATTCACTGAACTTCAGAGTTAAAATCAAAAATAAACACACTGAGAGAATTCCCTACTTTATCTGGCTTCTGAAGAAAGGCACTTTATTCAAGGGTGCACAGGCAGATTCCCCAGCACTGGGTACTAGACGGAACTACCGCCAGAGACAGAAGATACAGACTCAGGCACCAAGTCTGCATATAAGTGCTCAGTTAAGTCTGACAATCATGTCTTAATTACGTCCCCTCTCTCCACTTTGGATTTAAAGGAGGACACAGGGTCACAAACAATATGTAGGCTCGGGTGGAGCTGTGGTGCTGGTGTTGGGTTGGCCAAAAACTTTGTTCAGGTTTTTCCATAAGAAAAATTCCAAACTGCCGTTTTGGCCAACTCAGGATTTAGGTGATTTCAGAGATCAAATAGCCAACGTCAATTTATCAAATATTGACTTTATCAATTTATCAAAGTCAGGCTCCGGGCTGCGTGTGAAACTCTGTCTCTGGTGAACTTACAGACAGACACGTAAACAGACACAAAAGATCATAAAAGAAGCAATATCATTTATTGGTGGTTTATTATGCACCAAACACATTTCGAAGCCTTGGCATGTATTAGCTGAGATGGTCCCTCAAACAACCCACTAGCTATGTCTTCTTCGTATTATTCTCTTCCACAGATGAAGAAGCCAGTGCATTCAGGGAAACTAAATTGCATGGCCAGGGTCACCTGTTTGAAAACCGGACAAAAAAGCAGGTCTGCTGGGAGCTGGAAAACAAAGACCACGGTCTTCCCACTAAAGCTCAAACTCCAGGGGTGTCTACATCCTCGTAACAATGGGCCAGGCACTGACACTCCTGCTCACAGGTACTCAACTCCTCATTTCCTCCTCAAAGCCAGGCTCATTTTCTACACAGGGCAACAGTCAGCCGTGGGGAAGAGCTGACATGACGTTCCCACCCACCTCCCACTCCCCACCGAGCAGAGGTCAAGGTCAAGGTCGGCCCTCAGCTGGCTGTCTTGCTGCCCAGACCCAGGCTCTTTTCCAGAAGCTACTTCCATCGAGCCCTTCAAGTACAAAACGCACGTGCCAAACAGCTTGCTGGAAGGCGGTGGGGGTCGGGGAGGGGAGGGAGATGACAGTCCGGGCACCTCAAGCTTCGGAGTTACACGTTCTTCCCTTGACAGAGTGTAGATATCGCTGGTCTTCTCTGATCAGGGTAGGACGCATCCTCCCTGAAGGCGGGGTCTGCAGCAGACTGACCACGCGGCATCCTCCAGCCCGCCTGGTGTCCTTGACTCCGCCGGCATCTGTGAAGGCAGCAGGCAGCCTGCTCAAGATGCTAAGCGGCCAGCATGGCCCGAGCCCTGGCCATTCCAGACAGATGAAAATGCCCACACCCTGGGGCCCAGGCACCCTGGCCAGGCTGGCTATCATCCTTTAGCTACTGGATCAAGGGGGGCTGGTCTCAGCTCTCGTCAACCAAGGCTGCAGTATCTTAAGACGTGAACCACTGGCAACGGCCACGCTAGCGCACGGTGCCTGACATCAGTGCTGTGGTGCTGCGGATCAGATGAACCAGCAACCCACATCAGCAGCCACAGGACACCTGCAAAGGAGACGGTGCCTGCCTCTGCAGGACGAGCATCGACAGGTAAACGCCTCGAGCTTCACTGCGCTGTTCCCCCTCCAAGACAAATGGTCCAGAAACGACAGATACACACTTAGCAAGCAAGACATCAAAAATTGAGCTTTTGACGTGTAACTACATTTCAGTGACACCGCTCGAGTTTTATTTTCTTCGGGGTCTCTAATGTTGGCTCCAAATGCCTGTAAAGAACACCGTCTCTCCTTACCTGTGCCCTCCCTTCCCTGAGACCGCCAGAGAATCGCTAATATACTGCCAGCTCTCCCCAGCTTTCCCTCCCCTCTAGGCTGAGATTCTGTCTGTCCAGCCATGTGCACGGTCGGATTGAAATACTGCCATCCCTCAACTCTCCTATGCTGCTGGTGGGAGCGGAAGTCGGTGCAGCCGCCGTGGAAAGCCATATGGAGGCCTCTCAGAAGACTAAACACAGAGCTGCGATATGATCCACCGGCCCCACTCCTGGGCGTACACCCTGCCCAAACTGGAGTTCAAAAAGACACACGCCACCCTCACGTTCACAGCAGCACTGCTTACGACAGCCCGGGCACGGAAGCAGCCCAAACGCCCATCTACAGAGGGTGGGATAAAGAAGGGCGGCACACATATACGATGGAATACCACTCGGCCATAAAACAGACGGAACAACGCCACTCTCAGCAGCATGGACGCAAGCAGAGATGATCATACTAAGGGATGGAAGTCGGCAAGAGGAAGACCAATGCCACACGACACCACTCACACGTCCTCTAAACTATGACACCAGTGAAGCTATCCACAATACGGAAACAAAGTCATGGACACAGAGAGCAGACAGGCAGCTGCCAAAGAGAAGGGGCTGGGGGAGGGGTGGAGTGGGAAGCTGGGGTTAGCAGAGGCAAGCGTTCATTTACAGAATGGGTAAAAACTACAAGGTTTATCAGAGAGAACCATATTCAACACCCAATGATGAACCATAATGGAAAAGAATATGGAAAAAGAAAAGAATGCATGTGTGCATTAAACAGCTCAGTCACTTTGCTTCACAGCAGTAATTAATACAACACTGTAAATCAACTCCACTTCAGTCAAAAACATGCAGTTCCATATCTCACCTCCATTTGCAGAGTAGGCAAGAGTATGACCAAATGAAAAACGAACAGGTCAGGAAGTGACCAAACCCTGTTAGGTCAGGCCCAGGGCTTCAGCCAGGCTCTCCTCCTGCAAGCCCTGCTTAACTGTGGAACAAAGCATCGCTCTGCAACTGTGAACAGCACCTGCACCCTCGGAGAGAAAGAGTATTAAGGAAGCTTGCAAAGGTGGAGGCCCCCTCCCTTCTAAAATCTCTGGCAAAGGACACGTGGGAAAGCCTGGTTCTCACTGAGAAACGAAGGTCTTTACAGTTTGGTGAAGCATGAAGGTATTACAAAGGTACATCCCCCTTCTTGTAATATTATCCCCTCTGTTTCACAGATATGGCTTTCCAAATGGAAATAAGCAGAAAACAACACGTCCCAGTGAGTTCCCGGTTAAGATGCTGCGAACTTCGAACAGGACATTTTAGAAGTGTAAGGGCATTTCTTTGCAGCAATAGGGCGATGCTTATGCCTGACTTCACTGACATGTATTGCTGGAGAGCTCTCCTTTCGAGCAGTAACTCAGAAACACGGATGTCACTTTGACGCCAGTGCAGAACTTGTGTTTACGTCCAAGCAGCGGAGGGGGCCTCTGCTCAATCCCAGTGTGCTGCCACCCAGTGGCGGCAACGGCAGCCTGGGCCACACGGCGAGGCTTAGCCGAGGAGCGTGTTTCAGTAAGACAGAGACAAACAATGCACACACTGCAAAAAATAGAGACGCTGAGAGCCCAGGGTGTGCTGGCCTCGTGACAGAGACAGACACATTCAGACACGCAGCCACACAGCAACAAATCACACTGCAACAAAGTGGCGGAAAGAGATGAGCACAAAGAACTGCGAAGTGTCAAGCACTTAAACACTCAGTCCTGTCCGACTCTTTGTGAAGCCATGGACCATCATGCTCCGATTCCCCAGGCAAGAATACTGGAGTGGGTTGCCATTTCCTTCTCCAGGGGATCTCCTGACTCAGGGATCAAACTCATGTCTCCAGCACTGGCAGGTGGATTCTTTACCATTGTGCCACCTGGGAAGCCCCAAATACTTGAACTGCTGCTGCTGCTGCTGAGTCGCTTCAGTCGTGTCCGACTCTGTGCGACCCCATAGACGGCAGCCCACCAGGCTCCGCCGTCCCTGGGATTCTCCAGGCAAGAACACTGGAGTGGGTTGCCATTTCCGTCTCCAATGCATGAAAGTGAAAAGTGAAAGGGAAGTTGCTCAGTCATGTCTGACTCTTAGCGACCCCATGGACTGCAGCCTACCAGGCTCCTCCACCCATGGGATTTTCCAGGCAAGAGTGCTGGAGTGAGGTGCCATTGCCTTCTCCGAATACTTGAACAGTTAATATCATATAGCAAATCTTACAGAGCAACCTCTTATAAGCTTATTAAAGGCAAAAATGTTTACACATAGACACAGAGACTGACCAATAATTGTTGGATAAGAAGGGAGCACGTGATCACCTTCTAAACAGTCAAGGATAATGACATATGTTTTACCAGTATCTGCTAACAACCATAGAAGGGTTTGATAGGGAAGGACTCTGGGTGGCTGTCTTAGCGAAACTTTACTCAAAGACCATCAGTTAGTCTGTAGCAGGTCTAAGTGAGCTATTTTGACACCAAGGTTGGATTCTTTCCACTAGCCTGATTTTATCAATAAATATTTCCCGATAGGAATGGTGACAGCAAGTTCCACTTTGTAAACAAACTTTTAAAAGCAGCCTCCCCACCAAAATCCAACTGAAAAAAAAAAAAAAAAAACCACTGCCAATATTAAAGGATTCTAAAACTGGTCTAACCACATTAGGAAGCTCCTTTCTAAGATGCCCGTGAATCCTTAGCCTCAGGTCAGACCCCTTCATTAGGCACAAGGTCTTCGAGGCCACCTCAGAGGCAACCTCAGAGGCCTTGAGGATAATTTCCCTGAGGCTATTCAGCCTGTTCCTTCTAACCAGCGTCTGGTGGAGGATTGATTTCTACCCATCAGTCCAGGCCACCATTTAAGAAACCCCTCTTTGCGCTGACATTTCCGAAGCAGAGAGAAACTAATTATTCTGGAAGAACAAAGTTCACATGACTGATTCTTTCCAATCGGAAAAAGCAATGTACCGCTTGATTCACGGAAGAGGGAAACATCACCCCTCTCTCTTGAGAGAGATTTTTAGATAAAAGCTGCAAATGCTTTCCAAATTGAAAGCTTACGTCATTATACATACAAGTCGAATCTTCAGAGTTGTTAAAACAGGTAGTGTTCTGCATCCCACCCCAAGAAAAACATAAAATAAAACATGAATTAGATTATCAGAGAGGTCAGTACAAACAACAGCAGGATGGATCAAGAACTCAGGCAGAAGAAAATGATACTCTACTTTGGGGATGGTCTGGATTATAAATGAGGCTGACGATGCTGGTTTTTTTTTTGGGGGGGGGGGGTGGTGGCTTCTGCCGCCAGAGCGGGCAGGGGAGAAGGAGAGGAAGGAAAAGAAAGGGCAATTTTGACTCCTGGCTGTGGAATATTTTTTTTCCTTACAGACTTTAGTGAAAAATGAAAGTGTTCATCAGTCATTTCCAACTCTGCAACCCCATGAACTGTATGGAGCCCACGAGGCTCCTCTGTCCACGAGGTTCTCCAGGTGAGCATCTTGGAGGGGGCTGCCATTCCTTTCTTCAGGGGATCTTATGGACCCCGATCTCCTGCACTGCAGACAGATTCTTTATCATCTGAGCTACCCGGGAAGCCATTATTTCTAGCCAAATAAGACCTTCATTTTAAGTTCTTGCTTTTAGCATGATTAATAGGTTCTTATTGCTTAGTGATGGTGCCCAGACCCGGGACACTCAACCTCTCCTGAGGATCCAGGGGCTGCTCATCAGCTTCATGGACTACAGATCCACTCTGTGAGTCTCCCTTCCTCCTCTGTAAATGGGAAGGCTGGACCCCAAGGCCCAGAAGAGCCGTTCCAGACCCATAAAAGGCAGTCAATGCACGTAGAATGAGCTCCTGACAGGAGCGTCTTTTCTGATCTGGGGGGCTTGGGTCAGACTAAAGAGTCTGAAGAATGGGATTGAGGGCAAGGACTGGTCACGCGCTCACAGCCTTAGGGTGGTGAGGGACCATTGCAGAGAGACTGACCGCATGGCAGGGTGGGGACAATGTGCCATGAGGTCCCGCTGACCTGGAGGCGGGGACCACAGCCCTGGGAACGATGGAGGGACCACTCACGCATGCCTGTGTTACAGAGCCCCGTGCAGGCCCTGAGCCCTGGGGCTGGGGCGGGCCTCCCTGGGTGGCGGTCTCCAGGCGTGTGTCTCACGCCAGCACTGGGAGGCCGGGGCGCCCTGACTCTCATGAGGGGAGGACAATGAAGCTGCTTCTTGGGCTCCACCTGTGCGTCTCCTCCGTGGGCTGATTTTAACCTGCGTCTCCTACTGTACCATAATCATGCATAGAACAGTTCTGGTGCATTCTGCGTGGCCTTCTAGCAGATATCGACCTGGGGGGTGGTTTGGGAATCACCTCTTCCACCTGCCGTTGGTGTCAGACGTGAGGACAACCTGGGGAGGGCTATGCCTACATTCTCCCTGACATCCCACTACAAGCTCAGCCCTGCTCTCTGCTTCCTGGAGGAGCCGGGATTTGGAAAGAGGTCACAGGAAGCCCATGCCCCCTCCTTCCGCCCTGACCTGCTGACGCCCAGCATCCCTGAAACCTCTCTGAGCCTTGGTTTCCTCGGCAGGAAAACGAGGAAGCAAGGCGGTTGTCCCATCTCAGCGACAAAGTTCACGAGAGACTCGATGAAGCTCAGGATGGTGGAAGCTCTCTGAAAATGGCAACTTCTTTTTCAGGGCTAAGATAGGACGTGCTTCTGTTCCTTTGGTTTTGGAATTTAAATGCTGCAGGGTTATATTTACTCTCCTGAGTTTATTGTGCGTCCCATGGCTGGTGAACTCATCCAGGCTCTGCCGGCCAGTGCAGAAATCACGTCAGTTCAAACTTTCCTCGGCCTGCGATTCGAGTCAGTGAGAAGTAACGGCAAAACAAACGTGGCATCCTGATGGAGCTGGGTCTATTCTCACCCAGTACGGTTTTGAGGCTAATGTCTTTTCAAACAGCTCTGTTTTGCCTGCAGACTTGAATACCCTCATTATAAAGTGTTTGAAAAAAAATTTCCCTTATGTTTTTTTAAAGAGCGCCATTCTTCAAAAAGATGTCAAGAAGCTCTTTTCTTCCCCTCTTGCTACAAGGTGTAATGTAGAGATAAGTATAAAATCTGGTTGGAAATGTGACCTATATTGGACTGGCAAAGTGTAATATCAAGCAAACAGCTAGTCTGGGAGCTGGCTTTGTCCTACCTTGCCACTGATATTTGGAGAAAAGACCTCATATTGCCCACGAACAGGGTGAGCAGCTTGGAAGTCAATTATGGTTTTAAAAAAATGGGACGCCTTGGCTTGTGGAGTTCATCAGACAAGTCCCTGGCCTGCCTCGCGACAGCCAAAGCCAGGTCTTTGGGAAAACATTTTATTTTCATGCTCAGAGTAATAAGAAGAGAAAAGTCTTTTTTTTTTTTTTTTTTTGCAGATGAAATGGTGCTGATAATAAAAAGTAGGTCACACTTTCTCTGTGTCTCTTGACTTTCTCTGAAAAGACAAAGGAGGGTTTCGGAGACGAGAATGAGTTGTGGCAAACCTTTCACCTGGGTGTTCTTCGTACTCAGAGTAAAACTGGGGGCACTTTTGGTCTGGGCTGACATTTTGCAGAGGCAAGGGAGATGGCGACGGGAACTCTGAGGGCTGGTGAGATGGCGATGGGAACTCTGAGGGCTGGTGAGATGGCGATGGGAACTCTGAGGGCTGGTGAGATGGTGATGGGAACTCTGAGGGCTGGTGAGATGGCAATGGGAACTCTGAGGGCTGGTGTGGGGGTGCAGACAGCAGATCATCCGAGCTTTTGAGAGAGGTGAGAACCAGCAAGTTCAAAGGGCTATTGGTGGTTATGACCTTAGGGTTTGGGGCAGCAAGGTGGGAAGGCGCGTCACACTAGCATCCGGGGGAGACAGCGCTGCTGTGTACAGTCCACTGTCCACTCCCACAAGAGCGCAGCCCTTGCAAGCGACCGGGCCACCTCCTTTAGCCAATGAAACAGGGCTGAGCGGGCAGGCGTCACTCCCAGGAATAAGCTTTAAGAACTCATCTGGCCTCGTTCTCTCATGTCTAACGAGTCCTGCAGCGGAACTCCGTCAGAGCAGCCGAGGAGCAGAGTCAGATCCTGATGGATCTAGAGCACGTAAAACTCACTCTTTTATTTTAACCACATGGCATGTGGGATTAGTTCCTGACCAGGGATGAAAGGATAAAGAATACACACACACACACACACACACACACACACACACACACACACACACACACACACACACACACACACACACACACACACACACAGTGGAGTACTACTCAGTCATAAAAAAGAATGAAATCACGTTATTTGCGGCAACATGGATGGACCCAGGGATCATCATATGTAAGGGCAGTCAGCCCGACAAAGAAAAATTCCATATGATGTCACTTACACGTGGAATCTAAAACAGGATACAAATGAACTCATTTATAAAGAGGAACAGACTTACAGACATAGAAAGCAAACTTATGTTTACCAAAGGGGGGAGGAGGAGGGAGGGTAAGTCAGGAATTTGGGATGAACAGGCGCCCACTGCTGGATATAAAACAGATGAACAAGGACCTACCACACAGCACAAGGAACCATATTCAATACACTAACAAGCCATCAAAGAAAAGAATGTGATGATAGATAGATAGACAGATAGATACAGAACTGAATCACTGTGCTGAACACCTGAAACTAACAGTGCTATAAATCAACTATACTCCAGCAAAAAAAATAATAATAAAATAAACAGGGCATGAATTAAAAAAAAAAAAGGAATTGGTTACTGTAGAACTGTGACATGTTACATGTTCATTAAACTTCAAAAATGGCAAAAAAAACCCCAAAAACATAGCACATGTTAATTGCTGCTTCTTCTGTGAGCTATGGTAGAGGCTCTGGGGGAGCACAGGAGACACAGTCCCTGCCCATTTGTAGCTAGTCACGCAGGAAAGAGAGGCACGAAATATCAGCCACAAGTGTGATGAGCGGTTAAGTTCAAGGACACGGGCTTCTGTAGCCAGGGAATGAAGATGTGTTTCCAGATGGTGGCAGTAGTGATTGAGAGCATGGAGAAAATTCCCAGCTGATGGCTTTGTTGTCTCCAGAAAGTCCTGAGTTTAAGAAAAGAATGAGTGAGGTGTAGGATGAGATGGGGAATCTGACCAGACGATCCTCAATGAATTAAGGTGTAATTGTGGAGAAGCAGCTCCCACTGATGGACTCAGCAACAGAACTGCACACGTCAGGAAGTACACAAAGGGCAGGTATTGAGCTCAGTCCACCATGAAACCACCTCCACCTATTCTGGTAACGATACTCGGATTTGATTTTGGGAAACCAGAGCCTCCTGAACTCTTCGTCCGTGAACTCTCGATGGTCTGCATGCATAGGGATGAATGCACCACTCAAGCCCTGCCAAACTCTCAAATCCCTCCCCACAGAGCCTAGTCCAGGATGAGCATGCAGGCCAAACCAAGTCAGAATGAATTCCCAAAAGGAGAGACCCCAGTCTTTTCCCACTGTGTTGCACCTAGGAAGATATGGTTGAGAGCTGGTGGTACTTGTCATGATGTCCAAGACGTGAGTGCGTCAGAAAATGGTAACAATGTGGAGGAAATATAACCGAGGATAAAAAGGATGGAAAGCAGGTGCTGATCACCTAGCCCCTGGATCAAGCATTGCCTGATCTCCTCGTCACAACTATATTTTCCAGTTGGGTGAAGTTTTCTTTCATTTGAAGTAGAAAGTGTCTATGGTGACTTCATACAGTGAAAAGAGGAGAATGGTTTTCTTGACTCTGAGTTGTTATAATTTGACAATCTTTCCCAGAATCTATCAGAGATTTAGCTCACAGTCAATCCCAGATATGATCACCTTGGTTCTGCAGATTTTGTGACTGGGTTTGCCTTATTAATAGACAAGGTGATCATTCATCCCTACTGGTTTCAGATAATCCCAATTTATGTCTCTCTTCCTGAATAATTATTATTAGTATGGCTCTTCTCACTTTAAAAAATATCCAAGACTAATTAAACACTAAAGTATAAGGCTCAGTTCAGTCAGTTCAGTCACTCAGCCGTGTCCGACTCTGTGCGAGCCCATGAATCGCAGCACGCCAGGCCTCCCTGTCCATCACCATCTCCTGGAGTTCACTCAGACTCACGTCCATTGAGTCAGTGATGCCATCCAGCCATCATCCTCTGTCGTCCCCTTCTCCTCCTGCCCCCAATCCCTCCCAGCATCAGAGTCTTTTCCAATGAGTCAACTCTTCGCATGAGGTGGCCAAAGTACTGGAGTTTCAGCTTTAGCATCATTCCTTCCAAAGAAATACCAGGTTGATCTTCTTCAGAATGGACTGGTTGGATCTCCTTGTAGTCCAAGGCACTCTCAAGAGTCTTCTCCAACACCACAGTTCAAAAGCATCAATTCTTCGGTGCTCAGCCTTCTTCACAGTCCAATGCTCACATCTATACATGACCACTGGAAAAACCATAGCCTTGACTAGACGGACCTTAGTCGGCAAAGTAATGTCTCTGCTTTTGAATATACTATCTAGGTTGGTCATAACTTTTCTTCCAAGGAGTAAGCGTCTTTTAATTTCATGGCTGCAGTCACCATCTGCAGTGACTTTGGAGCCCCCCAAAATAAAGTCTGACACTGTTTCCCCATCTATTTCCCATGAAGTGATGGGACCGGATGCCATGATCTTAATTTTCTGAATGTTGAGCTTTAAGCCCACTTTTTCACTCTCCACTTTCCCTTTCATCAAGAGGCTTTTTAGCTCCTCTTCACTTTCTGCCATAAGGGTGGTGTCATCTGCATATCTGAAGTTATTGATATTTCTCCCGGCAATCTTGATTCCAGCTTGTGTTTCTTCCAGCCTAGCGTTTCTCATGATGTACTCTGCATAGAAGTTAAATAAGCAGGGTGACAATATACAGCCTTGACCTACTCCTTTTCCTATTTGGAACCAGTCTGTTGTTCCATGTCCAGTTCTAACTGTTGCTTCTGGACCTGCATACAGATTTCTCAAGAGGCAGGTCAGGTGGTCTGGTATTCCCATCTCTTTCAGAATTTTCCACAGTTTCTTGTGATCCACACAGTCAAAGGCTTTGGCATAGTCAAAAAAGCAGAAATAGATGTTTTTCTGGAACTCTCTAGCTTTTTCCATGATCCAGCGGATGTTGGCAATTTATGTCTGGTTCCTTTGCCTTTTCTAAAACCAGTAGAAGGTTACCCTACTCATAATCCTTCTTTACAGAGCTTTTTTCCTTTAAGAGTAGAATCCCACACCCCCTTCGCCAAATTCTTTACAGTGATAATTGTGGCTAATTATACTCAGCAAATAATCTCATCTTGCCAGTCTTCCCATGTTTGACTTTGGGGGATTAATCACAGCTTTCTGCTGTCGAGTGAGGTTCTCGAGAGCATAGCAGTATTGTTTTATCTAAAGGAAATCCCTCTGCAACGGGCCCCCATCCATCATCCCTCCTGGAGGAGAATGAACTGAGTAAAACTTCCTGGCCTGCCAACTTGTTTGCTAAAGTGTGGCTTCCTCCTCACCAGCAGCATAGGGTCTTCCTCGGGCAGCGGCGTGTTTGAGATTCCGCTTAGGGTATTGTTTAATCAAGATGGGACGGTGAGCCCTGTGTGAGGACCCCATGCTGGGAATCTGATCACCCCTGTAAACACAATGATAACGTTGTGTCCAGACGCTGGGAGAAGACAATGCTCCCGAATTCCCTTTTCCTAATTAGAGTTTGAAACAAAGGGTGGGAAATCTACGCTTCCGCCCACCCCCTGTCATTATCTATTGGCCTTCATTTCTGGGCATTGATTGAGCTTAGGGTATTTTTGTGTGTGTGAAGGAACAGCAAATTAAAATTCAGAATTCTCCCTTTTGTCTTCCTAGACTGTTCATCTTGTTAGAATGCTGGGGTGACAGAGATTAAAAGTCAGAAGTAGGTGATTTGGGAGCCTTTATATGCTTGCATGAACCAGAGCAACTTCCTTTTCAAATTTATTCCAATAAGCAAGCACTTAACCAAGGCAGACGATGGGATGTGAGTTCATAAAGAAATTTCATAGGGAACTCTTTTGGTGAGGGAACGACACAGACAAGCACCTTCGCCAAATGGTGGGCAAACACCTTGTCTTCTGAGTGTCTAATGATTTTGCTACATCACCTGTTACTCTGCTAATAGGGACCAGCTATATTATGAAGCAATATTTTCCTTTTTTTAAAATCTGAAATGCCCAGGTCCCTGAGGATGTCTGGTGCAGGGGAGTGCCTGTGCATGTCCTTCTGAGTGGCACTTCCGGCTGGCACCATCAGAGAGACACAGTCATCACCAGCAATCAAGCCATACTAAGTCAATTTACATTACGATCGCCCTGCAGAGTAACAGTTAAGCCATTTAGATGGAAAAATCTCCCAGGCTCCTGCAAAAAGGATCACTGGCATTGCAGATATAAAACACTGTGTTCTCTTGGAATTCAACCAGCCAGGACAAAGACTAGGTGACCAAATTCTCTGCTCAGTAACTGAAACGTCCTGTAAAGGGAACCCTCTCAGCCCGCACAGGACAAGTAAGTAAGTCCGTTTCCAAAGGCAGTTGGCAAACCTCCATCTCTCAAGCTTCTCAGACTGGCCAGCTGTGTCAGTGAACTTGGCGCCATCATTCCCTGGTGGAGAAGCAGCGGCACTCTAGAGGGGCGGGACGGGGCGGGAGGTGGGAGGGAGACTCAAGAGGGAGGTGTATGCCTATGGCTGATTCATGTTGATGTTTGCAGAAACCAAGACAATTCTGTAAAGCAATTCTCCTTCAATTGAAACATAAATTAATCTCAAAAGGAAAAAAAGTAGCCGCACGAACACACCCATCAGTGAAGGTCACGGTGGCTGCTATGATGTGATAGAAAAAAAAAGAAAATTCTTGCTCACATAAAGTCCAGACTGAGTATTCTTGATCAGTGGGGTGACCAGGCTTCATCCAGTGACTCGGAGACTCTGGCTCTTTTCATCTCGTGGCCCCTACCGTCTTTAAAATGTGGTTTCCAAACCTGCAGTGGGGAATGGGGGATGAATGGTTGCATGTGGAGAGTCTGAATGGGTCAGACCTGAAGGGCCAACACCACTTCTACCAATAGTTTACTGGCCAGGGCAGTCACGCGGCCACAGCTAAACACCAGAGAGGCTGGGAAGTGAAGTACAGCTGTGTGCCAGGATGAGGACAATGGATGGTGATGCTCAGGACCTCTGCCTGCAGGAAGCAGTGAGCAGAGTCACAAGCAAGATCGCTCTCTCTCCAAGTTCAGGGTCTTGGACCCCCTTACACTGTCTGCTGCTGCTGCTAAGTCACTTCAGTCGTGTCCGACTCTGTGCGACCCCATGGACGGCAGCCCATCAGGCTCCACCGTCCCTGGGATTCTCCAGGCAAGAACACTGGAGCGGGTTGCTATTTCCTTCTCCAATGCATGAAAGTGAAAAGTGAAAGGGAAGTTGCTCAGTTGTGTCTGACTCTTAGCGACCCCATGGACTGCAGCCCACCAGGCTCCTCCGTCCATGGGATTTTCCAGGCAAGAGTGCTGGATGGGGTGCTATTGCCTTCTCCACACTGTCTAGGTGATGGTAATTAATGATCGAAATCAAAATCTATTCTGGCAAGATGTAACGAGGGTGGCTGGGAGGGGGAAGCAAAACCTAGGGTTGAAATCCAATGGGTTAAGTCACTGAATCAAAGAAGCACTCAGACCTGTGGTTCCTCAGACAGTCCTGGAGCTGGACGGCTAATCGTTCTTCTGGGATGTTGAGTCTTCTCGCGGAGTCCCTGGAACAGACCCTTTGACCTTTTGAGGTTTCTCATGGCTCTGATCTCTTGCTAATGGATAGTATTCTCTGAGCTGATGGTGTTTTAAAGATATGACATCTGACCGATGATAATAGGCCCGACCTCTTCGGGGACAGCGTTGTGCGTCTTCCTGTCTCAGCTTCCCTTACTGGCTAATTACATAACTTGACTAGAACTTGGTTTTTAGGGCATCTGTTTTGCCATTGCCTAATCACAAGTAAAACCATTAAGTTTTATGAGAGCTAAAGGGACTGCCTTTTGCAGAGGGGAACTGAAATGAAAATTAAAGGGAGCATAAAATGATAAGAAAATAAAATGAAATTCCGCTGGGTGTTCTTTCCCAGATTGCCACACTAAACTGCAGTGCTGGGGACATAATCCTACTGCTTATCGTCTCTGACGAGGCACCGAGGGGGAGGGAAGAACCTGGCATTTTCTGATCACAGGCAATGGAACTGAGGGAGTTCCAGCAAGTGGCTTTAGGAGGAGGCATGGAAGAAAACCCCTCGATCCACCGTCTATGTGAGCCTCTAAGCGAGTTCTCTGAGCTTTAGACTCATCATTTACAAAACGCAAAAAGTGCAGCTCCTCCTAGCATTTTTGTAAAGATTTGCTGAAAGAGCACAGAAAATGCACAGCGCAGTGCCTGGCCCACAGTGGGGCTTCAGGTCATAGCACATTTCTCATCACTGCTAACAGAAGAAGAAGCTCGGGCTTCCTTGCTGGCTCAGATGGTAAAGAATCCGCCTGCGACGCAGGAAACCTGGGTTATATCTCTGGTCGGGAAGATCCCCCAGAGAAGGGCATGGCAACCCACTCTAGTATTCTTGCCTGGAGAATCCAACGGACAGCGGAGCCTGGTGGGCTACAGTCCACGGAAGGCAGAGAGTCAGACACGACTGAGCGGCTAAGCATGCACAGTGACAACGTGGGGTACTGTCGCCACATTATAGATGAGAAAACTGAGGTTCAGAGACAGCAGAAACAAAAACAAAACTGGCCCAAACAAGCAGTGCTAAGGATGGCTGCCGGCCTGAGACACACCCCGTCTGCCTAACTCTGCATTAGGATAAAGCTGATGTGCCAACAACCCACGCGCTTCGTTTCAAACAGGGACTATACGCTTTTGTTTGGAAAATGACCCACGTGCTCCCGGTGAGAAATACATTGGCAGATGGGCACAGAGGCTGACGGATGTCAAGAGCGCACCCTTTTAGGAGCTGGACCTTGCACCTAGATCTCTGAAAGGGATCCAGCATCTATGACAAGTATGTTTCCAGGAAGCCTCCTGCACCAAACGGTGGGTTTCTGCCCAGAGGCACGAGAGACTGAGGGTTAAAACCAGTGAGCAGGCACTCTGGGGACTCAGAGAGGCCAAATGCATGTGCTTCTCAGGCCATGAAATACGGCCCCTACTTTGACACTCTTGTAATAGCACGGATGTTCACTCTCCTTGTTTCCGTGGGGTTTATGGGCCATAAAGTTTAATAACAATCTTAACAGCGCAGCAGAGAACTCACCAGGCTAGAAGGCCACCCTCACCAAAGGGGACCTGGGTTTTCCACTCCCGCCCCCGCCGGGCATCTTGACTTGTCCACGTGCCCAGCTCTCATTTGGGGTCGCATGACCGCGGGGTAAAGGGACACAGAAGGCTGCTGTTGCCTTCGACATGGCGAGGGCAATACCCTTGGCCTTGGCAGCACTTCACGCTTAAGGGCGGTTACAGAGCCTGCTTGTTGGGCCACGTGGGACCCACCGATACCATACTGTGAGCATGTCGAGGTTTCACTCAAATAGCCGGACACTTGGCATGGACTCGACTCCTCTCCAGACTCAGAGCTGTGCCTGAGCCGCTCTCAGCCTCCTTTCCTGCCTCAGCGACTCACTGAGCTCCTGACAGACCGACACTCCCAGCAGCTGGCACACCTGCCGGCCCTGGCCTGCTGCAGGCCTCTGGCTGTCCCCTCCCCAGGGGACTCGCCTTCTCCTGTCTTTCTGAGTCTTGACTCCCCTTTATCTGCAGCCCCGGTCAAAGGTCAGAGATGCCTTCTGGATTCCCGCCCTCACTCAAAGAATGTCCCCACTACGTTCTACACAGCACTCACCGCCATCTGCAACAGCTTATTTGCACTCCTGTGAAACGCCTGCATACGGAGGGAGAACAGTCCTACCTGATGGCGTGTGAGGCCTGAGCCTCCATGGAGTTGGGCGCCCTGGGGGAGTCCCAGAACTGTCCCTGCTGTGAATGCCCAGCATATTGCAACTGGTGCCTGGTTTTGCGGGGGACCACTGAAGGCTCAGGGATGCGGTATTAGGGGTGGGGACACCCTTCCTGGGGAGAAGATTCCAGCTGGGGAAGTAAGGGAAGGAGAAGAAATCCTAACCAGGCTGTATTTACATATCACAGAGCACTTCCTGCTGGGCTGCCTTTGCCCAGAAACAAAGTCCTCTCATTTCAGGCAAAGAGGCTTTCCTTTGAAGCTAAACTCTGCGGTTCCTCCTACTCCTTCCTGGTGAAGACAAAACAGCTCTGTTTCCAAAAGGAACAGGGAGACAATTCACCAAACTGGTGGCTTGATGTCACTGTGGCTGTCCTTGGAAGGCTGGGGCTTCACCAAGGCAGCCCGGGTTTATAGGAGTTCTGTGAGAGTTCGCCCAAGCTTATCCAAGGCTTGTCACCAAGGAGACAGAAACGCTATAGCCTCGTTCATTCATTCACTCATCCACGCACTCACCTGTCCATCCACGCACTCACCTACCCACCCACCCATCTCTCCATTCACATCCACTCACACATCCATCCACTCACGCGTTCATCCACTCATCCATTCCAGAAGCATCTACTGAATCACTGCTGAGTTTCTAACACAAAGCTATTTCTCCCTGCTGGATCTTTGATCCTTTGGTTAATTAATAACAAGAGAAGTTTGGGATGGCTGAGGTTAGGGGCTGGAGGTTCCACCCCTTGTGGAGAGCTCAGTCAGATTTGGGCAATTTGGGGAAATAAGTCTGATAGAACCGATGGGAATTCAGGACACACTACCCCAAAGTAGGCACCTTGGCATACTGAATACTGAGGTTACTCGGACTTTCTTCCTCCATTTTCTCCAGACACAGGTCATAGGTCCCTTCTGTGAAAGAGTCCCTCCCCACACCCCAAAGAAAGATGCATCCTTATCTCTGAAGACAAAGGAACTCAGATCAACAGGTCCTGCAAAGTTTTTCCCCCAGGTTCCTACACTCCATGTTTTTTATTGTATCATATTCTTTCATGACTAACACTTTACCCTTCATCAAAGCCAGCATAAAGCTTCATTTCCTCAGGAATGATCCTGTGTCTTATAAAACTTACATTAAATAAACCTTATGCTTTTTTTCTTGTTAATCTGTCTTTGTCAGTTTAATTTGCAAACCCAGTCAGGGACCCTAAGTTGTTCAGTCCCTGAGTCGTGTCCCACACTTTGATCCCAGGGAAGCAGCACTCCAGGCCTCCCTGTCCTTCACCGCCTCCCAGAGTTTGCGCTGACTCACATCCATTGAGTTAGTGATGCTATCTAACCCTCTCATCCTCTGCTGTCCCCTTCTCCTCCTGCCCTCACTCTTTCCCAGTATCGGGTTTTTTTTTTCCCACTGAGTCAGCTCTTCACATCAGGTGGCCAAAGTATTGGAGTTTCAGCTTCAGCATCAGTTCCTTCCAATGAATATTCAGGACTGATCTCCTTTAGGATGGACTGGTTGGATCTCCTTGCAGTCCAAGGGACCCTCAGGAGTCTTCTCCAACACCACCGTTTGAAAGCATCAATTCTTAGGGACCTGGAGAGGACTGAAAAAAAACTTTTCCCTCTCCTACAGAATTAACATTTGAAATTGAGAGTTCCTTGGCCCATCTTCCTAAGAAGTTCTTTTTTTTTTTTTTAATTGACTTCTATAAATAGGATACTATTCTTCTTGCATTCAGGTGGCTCACTCCTTCAGTTCATTGTCCAGCCTTTTATTAACGGAATAAGTCTTCCAGGAGCCATCAAATCATTTGACTGACCATTCTTTTTTTTTTTTTTTTTCCAGAGCAGAAGTTCCCCATTTCGGATGTTCTTTCACTGGGAAGCAAGTATGTGTGGACCTAATGTACAGCTGAGACTAGCATGTGGCTTGTCCTTCTCTCCTGGGGCCTATCGTCATCCTCATGTCCAGGGCAGAGGGTGTCCAGGGTACACCCACTCATATAGCATCAGTCATAAGCCTTTAAGGGCTTCACTGCACAAGGCTTTTAAACTGACCTCCAAAATACAGGCGTCAGAGATTCACACTTTCAGTTAAAAACAAAAAAAGATTGACGGAAGGTTTTAAGAAGGTATAACGACACTCTTAAGATGAACTGCTCTGTAGGGAAGCAGGGGGATAATGGGGGGAAAAAAGTACATATATATATATAGTGTGTAGTGTTCAGTCATGTCCAACTCTTTGCAGCCCCATGGACTGTAGCCCACCAGGATCCTCTGTCCATGGGATTCTCTAGGCAAGAATACTGGAGTGGGTTGCCATTCCCTTCTCCAGGGGATCTTCTCGATCCAGGAATTGAACCTGGGTCGCCCACATTGCAGGGGGATTCTTTACCATCTGAGCCACAAGGGAAGCCCATGTATCTATATCTATCTATATCTATATATAGGATGCCGACAACCAACGGGATCACCAAGTAGGAAAGGGAGGTGATACCAAAAATGGCAAGTGATTTTTAAGGACAGAAAGATGGTTATTTCCTTCCTCCCACTCAACTCAGAAGGATTCAGCATCATAGAACCAAACACTGACAGAAAGGCCAGGCGCAAAGACCCCAGACTTTTAGAAAGTCCTAAGTATGATGGGTTTCAGCTAGGTTGACCAGATGTCCTTGTTTATACCCGTCACCCTATTGGAACCACCCTTCCTTTCCCCCAAAGGTCGCAATCTGGATGGTCCATTCTAAGCCCACACCTCTAGCGCAGGCTGAGCCTAGCAGGGAGGGGTTTACCCCCAAAGGTCGCAATCTGGATGGTCCATTCTAAGGCCACACCTCTAGTGCAGGCTGAGCCTAGCGGGGAGGGGTTTATCCCCAAAGGTCACAATCTGGGTGGCCCATTCTAAGGCCACAGCTCTAGCGCAGGCTGAACCTAGCGGGGAGGGGTTTACTCCCAAAGGTCACAATCTGGGTGGCCCATTCTAAGGCCACACCTCTAGTGCAGGCTGAGCCTAGCGGGGAGGGGTTTACCTTTCAGAGCCTGTCCCATGAAAAGAGGACACGGACAAGGTCATTTAAGGGGCCACATCACAAGCTTCTATAATTGGCAGCTTCTGCTTTCAAGAGAAGTTATAAGGATAGTTTGACTCTGTATCTGCTGCTGGTTGACTAGCAGTTATCTCCAGAAAGGCTTCCCCTACTTGCCTCTGTAGGTGACTGTCCCCTGCTTTTCGCAAAGAGATCACATCGATCAGAGGATACAGGTGGTGTGGATGTGATGTTTCCAGCTGATGGGGCTTTACCCTTTCCCAGACCCAGAGAAGCTCCGCTCACTAACCATGTCAGTCGGAGAAAACGACTCATCTGCTCTGACCCTTCAGATCCTCCCATGTAAGCAACGATCGCTCCCAAGAGTTCTGAGAAAGGAACGGAGCATCCGTCGGTGCCTGGCACATCACAGAAACCCACCCACCACCCGGGAGATACTATCAGGAAGAGGAGGGGCCTGGCTCCAACGTGCTGTGTCTCACTGCGCTCTTTGGATGCTGCACGCTTTAAAAAAATTTTTTTTTACCAGACTGAAGGTTTGTGGCCACTCTGCGTCCAGCGAGTCTTTACCTCATTTCCTCAATAGTGTTGTTTTTAAACTAATGCTGTTTTAAAATATTTAATTGTTTTTCTAGATGCAAATAGAGAAGGAAATGGCAACCCATTCCAGTATTCTTGCCTAGAGGATCCTGTGGACAGAGGAGCCTGGTGGGCTGCCGTCCATAGGGTCGCACAGAGTTGGACACGGCTGAAGTGACTTAGCATGCTTGCATGCATGCATTGGAGAAGGAAATGGCAACCCACTCCCATATTCTTGCCTGGAGATTCCCAGGGACAGAGGATCCTGGTGGGCTGCTGTCTATGGGGCAGCAGAGTCGGACATGACTGAAGCAACTTAGCAGCAGCAGCAGCAGCTAGATGTAAAACTGCTATTTTACACTTAATAGACCACAGTAGAGGTCCACATAGCTTTTATATGCACTGGGAAACCAAAAAAATTCATGTGACTTGCTTGACGGCAATATTCACCTTATTGTGGTGGTCTGGAACCAAATCCACCAGTATCTCCAAGGTCTGCCTATATGATTTTTATTATTCCCATTGTTATGATTATCCACGTTACTAGCGAGCTTGTCTTGTAGTTCCAGAAAATAAGCCCTGGGACTTCTCTGGCAATCCAGCGGTTAAGAATCTGCCTGCCAATGCAGAGGTCACAGGTTCAATCCCTGGTCCGGGAAGACTCCACATGCCTCAGGGCGACCAAGCCCTCGTGCCCCGACTGCTGAGCCCATGCTCTACAGTGAGAAGCCAGCGCAATGAGAAGGCGCTCGGGCATCGCCACGAAGAGTAGCCCAGCTTGTTGCAGCTAGAAAAAGCTGGGTGCAGCAAAGCACACCCAGTGCAGTCAAAAACAAAAAACAAAGAAAGGAAATGAAAGTTTATTTTTAAAAAAGGAAAGAAAATCAGCTCTGAAAAGTGAATGATAAATGAGGAGGCAGAGGAATGAACTAGTTTTAACTCGGTTTCCATACTTGGGTTAGACTGAATTCTCGGCACCATAAAATGTGCAGGTGCTATGCTGGCTAAATCAATGCTGGCATCAATGATAACGGTAAGAGATACTGACTGGTGGAGGAATTGTTACAGTAATTACTGGCCAGGTGGTAGTAACCACTGGCCAGGTGGTAGGTGAAGCCCCTTCTACACTTAAGTATCTCTCAGAATCTTCAGACAAACCAGTGAGGCCCACAGTATTGCCTCCCTCTGCCGGGGCTGAGGGCTTCCTTGGTGACTCAGCCAGTAAAGAATCCGCCTGCAATGCGGGAGATGGGGGTTCGATCCCTGGGTTGGGAAGATCCCCTAGAGAAGGAAAAGGCTACCCACTCCAGGATTCTGACTGGGGCTGAAGAAGAAGCGGAGGCAGAAAGCACCAAGCCCAATCTTGTCTCAGCAAACTTCAACAGAGCCGGAGAAAACTGATGCAAAACCGATCGGCCTCTGCTCGCAGGCTGATGCTCTGTAGACTTAATGCTCTGGAATTAAGTGTCTGCTATAAAAGACAACACCTTCAATATTTGGGGAAAAAATATATTAGTGTTGGTCACTATTGATTTTTTCCTTCATCTTCTTTTTGTTGCTCATTCATCACAGGCTAATACAGCAGGTTGGACAACCCACCTAGGCTTGTGGGTGCCTACGGGAAGGGCTGGGAGCTCTGGTGTCCTTGGCCCTTCCCTTCCATCCTGGTTATCATTGCAGGTGTCTCACTCTGGATCACACCCACCAGGCTGAGAAATCCCTGCTCCGTGTGGCTCCACGCTTGCTTTTCTCTGCTTTGGCTTTTCACCTTCTTCACCGCGGGCTCCCCAGCATCTCTCCTGGGATGCAGGATGTTCTCAACGAGCATTTGTTGAATGAGCAGTGAACACCCCGGATGACTGATGCTTAACGGCCTGGACTCTCAGGCTGGCTGAGCAAGGAAGAAACTCACAGGTGACCTATTCTAGTGCCTTTATATAAGGGATGAGGGAACCCAGCCTGAAGAAACGGTCTGCCTGGAGCAAGACGTCTCTGGCTGGGTCCAAAAGGGCAGACCCAGGAATCGTGAGCCCCAGCCCAAGCAGGGATGTCTGATATGCAAGGCCCTGGGTGAAATTCTCCAGTCCCCACTCACTTTCCCCTTATGCTTCAGCTGGGTAGCTAAATTTAGATGAAGGGGGAAAAAAAAAAAAAAAAAACCATGCAAGTCAAGGCTGAGACTGGAAAGGGAAAAAAAGAAAAAAAAGGAACAACAGACTTGCTTTCATTCTTAGAAGGCAGTGGGTGGGAAAGCGGATTCCCGCTAAGACAAGAGCTGGCCTTTCTCACTGAGCAGGAAACACTGAGCGGCTCTGGTTCTGCAGGCCCCGCGGGGCCCCGTCTTGAGGGCTGAGCTGTGGAATGCGGGCGGCTGGCTGAGAGGGCAAGAGAGGACACCTGGAAGCTGGGGTCAGGGTTTCTGCTGGGGTGTAGCTCTGGCCGGGGTCCCCGGTGCAAGCCTGCCCGGGGGCTGAACTGATGCCCGGCAGTCTAACGAGTTGCCTGGCATTTGGAACCACCTCGACCCGGGCTCAGCGCCCACCTTGGGGCCCTCACGCTGCCCTGCGTGGTGCTGCGGGATACGAGGGGCTTCCCACGGGAAGGGAGAGGTCACCACCCCCTCTTCCATGAGGTCATTAATCAGCGGGGACTCTTTCCTTGGTGAATAATACTTCTCGGGGCACCTTCCCTCCCTGTGACATCAGTTATGTGGTGGAGAGGCAGATCCCGAGAAGACATGTGGGGGTCTGGTGGGGTTTCGTGGCGAAGGTACCCGGCTGAGTGGTGGGCACAGACGACTCCATGAGACTGTTCTCAGCATGGCTGGGTCTGCGGACGGCCTGTCTGATGTTCAGGGAGAGAAACATTTCTGCCATTTCTTGTAGCATTTAGATGGAGGAAGGGCCAGTCAGCCCCAAGTATGCAGCAAACGTTTAGCTGAGCACCAGAGGGTTTCCACTCTCTCTCTGCTCTGTCTCCCCCCAAATGCGGGGCAGGTGGCAGGGAGAGAGAAAGGGAAGCCAGGAGATAAATAATGAAGAGCAGGATGGAAAGAGGAGAGGGGAACAGAAGAATGCCAACAAAAATGCCCCGTTCTGATCCGATGAGGGCTCTCTAAAGATATTCTACACCCTCCTGGATACTCTGAAACTTCCATTAAATAACAGTCTGTCCTTGCAAATTACAGTAAGTCACACAGAGAAAGACAAGCATCACACAATATCGCTTATATGCGGAATCTAAAAAAACTGGTACAAATGAACTTGTTTACAAAACAGAAATAAAGTCACCAGTGTAGAAAAGAAAAATTTTGGTTGGTTACCAGGGTGGACAGGTTGCGGGGAGAGAAGCTGGGAGACGGGCTCACAGACACGCGCACTACTACGTGTAAGATAGTGACTGTAAGCGCCTGCTACAGAGCGCAAGAAACTACTCAGTCCTCTGAGATGATCTACATGGGGAAGAATCTAAAAGAGCGCATATACGCATATGCAGACTTCACCCTGCTGTACTGCAGAAACTAACAGCACTGTAACTCAACCATACTCCACTAAAATTATCTTATAAAGGAAAAAAGAAAAGACAGCAAAGGCAAGCCTGTACATTATTGCTAATCCATTGCTTCCCAATCCCTCATTCATCTCTGTCTCCTTCCTTGCCTGCTGTCCTCAGGGGGAGGGAGGTCAGTTTTGCACTTTGGACCTTGAAGATGGGCTGTGAGTCTCTTCCTTGAAGGAGAAAATGGGAGCTTCCAGTGACTCTAATAGGGAACATGACCCAGGAAAGAGAGAGGTGGCCCATTTTGTAGACTGCGTTCTTTGAAACTGCAGAATAGGAAGGTTGATGAAACCTGGCACTCTACTGGAGGGATTAATCACTGGTCATCTTAAGAACCGAACACTGAAGAAAACATGAAATGAGCTGTGTTATGGAAGTCTCCTATGGTATAAACCTTTCTTTTAGGAAAAAATGCTTCTGATTAAAAGTATAATCTTACTTAATATCCCTCAAATAAAAGGAGAGAGGCTATTAAGTGAGCATGATTGCCATGAATATTATTGAAAGCAGCACTAATAGACTTGTTTTTATGATTCCATTTATTCAAAATGAAAAATGGCATTCACCAAACATTGGATCTGATGAGTAATAGATTTATAAAGCAACTGAAGAGGAAAGACGAACTGGAAGGAAAATCTATTCTGATTAGATGATTTTGTGGTTTGCCTATTGGATACAAACAACCTGACAGCCCCCAAATACCCTCCTTGTCCTCCAAATGAGGTTCTCTGCTCGGAAAACCAGTGGAAATAGAGACTATGGTGATTTTATTTTGGGGGAGAGCTAGAGAGGCTCTCTTCATTTTAAAATAGTGCTTCTCTATTAACAGAATGTCTCATGCTTTAAGGAAAAAAACTATGACTACAGAATACTTGGGCGCTGAGCAGATTTCATGTACAGTTTTTAAGGATAACAGAAGGCATTCCTGAGTGACAGTTCATTTGGGTTGAAGGCAGAGACGTGGACATGTACTGTGCATGAAGAAGCTAGGCTAGAAACTTTCCACCGCAGCGTATGTGCTGACATAAAACAGCAGAAGAGAAGGCTTTAATCCCTTCCTAAACGAGTGTGCGGATCTCCTTCAAGGCTCATACCCAATACCGGCAAGAGGATGAAGGGCTTGTCAGTGACTTGCTCTTCATTAATAATAATAATAAAGGAATAAAGAACAGCAAAGCGCACTGCAGGATGGGAAAAAAAAGCGGGGGCGGGTTGGGGAGAAGGTTTGTATGTTGCACTCCTCGGTTTTGGTAACCCAGAGAGGGTATACAAGCTTAAAGTCCTGAATTTAACAAACCTAATTATCAAGGCTTAATTAGTACCAAGGGTACAGCTTCATGGAACACCTGCAGACTTAATTTATGTCCTGACAGAGAGGAACAAGTGTTAATGGGCTGTATTTATGTTAATACCTGAACCTTAGGAGCCGGCGGAATAAAGCAGACCATGCCCCAGTGTTCCAAGCCGCGGAGCAAATATAAAAGGCTTCCATCTTAATGCTAGTTTGCAGATAATTCTTCCGGGATCACAGAGGTCTGCCTCAACTTTTAAAACTAGAGAAGCAGAATGGGAGAAAGTAGAGCCATTCTGAGTATCTAGAAAAGTCTACCAAGACCAGCTCAGAAACTGGTGGTTGTATCTTGAAAACTGACTGTGGTTCATAAGCCTGCTGTCCTCAGTGTTGAGATGAGTGTTTTTTAAGATCCAGGAGCGTAAGCCCCATTTCCCCCCATGAACTCCATGCTATTGAAAGGACGACTAACATTTAGGGCGTGTCTACTATGCATCAGCCTCTGTGTAAGGTCTTCACATCTATTTCCTAGTCACAGACGAGGAAACTGACTCAGAGGAAATGAGCAACTCGCCCTTGGCCAATTGTCTTGGTTAGGACTTGGAGTCAGGTTGCCAGCACGGGTCCTTTTTCCAGTAAGGTAAATCCCCGTCAATACACAGACTACAGTAAGAAGAATATCAAGCTTATACTAATACTTACTTAACAACAGAATTCTCAGTGAACGAAAAATAAATGCAAACTCTTCAATCTGATAAAGAACATACAATTAGCATCACATATAATGGAGAAATATTAAATAAGACAAATATGTCTGTTCTTATAAGCAGGAGACATAAGAGATACAGATTTAATCAATGGGTCGGGAAGACCTTCTAGGGGAAAGGATGGCAACCCACTCCGGTATTCTTGCCTCGAAAACCCCATAGACAGAGGACCCTGGTGGGCTGCAGTCCATGGGGTTGCAAAGAGCTGGACACGACTGAAGCGAGTACGCACTCATGTCTGCTCTCCACACTTCTTTTCAGCATTCCTGGAGCCTCGACCAGGGCAGTAACATAAGAAAAAGAAACAAATGCAATAAAAATCATGGTGGAAGAGGTAAACCATGTATGAAGACATAGAAAATCTTGTGAATTAAAAAAAACACACACACACAAGGAAGGAAAAAACAAATACAAAATGTAAGATAACAGGATAGAAGATCATTTTGCTAGGATCAGTTTTATTTCTACACAGTGGCAACAACTAGAAAAATTTCAAAATGTCATTTATAACAGCATAAAAAGCAAAATGTTCAAGAATAAATTTAACAAAAAAAAGTACAAGACCACTACACTGAAAACTATGAAATGCCAGTGGGAAATCAGAAAAGACCAAAATAAATAGAGAAATTCAGGCTCATGGATTAGAATACTCAATGCTCTTAAGATTTTAATCCTCCCCAAACTGATCAAAAGATTCCGTGGGATACTAAATAAAATCTCAGCAGTCATTTTAAAAGATATTGAGAAAGTGATCCTAGAATTTTTATAGAAAAGCAAAGTAACTAGGAGAGCCAAAATAATCTTGAAATATGGAACAAAGTTGAAATCTTAACATGACCCAACTTCAAAATTTACTGTAAAACCACAATAATCAATGCAGTAGGTACAGACATAAGAGAAAAAAACCCTCAAACAATTAGATCAATGAAGTACAATGGAAAGTCTAGAAATAGATGCACAAATATATAGTCAATTGATTTTCAACACAGGAGCCAAGGAAATTCAATAAGGAGAACGGTCTTTCAACAGATGGGGTGGGAATAACTGGAGAGTCCCATGGGGGAAAAATAACCCCCTATCCTCACCTCACACCATATGAAGAAATAGATTATCCGAGACAGAAGATGATAGGCTTAAACGTAAAAACTAAAACTATGGAGCTTCAAGAAGAAAACATAGGAAAATACCTTTGTGATCTTGGGACTGAAAAAGTTTCTCAGCACACAAAAAGCACTCACCACAGAAGAAAAGACAGAAGAAAGATACACTGGACATTATCAGGATTAAAAGGTTATACTTTTCACAAGTCACCATTGAAGAGTGACTAGAGATGATAAATATTAGGAGAAAATGCACAGTGTGTACAAAAAATCACTTGCACCCAGACTATATAAGAAACTCCTATGATTCAATAATAAAAAGACAAAATTTTTTTTTAATGGCCAAATATGTGAACAAACACTACACAGGAAGAAAATATAGGCATGGCTAATGAGGTCATAAAAAGCTGCATTAGTCATCAGAAAGATGCAAAACAAAACCACTGAGAGATATCATTTCTCACCCGTGAGAGTGGCTGGAGTTAAAAAGACTGAAAATCCCAAGTACTGGCGAGGATGCGGAACACCACAAACTCTCACACACTACTTGTGCGAGTTCAGAATAAGACACCCATTTTAAACAACTGTTTGGCAGCATCTTAACAAGTTCAACAGGCACAGCTTAAGCGCCAGCGAGGCTCTGCACCAAGGTGTTCATCAGAAAGACATGGACGTGCAAATGCACAAAACAGGTGTGTATAGCAGCTTTATTCACCAAAGCCAAAACACGAAAACACTCAAGGCCCACCAGAGGTACTCGGATAAGTGGACTGCGGTTTATTCAGCGGAGCACTACTTAACACTGAAAAAGGAAACCACTGATCCTCACACAAACATGACACCGAGTGCAAGAAGGCAGACACACAGCAGTCAGTAGGGCTTCCATTAAATGAGGCTGTAAAACAGACAGGACGAAGCTACAGAAATCAGATACAAGCAAGGACAGTGTTTGCCTTTGAGAGTGAATGGACTTACTGGAGATGTGAATGACGGAATTTACCAGGGTCATGAGAATGTTCTATACTCTAACTGCGGTGGCGATTACATGAGTGTGTATAGATGTCTACCTGTCAAAATCCTGAAAGCTATATTTTAAAATATGTTAACTATGAAAATTACTATAATAATATAGGTATATGTGTAAATATTCTCCCTTCCCTCCCTCTCTCACTCATACACACACACACACACACACACACACACACACACTCTCAACTGCCAAGAGAGTCACTTCACAGGTCAAAGTTTGTATTAGCAAAACAGACTTTACTTTTTAGGCTCAATCCAATCCACAAAAGGGCTGGGAAGTTTTAAGATTACTTACAAAACTGTTAGTTAATTGCTGAGTAAACCATGCTTTCTAGAAAGGGAATGGACTGAGGAGTCAAATGTCCCAAGTTAATTTCCTGGATTTACTTCTCATTAGCAAATGATCTTGGGCGAGTTAATTATCAGCCTCAACCATTTCTCCCGCTGAAGAAGCTGGGGGTGCCACATGGGCTGGGGTGCAGCTTCCGCGGGGAACGGGCGCTGGTTCTCGCCAGCTCTCGCCGTGACCGTCAGCCGCCCCGGCACGTCTGTGATGCCCATGTGCACACAGGGCGGCTCTGCGGTGCCAGTCATGGCATGGCCCTTTTATTAAGCTCTAACTTCTGAGGATGACGGAGTGCACCTATGCGAACACTTTGGTGGTCTTCTTTTCTAATGAATAAGTGCCCTGTAGAAATAACGATTTTGAGAATCTAATTTAGGAAACCTTTTTCTTTTCTTCTAGTAGTATTTTCATTTCCTCCTCTTATAAAACATGATTTTTTTTGTACCTTTTCCTTCAGGAACAACTGGCCCATGTGTCTTTACTGTGCTTTCAGAAATCTCTTTGGTGATTACTCCTCTGTGAAACAGAGTTTTTACATAAACTTTGAGAACTCTTCTGTTCTTGAAGGAGACACCAAACCAGATAGCTACGGCCTGGGATGTTAAGTTCTTGTCGGGACCAAATTCAGGAGGTTATTTTTTTTTGGAGAGAGTGCAGGGGTAACGTGAAAGCCTGAGCTTCTCTGAACAGAGGGTCCCGGCTTCCTGGGGTGAGAGCGTGCCAAGCGACTCGGCAGTGCCAGGCCCCATGGAGCCACTGACACGGTTCCTAGGGAAACTCATGTTTGTTGCACTCTCTCCATTGACCAGAACCATGGCAAGAGCAAGTCTAGTGTTCCTCGACCCACTGGATGGATGTGCTCGGCGGAGATCAAGGTGGTAATCTTACTAGCACACTCTGTACCTGTCGTCCGTGTTTGGCGTGCACGGCCACGCTGGGTGGAGCGGCTGCAGAGTCCTCTCCAGACACCCTCTGCTACACTTTAAAGGTGGGTCCTGCGTACAGGGCCCATCGGACACCGGATTTGGGGTTGGCAGAACGCCAGATTGAAAGAACACGCAGACAACTCAGGAGGAGAGCCTCACGGTGACAGAGAGGCTGCTGTCAGCAGCGCCGTGCAAGAGGACAGAAGGTGCCATGGGTCCCTGCCTCAACTGAATGCACGAACTGTCTCTGGTGAGCTACTGCCTTTCCAGGCTACCAGGAACCAGAAAGGAAGATGTCGCATGCATTGAAACCCAGGTCCTTTTTCTAAACAACACTTCATTGAGAAAAGAAGAGAAACCCACAGAAAAGTGAGGCCCACCCACTGATGAAACAGGCAGATTTTATTTCTCTTAATTGGGTAAGCCTGGCTGTTTAAGAGAGTTCTCAAGCCGGTGATGCTATCACCTTCGACCTGTGGTTTCAAAAAGCGGATATTACACTTTAGCACATGGCTAATAACTACGCCCATGATGGAAACATTTAAGGCAAAAACGATTGGGTTCATTTTCCTAATCACATGGCCGAGATAAGGCATGTCTAGAAGCCAGAGGAGTTCTCGTAAACGGGCTCCAGGGGGGCCTGATGGGAAGCCCAGCGGAAGCGTAGGATCCTTGCCCTCTGCACACCTGAGCTGCTGGGGTGGATCATGGTAATAATCAGAATTGGTCCAGTCATCAGATAATTTCTGATAGAAAATTCTGAGAAGTGACTTAGGCATGATGCTCGTTTAGTCACTGCTTTTCTCAAAATAGCTGCGCTGCGGAAAACTGAAGCCTGCCCATCCCTGAGTCTGAAGGTCAACTCCGCATGCTCGGGCACCCTTGCTAGGCACAGTTTCAGTTCCGTCGGGTTCTCTGACTACACTTCCATCCTCTGTCTACACTGTGGGCTTGAGAAACAAACCTGGGGCAGACGTGGGAGCCAGGCCGCTCCCTGGACACGCTCATTCAATTTCTTCCATGGAAGAAAACAGGAAGACCATCGTCTCGAGTTAACATTTAGAATCAGGCTGGACCTCCGCTGCAGCAATGAATCTGGGAGAGCGGAAGGGTGGTCTCCACAGTTCCTGCATGTGCAACCAGCAGAAATGGGGACGAAAGGACAGTCTAGGGCTCTGTCCATCTACACGCTCATGTGTCACCGAAAATTAATGACTCGGAAAGCTCAATGGTGCATGTGGTCAGGGAGAGGGAATCCTTTGCCCAGTTGGAGTTGACAGAGGAACTGGCTTGAGTCCAACCATGCCACAACAGAGAGGTGTGTGTACACGTTGTGTGTATATATATATTTTTAAATTAGAAGATAAAAGCTAACTGGGAAATGAAAGCAAGCATTAAAGACTGCCACAACAGAAGAAATTGTTCTGTGGCATTTGGGAGTTCTTGGTACTCAACTGTATCACACACCCAGAAAAAGATATCTGCTCAGCCAAGTGACACATTTGTCAAGGAAAATATTGTGCAGCGAGCTCAAAAGAGCTGTCTAGAAAACCCTCTGTTCTAGGTTGCTGGAAACCAGAAGTTTCCTCTCACCTTTGTGAACAGAAAGTGTGAAGGGGGAAGATACAAGAAGCAGAGGAAGGTGCAGGGTGACAGAGGAAAGGTGATCTCTGGAACCAGGGGAGGATGCTAACAGGCTCAGAACAACGAAAGGAGGGCCCTTTGCGATGGGTGGGGAGATCCAGACCAAAGACTCTCCCAGGCCAGGAGGAAGAGGCCAGTCTAGGAGACCGTGGGGGCTAGTCGAGATTAAAGCAGCCGTCACACGGGGGAGAGAAGCGGCAGAGTCTGAGGGAGGGGTGGACGGACCACACTGCAAGCAGAGCCCAGCTGCTGTCAGCCAGTCACTCAGTCACATCCAACTCTTTGTGACCCCGTGGACTCTGCCCCTCTGTCCACGGGATCCCCCAGGCACAAATACCAGACTGGGTTGCCATTTCCTTCTCCAAGGGATCCTAAATTGGCAGGTGGCTTCTTTACCACTGAGCCACCCAAGAAGCCTGGAAAGTCCAGTGTGATAGCCTTAAATACTCATCTAGATACAAGGAGGAAGACGCAAAGGACTGATGTTTTCAAGCCCTGGCTCTGTGCTGAGCAAGGCCCTGGGAGCTTGACTGACATAAACGAATGTCACTTCTCGTTCCGGCCACATGATGGTCAAGAGGGACTCTGTTTTCTGGTTATACTCTTAGGCCAGTCATTTCATTTCACTTTTGTGCACCCTGGCGTGGGAGCCCGTCAACCGTGGAGAGCCTCTTGGTCTGGGTAACTGCTGTTCGTCCACCAGGAGGGAGGTGGAGTCTCCCGATTCGAAAAGCCTCTCTGACCTCTGGTCTGCGTCGAGGGCCCCTGCTCTGGTTGCCAGAGAACTCTGCGGCTCCTCTCTCCGCTTCTAAAGGAGGCAGCAAGGACACTGTCTGCTAAACTGTCTGTGGGGTCTTTGAGGACAGGCATGGCATCTTACCAGCTTTTCTACCCAAGCAGAGGGCTTTGCTTAGACTACATCCTATGGAAAAGCCGGAACCGACTTTCTGGCCAACTCAGTATAGACGCATGAAGCTCGTTCTTTACTTCAGCGCTCGCCTTATCTCTTGCATCACCTCTGCCTCCTGAGCGCCCCTTGCCTCTTAAAGCAGACAGGAGCCAGGGTCGCTAATGGAAAATGTCCTTCTAGTCCTTGGATTTCCTACATAACTGTCCAGATTCCACTGCTGTCGTCCCCCGTAAAGTGGGCGAGGCAACAGTGATACGGAAGCGGCAATGTACAGGTCGACACAGAGGGTGTTGTTTAAGCAAAGGAGACAGCCTTTTATACTATTGGAGGCCTGGTTTTTTTGCTTGTTTCTTTGTCTTTTAAGATCACTGGCTGCTTCAACATCGTCAACCAGGACTTGTCAAGCTAGGTTAGATCTTCCCTAACCTACACTGGCCACAGCAAAGAACTGAGACCATCACCCAGAAAACCGAGGCTGCTTACGTGTTTGTTAGAGTTAAGAAAGAAGATCAGTTTATTTAGAGGTTTTTTTGCTTTGATAGATGAAATTTCTACTGGGGCATTTCAGGGTCCTTAGAAGATGAGCCAGCAGTGGATTCAGAATCATGTGTCATCTTTCAAGATCTGAGAGTCTTTCTTGACCAATTTGGCAAAGAAGGATGTTACAGCAAACAGACAGTCTATCTGCTAATGATGGGCAACCCTTCAATATTTTATGCCACCTTAAAAAAGTTTCAGTAACTGAAGGTGTTCTCACATTAATTCTTTGCATCAATTATTGACAGAGAATTTAATTTAAAGGCAACTAGCCAGTAACCTAGGGGTAGTGCTTTAAATAATTTATAATTGCTGCACGGGTGTAATCACATTGCTATTGACTGCGATCCAGTCACTTCCACGGGTCCGGCAGGCCTCATGCTAATTGCTTTTAGTGAGATCACCTTTTTAACTCTGTACTCTCTGGTAACAGGAACTCATTACGAAGAATAACTTAATGAAGTGCCATCTTTCACACTCTGTGGAGAGTTGGGGGTGGAGGGGAGGCATGAACTCAGGAGAAAGGCAGGACTGGAAAGCACTGCGCTGAGATTTACAGGTAACAGATGCAAAACTGCATATCATTACCCAAAATACCAGACGGGACTGAGCAGACAGGGGTGAAAAACGGGGCATATTGTGGAGGGATGGTGTAAAATAAATAAGTAAAAGGGGATTTAAATAATTTCACTTTTGAGCAAAAATGCCTGAATTCCACTTTATTCATCCCCCATAGGATAAATGTTACTCACTGTGGAGCATACTTGACAATCATTTGGAGGGAAATGTGGAAGAATGAGGTCCACTGCATGCTCTCTCCTAAAGCTTCAAAATATGTGAAACAATGGAGGTACTTAAAGTCCTTATAATAGCTAAAAAAGCATGTTACTGGAAAGTGGCAACTAGACATGGAATCCCTGATTCTCTCTATACAGCCTCCTTGGACAAGGCTAAAGTTCATAATTGGGTAAAATGAACAGTGAGTGAGAAAGGGATCAGTAAAAATAGTACATGTGGTATTCAGGTATGGTGTGATCAGGGTGCTGGCTTTGGGAAATACTGGTAAGTGAGAAGACCAAATCCAAACGACATGTCTCTTTCCTCTCTCTTACTTTGCTCACTTCACCAAAAGAGAGCAACCACCACAGTTATTTGAAAATGGAAGTGAAAGCATCAGCACCATTTCAGGGAATCCAAGAGGCCTGCCCAGTTTGGACAGTGACTTGTGGATGAGCCATCCTGACTGTTGGCAGGGGAACAGCCTGAGAAGACGCAGACAGGGTGGGAGGGATGCTCAGCAGGAAATGAGGGCTGAGAACGACCAAGAAGCAAGGGATGAAGTACGAGTGTGAGGACAGGGCTCTTATTTATGTGCCTTTGCATCTATTTGTATTTCTTTTGGGGGATTTCATGAAAAAAAAAAAAAATCAGATTTCAATCGCAAATTTGTATCTTTTGCCAAATGGGTGTGCGTGCGTGTGTATGCATGTGTGTATTGCTTCCAAACTGTTATTACACTGATTTTGTTTAGAAAGAAAAGTGTGTTCAGTTCAGCTCAGTCGCTCAGTCGTGTCTGACTCTTTGCGACCCCATGAATCGCAGCACGCCAGGCCTCCCTGTCCATCACCATCTCCCGGAGTTCACTCAGACTCACGTCCATCGAGTCAGTGATGCCATCCAGCCATCTCATCCTCGGTCGTCCCCTTCTCCTCCTGCCCCCAATCCCTCCCAGCATCAGAGTCTTTTCCAATGAGTCAACTCTTCGCATGGGGTGGCCAAAGTACTGGAGCTTCAGCTTTAGCATCATTCCTTCCAAAGAAATCCCAGGGTTGATCTCCTTCAGAATGGACTGGTTGGATCTCCTTGCTGTTCAAGGGACTCTCAAGAGTCTTCTCCAACACCACAGTTCAAAAGCATCAATTCTTCGGCGCTCAGCCTTCTTCACAGTCCAACTCTCACATCCATACACGACCACAGGAAAAACCATAGCCTTGACTAGACAGACCTTACTTAGCAAAGTAATGCCTCTGCTTTTGGATATACTATCTAGGTTGGTCATAACTTTCCTTCCAAGGAGTAAGCATCTTTTAATTTCATGGCTGCAGTCACCATCTGCAGTGATTTTGAAGCCCCCAAAAATAAAGTCTGACACTGTTTCTACTGTTTTCCCATCTATTTCCCATGAAGTGATGGGACTGGATGCCATGATCTTAGTTTTCTGAATGTTGAGCTTTAAGCCCACTTTTTCACTCTCCACTTTCCCTTTCATCAAGAGGCTTTTTAGCTCCTCTTCACTTTCTGCCATAAGGGTGGTGTCATCTGCATATCTGAAGTTATTGATATTTCTCCCGGCAATCTTGATTCCAGCTTGTGTTTCTTCCAGTCCAGCGTTTCTCATGATGTACTCTGCATAGAAGTTAAATAAGCAGGGTGACAATATACAGCCTTGATGTACTCCTTTTCCTATTTGGAACCAGTCTGTTGTTCCATGTCCAGTTCTGACTGTTGCTTCCTGACCTGCATACAGATTTCTCAAGAGGCAGGTCAGGTGGTCTGGTATTCCCATCTCTTTCAGAATTTTCCACAGTTTCTTGTGATCCACACAGTCAAAGGCTGTGGCATAGTCAATAAAGCAGAAATAGATGTTTTTCTAGAACTCTCTTGCTTTTTCGATGATCCAGCGGATGTTGGCAATTTGATCTCTGGTTCCTCTGCCTTTTCTAAAACCAGCTTGAACATCAGGGAGTTCACGGTTCACGTATTGCTGAAGTCTGGCTTGGAGAATTTTGAGCATTACTTTACTAGCATGTGAGATGAGTGCAATTGTGTGGTAGTTTGAGCATTCTTTGGGATTGCCTTTCTTTGGAATTGGAATGAAAACTGACCTTTTCCAGTCCTGTGGCCACTGCTGAGTTTTCCAAACTTGCTGGCATATTGAGTGCAGCACTTTCACAGCATCATCTTTCAGGATTTGAAATAGCTCCACTGGAATTCCATCACCTCCACTAGCTTTGTTCGTAGTGATGCTTTCTAAGACCCACTTGACTTCACATTCCAAGATGTCTGGCTCTAGGTGAGTGATCACACCATCGTGATTATCTGGGTCATGAAGATCTTTTTTGTACAGTTCTTCTGTGTATTCTTGCCACCTCTTCTTAGTATCTTTTGCTTCTGTTAGGTCCATACCATTTCTGTCCTTTATCGAGCCCATCTTTGTATGAAATGTTCCCTTGGTATCTCTAATTTTCTTGAAGAGATCTCTAGTCTTTCCCATTCTGTTGTTTTCCTCTATTTCTTTGCATTGATCACTGAAGAAGGCTTTCTTATCTCTCCTTGATATTCTTTGGAACTCTGCATTCAGATGCTTATATCTTTCCTTTTCTCCTTTGCTTTTCACTTCTCTTCTTTTCACAGCTATTTGTAAGGCCTCCCCAGACAGCCATTTTGCTTTTTTGCATTTCTTTCCATGGGGATGGTCTTGCTCCCTGTCTCCTGTACAATGTCACGAACCTCATTCCATAGTTCATCAGGCACTCTCTCTATCAGATCTAGGCCCTTAAATCTATTTCTCACTTCCACTGTGTAATCATAAGGGATTTGATTTAGTTCATACCTGAATGGTCTAGCGGTTTTCCCTACTCTCTTCAATTCAAGTCTGAATTTGGCAATAAGGAGTTCATGATCTGAGCCACAGTCAGCTCCTGGTCTTGTTTTTGTTGACTGTATAGAGCTTCTTCATCTTTGGCTGCAAAGAATATAATCAATCTGATTTTGGTATGATATAATTATGTAATAAATACGATGTTTTTGTGCCACTTGGTTTCAGATTTTAGGATATTCCTCATATTAAAGAGAAAGAGAAAGATCCATTTTATGAAAGAAGAGACCTCAGGTGGGACACATCGTATTTCATCCCCAGAATCTGGCTGACTGGCAAGCAGTGGGAGGTAACAGAAAGCTCATCCTACAGTACGGGCTGTTTCCAGAGAAGGCAACTGAAACCCTGTTTCTGAAGGTGAGAACAGCATATCTTCAAACTTTGGGTGGCAGCAATTGTAATTAACATGGAACAAAACAAGGACCTCTACTTGCAAAAGTTAAAAGAGAGGGAAAAAAAAAACAAAACCTGCAAAAAACTGTCACCTGCCCACACTGAGAGTTTGCTAAAATACCTAATTCTCACTTAAACCTAACAGAAAGGAAACAACAATTTCTAGCTTATTCCATTCCCTCGGGGCCAGTTCAGAGTTTTCTTCCTTGGCCCAGTTTCTCCTGCGTGGAGCCGTGAGAACACAGGCCCGTTCTCATGGCGACTGCAGTGCGATGAAACACACTTAAGGCCAGGAGAACTAGGCTAAACTGCAGAGAGCAAGGATTATTACTCGGAGACACCCCGATTCCACTCAGGGCTCACCGCAGCCCCTTACCTGGGGGACCCAGTTTGCAGGGTTCGGGCTCCGACTCAGGATATAAATCAGGGGTCTTCAGACGGTTTCCATAAAGGGCCAGAGAGGAAATATTTTAGGCTCTGTGGGCCATATGGTCTCTGAGCTACAGACATGCAGCTCTGCCTTTGGAACCAGAAGCAGCCACTGACACAGAAGGAACATGGCTGCATTTCAATAAAATCTGACTTATAAAGACAGATAATGGCCTAAATTTGCTAATCACTGGTATACAGACTCCAACCACTTTACTGGGTAAAGCTCTATTCCTGAAAGATTGGGCAGATCCTGGAGTCCACAGCACAGGTGGTGACCTTGATCCAACAGTGGAATCCAACAAAAGATAGACTCATTGGAAAAGACCCTCACGCTGGGAAAGACTGAAGGCAAGAGGAGAAGGGGGCAGCAGCGGATGAGATGGTTAGACAGCATCACCGACTCAGTGGACATGGATCTGAGCAAACTCCCAGAGACAGTGGAGGACAGAGGAGCCTAGTGTGCTGTAGTCTGCGGGGTCCTGAAGAGCTGGACACGACTTAGTGACTGAGCTACAATAACTGTGAAAGGGAAGAGAGAGGTGGCGGCAGAGGTATCAGTCAGTTTCTGGGGGAGCTGAGGGTGGGACGTGGGGGGTTCTGTAGAGAGACTGATCGGTGATGGTTTCTTCGCTATCAGAGCTGTCAGGAGGAGGAGGCAAGTGAAAGGTCCCAGGGAAAATGGAGAGGCTTGAAATAACCACTAGGAGGAAGAAGAGAAACCAGACTAAGTAAACAGGATTGCCAGGAAGTGTTGAGAATTCAGTTGCGACCCTGAACTTTTTTTTAAAGGAAAATCAATATCTCACAACTGTCTCAACAAGCCCACGAGTGGCAAAGAGAACAGAACCAACCACAGGCTGGTTTGGGGGTGTTGGGGGGCAGATTCTGTTGTTGATGTTGTGTCTCGAGATGAGCAAGATGATCCCACACCGAGCCACAGGAATATCTCAGAAGACTCGGTGGAGACAAAAACAAGCCTCGCCTCCTTCCGTAGGGAGACATTCGAGTCCGTTGTCAGAACAAAAACCTCCCCCAGCCTCAAAACAAACAAACGGAAGTGACCTTTGAGATCAAGAAGAGAGGAGAGCTGGAAACAGGGAAGTTCGCTGCCTAGAGTTGTTAGGTAGCACCAGCTAATGGCCCTTTGTGGGCCGTAGAATTTAGGAATGATAATTTGAGAACTAGCCGTGAGGAAGCCTCAGAACAACAGGGAGCCAGGGCCACAGTGGCTGCCACTGGGCGGTCACCTGGGATTTGAGCTCTGAGAAGAGTGAATCAAGGGGACAGGCTCTCCTTCTGGATGCGGTTATGCTACATGAGATGAGTTCTCAGGTCACTTTCAGAAAAGGCAAGGGGAGGACAGAGCCCTGCACCCAGCGGCCTGCACCTCGGGTAGGGCTTAGCATCTTTTTGCAGTCATCAGCATCTTCACGAGGCTCACCTTTTAAGAGGAGCCAGCTTTTTGTTGTAAGTGGCACTGACACTACAACAAGAAAGTTCATTTCACGAAGATGATTCATTAAGAAATAAAATATTCATGGCTGACAGCTTGAAGGATCGCCATACAGTTATATTCTAATGCACCTGTCCTCTCTGTCAAGTCCAATGTGCGGTGTCATGTCGCCGGAGTTTTATTTAGAAATTGTTTGTCAGAGCGAGCTTTCTAATGTGAATGAAAAATTCATCCCCTCATTAAGGAGATTTTACATGAAATGTCTAGGATTTTCAATGAACGCCAGGACATGAACCAATTACTGTTAAACACTTAAAGAGACAGAGTCCTAAGCTCACTCAGCAAAACCCTTAATTGCCTAAATGTGGAGAAAATTCGACATCCCAAAAGGCAAATGGGAATCTTGATTTGGAAATATCCTTTTCTTTTGTCACATCTGGAGAACTCTCCTCTTTAAAAGACTTGGGGGAATTCAAACGCAACTCTTATACGGAATCCACCTGTATATCATTATATCCTAAACTTCCCGACACATGGACTCATGGTACCACGGAATCGGGAATTTTCAGCCACTTGTTCAATTCCTAGGGAAAATGATTACAATGTCTCGAAAGGGTATTGCATTATTTCCAGCTATTTCTAATGGTTTTTAAAAAATATACTCCATTGTCTTCAATTTCTTCCTACCTTACTTTCATAATTTGTGTAGATATCAAACAGGTGCCATGGAAACAAATACATTTAATGATTCCAAAGTGTTGGGAGTGGCAGGGGCGGGGTGGGGAGGAAAGCCACAACAGATTAAAATACATTCGTGCTGCACAGTCAGGAGAAACCCACAAGGGAATTGCTTGTATAATGAAATAGCATCTTATAGCTATGGCAATGGATTAAGTTGACATTGAGACTCTTTTTTGACATATGGTCTAGTTCAGCTTAATCTAAGGTAGAAATAGTTCACTCTCCAAGCCTAGTACTGGATTCAGGCTCCATTACATACGTACATACGTGTGTGTTATACACACACACCTAGACTGTCACTTCCAACTTCAGAAAAGGCTTGAGACTGACAACATGAGAACTGAAATTTCTCCTTCTCTACTCGGCAGACTGTAAACTTTAAGGATTTCATATTCACTTTCATATTATGGATGCTTTAGTGAATGAGCTCAAGGAAAAAGCAGACTTAACCATAGAGCTGTTTATGGCCATCTCATAAGACTCTTTCCAAGAGAGGAAGAGCTCTGAGAAAGGCCTTTACCATACGGTTGATATAGGTGGGAACCAGATTTCTAGCCTTTGTGCTTGATCACAGCTGACTCTGCAGCACACACACACACACACACACACACACACACACACACACACACATATGTACATACATATGTATTTCCTTTTCATTTACACATGTTTCTTCTTTTATATATACATGCCTTTCTTCATAAAATTTTATATTTTCTGGAGAACAACTGGAGAGTAAAGCATCAAAAGTCTTAGAACAGTTTAGATGGGAGATGCCATTCTAAGAATTTGTCTTTAAAAATATCTGCAATTCATAGATGGAATTTTTCACAGAGATGTTCAATGCTGTATTATTTAAAATTAGAAATAACTTAAATGTCCCAAAGAGGAGGAAAATGCTCCTTTGCTAAGCCACCCAGCGTGTTTACGATTTACTTTTCATATAATACTGAATAAATAAAAGCAGGATATTGAATGCATTGAATGTTTTGAGAGTTTCATGAGGCAAATATAAACGCATTTTTAAAAATGTCTAAAAGGGGTATGGGCATGTGGGCAACGTTTCACTTTCTTATTTTTACTGTTGGTAATTTTCTCTTCCCGCTGGTGCTTGCATGCTAGGTCACTTGAGCTGTGTCTGACTCTTTGCAGCCCAGTGGACGGTAGCCCCCCCAGGCTCCACTGTCCACGGGATTCTCCAGGCAGGAATACTGAAGCGGACTGCCATGCTCTACTCTAGGGGCTCTTTCCAACGCAGGGATCAAACCAGTGTCTTTTTCATCTCCTGCTTTGGCAGGCAGGTTCTTTACTACCAGCATCATCTGGGAAGCCCCCACTGGTACATGTGGATGTAATTAAAAGAGAAGTCTAAATACTGTCAGACTGTACACACGCATATCTAGGCAGGAGAGCAGTGAACTGCTCTTTAAAATATAGTAAGTAAGAAATTTCCCCCCTAAGTAAGAAAGGGGGGAAAATTCCAATCTTTCTATTAGGTAAATCAAATTATCAGTTAAAAAAAAAAATGGTTTCCCCTTCATCTTCTGCCATACTTGAGATATTAATGTATTGCGTTGTCCCTATGGAAATTGCAAAAACTATTTACATAAATTCTCCAGTCTACCAAATTGCAACCTGCTCAAATAAATCAGACATCGAGCCTCTGGTTTCTGTGAATTTTGGTGAGCAGAACTCTACGTTGGAAATCACATCCAATACATTTTTCACAATCTGCCCATAATTAGTTTCACTGGGAAAACTGTGAAGAACTATTTTTCTGCTTTTAAATTCATAATTTTGGTTCAAGAGCCCAGAATAAGATGTTTAGACAGAGTGAAAACTATTTTCTAACAAATCAATATTAATTTATCTGACTGTTATGGTCTCAGGAGCCAAAAAGTGTTCTTGTACTGAGCTGACAGGAAAGATTTTATCCTGACCAAATGTTATTCAAATATTTATAGGACTGGATAATTTAGTAAAGAAAATACAGATGGAAGAAGGCAAGAACAATGTGTGTATGTGTGTGGGTGTTCCTTTCCCATTTACAAATAACAAGAACTATTAAAAAAAAAAAAAAGTGGCAAGTGATTAGTAGCCTCCACCCACCCTGAGTGAGCTCCTGGAGGAGTGGGCTGGCCGCTTGGTTGGCCATGCTTCGCAAATTCCAGGGGCCTCAAGGCAGTTCAGCAGCTAATGTGACACTAGCCCATTGTACCACGGGTGCCATTCTGGTCAAGAACAAAACACTGTGCTCTGGGAAGAAAAGCTTCCCAATGACCTGGCTGTCGGCCGGATGTCGGCGTCTCTCGGGGCATGAACTGAGGCTGGAAGGGAAATTCAGAAAAAGAAATGAAATGCACAGCCTGTGGTTTACCTCCATCACCTAATTTAATTCTCTCAACAGCCATGAGATAAGGTTTTGTATATGCTTGTTAACTTTCTACTGGAGTTACATATACGCTCAAAACCAAAAAAGAAGCATCAAACACAGAGTCACAAAATGAATGTTCACAAACGGGATATACCCAGCATCCTGACCAAGAAACAGGATATTAGCAAGATCTGAGAGCCCACCTCATGCTCCCCAACAGTCTCTGCCTGTGACTCCTAACACAGCGAGAGCTTGCTTATTGAACTCGTCATAATACAGTCATATAGGATGCCCATTTCTGCACCTGCCCTTGCTCTCTCTCAGCACGGTGTTTGCAAGGTTAATCCATCTTGCTGGGTCTGGTTGTGGGTCATGCCTTCTCACTGGTGTGGGCTGGCCCGTTGTATGAATATACCATGGTGTATCTATCCCTTTTACCTTGGACAGACATACGGGCAGTTTAGAGTTCTGAGTGACCACGATTTACGCTGCTACCCACATTCCTGGACCTGTCTTTCAATGAACATATACTTAGGCATGGAATTGTACGGGGATCAGATTTGCTCATGTTCTGGTTTATGTAGACAGTGTTAACAAATCTTCTCAAATGGTTATACCAATTATATCATTGCTATGGGCAGAAGGTGTCCCCCTGAAATCCTTATATTGCAGCCCCTAATTCCCAGTGTGATGGTATTTGGAGACAGAATCTCTCAGGAGGTAATAAAGGTTAGGTGAGGTCGTAAGGGAAGGGCCCTAATCTTATAGGACTGGTGTCCTTTAAAAAGAGAAAGAGACCCCCTTTCTCTGCCATGTGAAGACACAGTGAGAAGGCAGCCACCTGCAAGGCAGAAAGAGAGCCTGGAGCCAAAGCAGCTACACCTTGACCTTGAACTTCTCAGCCTCCAGCATTGTGAGAAGATGAATTTCTATTATTTAATCTCATTGACCTGTGGTCTTTTTGTTACCACAACATAAGATGATGATTACAATCACCATGAAGTCAGCGGGATTATTTTCCTTGCACAATCTTTGTATTTTAGAGTAATTTTAGCTTTACCAGAAAGTTGCAAAGACAGGACAGAGTTCATGCATACGTGTCAGCCTGTTTCCCCCAAGGTCCAACATCCGTTAAGAAATGAACACTGGGGGACTTCCCAGATGGTCCACTGGTTAAGAATCCCCCTGCCAGTGCAGGGGACACAGATCCCTGGTCTGGGAAGACCCCACATGTCGCGGGGCAACTAAGCCCATTGCTGCAACTACTGAAGCCTGCGTGTCACGTGTAGAGAATCCATGCGTTGCAACAAAAGGTCCTACGCTGATGCAGCAAAGACCCCGTGTGCTGCAACTATGATCTGATGCAGCCAAATAAATAGATATTCTAAAAAACAAGAAGAAATTAACACCAGTACACCACTATTAAGTGAGCCAGAGACATTACAAACTTCAGTTTTCACCCAGCTTTCTGCTACTAGCTTTCTTCTGCTTCAAGATCTAACCCAGGATATCACTGCCTTGCATTGGATGTGTTTTATCTCTACTGACTGACAAGAAAAAAAGAGTCTAGACGTGTTAGGGAGCTCGCTCACATTCACAAAGCCTTGAGGTGAGGCTACGATAACTTCCACAGCAGCAGAGTTACAGCGCTATTTTCCGAGTCCTTCTGAGTTCCAGGAACGATACGGTGTCATCAGCTAGGAAATCAGCTTCTCCTGAACACCCACCATTTTCTGGGCCTCGGAGACACCGAAAGGTGAACCACTGAGGCGGTTTCTGTCCTCAGTTTAGTGACGATCCCTTGTGTGGACAGAAGCCACAAAGGCGTGTGTCCTGCAGTTCTATAGCTTCTTCCACACCCCATCACTTACTTCGCCTGCAGGACCCATACAAAGCAGGCACCCAGGATATCTTTGCTGAATGGATGAATGCCCAAGCATTATTAAAAATGATGGTGCCATAAAAAAAATTAAGACATCTGGTATCAACATGATCTTTGTTCACATCTTCGGGGTCTGAGGTACTTCATCGAGGGGCATGTGCGATGGAAAAGACAGAAAGGGTAGGGAAGCTCATCCTGGTCTGCCAGATTGCTGAGCCATCTCGGGCAAGTCACTCAACCTCTCTGGGCCTGGTCCCCAGGAGCTATGAGGTGGGGATGCCAGTACTGTTCTGGTTCTCTGGATATGCTTGTCAAAGGCTTTGAAAGCTGTGACATACGCTACACACGTTTAGGAAATGCTGGCCTTGTGATATTTACCTTTAATAGGAAAAAAAGAAATCACAGATCAAACAATGATTACGACTGACCGCCAGTTCTTTCTAATGCCACAGGAAAAAGCTTATAACCATAGAGTCGCTGGAAGGAAAATCACTGACCACGCCATGACTTCTTGAGATCCAGGGTATCACATGCAAATACTGTCCATCCAGATCTCACACCACAGGACTAGGAAGAATGCAATGCAACAGGACAGACATTCTCTATGTCCTGTCATAATCAGGCTTGATTCTAAGGCTGGACAGTGACCGCCTCCAGGATCCAGCCTATTCCTTTCGCTCCCAGCAAGGAAGCCGCCAAACTGTAGGCACTCCAGAGAGTCTGTGGAATGAATATTCCATCTCCCAGTCTAAATGGGCTGGGGACTCTGATTTTCCCTGAAAATATATTTTGACCAAAACCTGCACATCAGTTTTCTAGAAGCCCTGGCCTTCAAGAAAAACCTGGCCAAATCAGACAGCAAAAAAAAAGAAAAAAAAATTTCTTTTTTAAAGATTTTTGCCTGTTGCAGTGGTGACTCAGTAGACAAAATTTTACAAGAAGCCCCAGGGGCTTGAAGAGGGGACAGTGAATGAGGAAGAGTGTTTTGAAAGAATCAGGGTTTTACAGGTCTCTGTGAGCAAGTCATCATGTACAAGAAGGCAGGGCAGTTCTCTGAATTGTGAGTCTATCTTAACTTTGAAACACACTCCCGTGTTGGAGAAACACATTGTCTTTCTACTCTCAGTATATGAAGTTCTTTGAAATTCTCCGCTCCCAGCGGTCGAGTTGTCAAAAAATAGTGGTTCACACTTTCGTGAACTCTCAGATGGACCGCTGGTGAGAGTCCATCAGCGGCTTAGGCAAGCGAACTCCCTTGCCGATAATAAATAAGGAGCAAAGGGAATGAAGATGGGCATTTTGGCTGGATTCCAAACGCGAAAACCTGCCTACCCACCTTCAAAATGATGCAAGATTGCAGTTTGTTTAATGTTCATCTTATGTGCTTAATTACCGATAGTGCTTGACTAATTATTTCTTGTTTTGTAGACTATTTAAACAGAGAAGGAAAGCAGCTACACACTTTTGTACCCTGAATGAGGATTTGTAACTCATTTTTGTAATTGCGCGGATTCCCAGAGGGCTTCATTACAAACACGAAAGAAAACAGGATGCGAAAAGCAGGTGACAGTCTAATTTCCACAGGTACGGGGTGAAGCATTTAGAGTGAAGTAATGGAAAATAAAATAAAAAATAGCCTTTAGATGTTTCCAACCATGTAAAGTGTTTTCATGTTAATAAGAGAGAAAACTGCAAAGGCAGCAAAGACATCTTTGTTTGGGGCTGGCGGCTTTTCTGATGCCGGACTTGCTCCAACATCTCTGTGAGATCGTGAAATAAACCACAAAATAGATCCTGGTTTCCCTACTGAAATCACTGTTTGTTGAGTTGCATATGGCACCATTGACTTGGATCTTCTCTCTGTTTTCACTCTTTCAACTTTCCTACGTTTTAACTGTGATTCTTGGTCAGATGAAAAACCATGTCACAAGAGTTCCAAATGTTTAGAAAAGTAAAGAGGTTTAAACTCAGTAACAGTATGGCAGACTCAAGAGGTTCCAGATTGTGAGAAATCAGTTTGGGGCATGGCAATGTTGTTTCTTGGACAGACATCGGGTTATTGACCAAGAGATCTGTCACCAGTCTGTTTTTTTTTTTTTTTTTGAGAGAGCTGACTTGATATCCAGGATGGTATTAGATGTTTGGGGATGTGGAGGAGAGCCTGACAAATTGTGAACCATAAGCCTGTCCTTAAGGCATCAATAAACCAATGGGAATTTGGGAAGGGCTATCTATGGATGTACTCGCTGTGTCTCCACGTGAGATGCAGACTTCATCAAGCCCCCATTAGCCCAGCCATTAGTCAAGCACGTACTGTTGGCCCCTTTTCCAGGTGAGGAGACTGAGGTCAGTGACCTTGGAGGCACTGACCCTTGCCCTCCGTCTCCTCCTCAGCTTTCCTCCCTGAGCTTTTCTGCCTGAACAAATACTTCAGATCATAGAACTTAGAATGTGTTGCCAGCGGATTTCAAGAAGTCGACCTCAGCAGCTTGGCTGGGACAGGAACCAAGACGCTGGGTGCTGGAGGGAAGGGGGCTGCAGAGGAAGTGAGGGAGGAACACTGAGAACACGCACTGAGCCCTCACGCGGCCGGGCGAGCTGCCGCGCTCTTCACGCACTCGCTCTCGTGTCCTCACGGCAGCCCTGGGGAATGGGGACTCACAGCGATCGCAACACGGCGAGCGCGCAAGCGCGCCCGTGCGCACTAGCTGTCTGTCATGCACTGAGCACGCTTCTACACCCAGGGAGCAAGAAAGGACAGAAATCCCAATACTTATAAACGTATATTCTAGAGGGCAGGGAATAAGCAAAAAGTTCATACAGGGCTGTGTCTATGTCTGCAAGATGAAGTAAGAATCAGGATGCAGGGCGGGAAAGAGTCATGAGGCAGCTTTTCATTCTGTAGCGAGCAGTGAGGAAACATTGCGTGGAGAAATGGGCATGTGAGCAAGCCCTGAACCTGAAGAGGAGGCGCGCACAGCGTCAGACGAGAGCACTCCACGCAGACAAAGGCAAAGGCAAGGCCCCAGGGACAGGGCCACGCCTGGCACGCCTGAGAAACTGCAGAGGGAAGCAAGAGGAGAGGAGGTGGAGGCAGGTCAGAGGGGGCAGGCAGGTCAGAGGGAGGAAGCAGGCAGGTCAGACGGAGGAGGAGGCAGCTCAGAGGGAGGAGGCAGGTCAGAGGGAGGAGGAGGAGACAGGTCAGAGGGAGGAGACAGGTCAGAGGGAAGAGGCAGGTCAGAGGGAGGAGGCAGGTCAGAGGGAGGAGGCAGGAGGGCAGAAGGAGGGGGAGGCAGGAGGGCTGAGGGAGGAGGAGGCAAGGCAGAGGGAGGAGGCAGGAGGACAGAGGGAGGAGGCAGGAGGACAGAGGGAGGAGGAGGCGGGTCAGAGGGAGGAGGCAGGAGGACAGAGGGAGGAGGAGGAAGCAGGTCAGAGGGAGGAGAAGGCAGGTCAGAGGGAAGGGGAGGCAGGTCAGAGGGAGGAGGCAGGTCAGAGGGAGGAGGCAGGTGGGTCAGAGGGAGGAGGAGGCAGGTCAGAGGAGGAGGAGAGTCAGAGGGAGGAGGCAGGTGGGTCAGAGGGAGGAGGAGACAGGTCAGAGGGAGGAAGCAGGCAGGTCAGAGGGAGGGGGAGGCAGGTCAGAGGAGGAGGAGGGTCAGAGGGAGGAGGGAGCAGATTAGAGGGGGCAGGCAGGTCAGAGGGAGGAGGAGGCAGGTCAGAGGGAGGAGGCAGGAGGGCAGAGGGAGGAGGAGGCAGGTCAGAGGGAGGAGGCAGGACAGAGGGAGGAGGAGGCAGGGCAGAGGGAGGAGGAGACAGGTCAGAAGGAGGAAGCAGGCGGGTCAGAGGGAGGGGGAGGCAGGTCAGAGGAGGAGGAGGGTCAGAGGGAGGAGGGAGCAGGTTAGAGGGGGCAGGCAGGTCAGAGGGAGGAGGCAGGAGGACAGAGGGAGGGAGAGGCAGGTCAGAGGGAGGAGGAGGCAGGTCAGAGGGAGGAGGTAGGAGGGCAGAAGGACGGGGAGGCAGGTCAGAGGGAGGAGGATGCAGGTCAGAGGGAGGAGGCAGGAGGGCAGAGGGAGGAGGAGGCAGGAGGGCAGAAGGAGGGGGAGGCGGGTCAGAGGGAGGAGGATGCAGGTCAGAGGGAGGAGGCAGGAGGGCAGATGGAGGGGGAGGCAGGAGGGCAGAAGGAGGGGGAGGCAGGTCAGAGGGAGGAGGATGCAGGTCAGAGGGAGGAGGCAGGAGGGCAGATGGAGGGGGAGGCAGGAGGGCAGAAGGAGGGGGAGGCGGGTCAGAGGGAGGAGGATGCAGGTCAGAGGGAGGAGGCAGGAGGGCAGAGGGAGGAGGAGGCAGGTCAGAAGGAGGGGGAGGCAGGTCAGAGGGAGGGGGAGGCAGGTCAGAGGGAGGAGCAGGTAGGTCAGAGGGAGGAGGAGACAGGTCAGAGGGAAGAGGCAGGTCAGAGGGAGGAGGCAGGCGGGTCAGAGGGAGGAGGCAGGCCAAGCAAACAATGAGGCCCTTTCATTCTGTTGTGAAGACTTTACCTTTTAATTTTCCTGAAATGAAATATAATGAACAAAGTCCTGGATGGATAAAGTAGGACTAACCTTTCAGGCTTCCTCTTCCATCTGGGTAAATGAGAAGACGAAAGAGTTGTCTGAATGCAGGATCCTCCTCATTACTGACGGAAGCTCATGACTCAGTCCTGACCTGGGAGGGTGTTTAAGGAAAAGTATTTGTTGCTGGAAGAGGTATTTAAATGTCCTGGGGCTATTCGAACCAGCAGAAATAGGAACCACTTACGTTAACAGGCACAGTAATAAGACTATATGGAGGAAACTTGCATTTTCATACTTTATGCCTTAATTTTAAGTGGGGTTATAAGATTTCCTGTAGGAATTCAGAGTGTTATCTTATTTTATGCCCCAAACTAGAAAGAGCATTCCGCTGGGTTTGCCAAGCTGTTAAGATGAAAATATCTGTTTGAGCATAGCATAATAGATGAGGTGTTTAAGGCATTTTCCTTTAGATTTTTGGTTAATCTTCTTTTAGTTAATTTTCTGAGATAAAATCCAGTTATAAATAACCTGAGGGCACCCTAACTGGGCTGTTCTGAGAATGGCGAATCTTTAAGAGCTAGAACTTCTGCCTTTTAGAGCTCTCTAGGGGAAGCAGTACTTTGAAAATTATCCAAAGCAAAATAAGTCGAAAGCATTAACAAATTAAAGAGAGGGGGAGGAGAGAGAAGAAAGAGGAGAGTGAGGAAACTTCGTTGACATTCATCAGATGGCAGATCTTACCCTTGAAACTCCTTTTTTCCCTTTTTATAAAAAAAGTCAAACATTCGGCATCTATTTGTTGATTACAACAGAGAATTGGTGAGTTTCTATCACAGGAGAGTAACAGGAAATTCATTCTTTTGTACAAAGAAAAGCAGAGCAAAATCCAGGTGAAACCCAAAGTTCAGGAAAGAAGGCATGCCCATAAATAAACAGACTTTATTTAGACGGATGCACGGTAGGTGTCATCTTAAAGTGAGAAGTTTAAGAGCTGCTTTTAAAGATAGCTGGTGGGAGAAGAAAAAAGAGGGGGGAAAAGAAAGAAAGAAAGAAACAGAACTCTTAGTGTTCTCCAACGTTACAATGTAAACTGAAATTTATAAAAAGATTATAAGGTAGGATGGGCAAGGACGTCGTGTAAACGGGTTGGAATATGAATCCTTCGTCAGCACAACAGAGAGGACGCTGGCTGCCAGCCATCTGGAGTGTATATATTATCACGGAGACTGTTTATAAAAATAAGAGAGGGTTGGAGGCCCGAAGTGGGCATAGCTCAAAACAAAACGGATCTTGTAGGACTAGATAAGGGCGGGTGATTACCCCCAGGCACTCACACGCCGAACAGCAGGAGGAGGAAGGATTGGAACCAGTTTCTACACAGTAGTAAGAGGGTGGGAGCATCATTTCTTTTTTTTAACCTATTCATAACTGCTTTTAATATTCTGGAAATGTTCTAATTTTTTTCTTTCTTTATTATGTTTTTTAAATTTATTAACCTGAACCCCCCTCCCTCCTCCCTCCTCCCTCCCCGTACCATCCCTCTGGGTCGTCCCAGTGCACCCGCCCCAAGCATCCAGTATCATGCATTGAACCTGGGCTGGCGACTTGTTTCATATATGATATTATACATGTTTCAATGCCATTCTCCCAAATCATCCCACCCTCGCCCTCTCCCACAGAGTCCAAAAGACTGTTCTATACATCTGTGTCTCTTTTGCTGTCTCGCATACAGGGTTATTGTTACCATCTTTCTAAATTCCATATATATGCGTTAGCATACCGTATTGGTGTTTTTCTTTCTGGCTTACTTCACTCTGTATAATAGGCTCCAGTTTCATCCACCTCATTAGAACTGATTCAAATGTATTCTTTTTAATGGCTGAGTAATACTCCATTGTGGCAAACCCATAAGCAAGACTCGGTTTTCCTAAGCCACAGTGGCAATTTCCTGCTCGATTACAACGCTGGGTGCCCTTTTAACACGTGGAGCAGAGGCTCTACGTGTCCTGGATAATCTTCCAGTTGGTGACAAGGTTATTGACTTACAGGTTTCTAGTGCATCGTCTTCGTTTTTTTAAAGAAACGATGCTCCCGCCCTCTGGAAGATGCCCTAGAAACCTGTAAGCCAATAACCTTGTCACCAACTGGAAGATTATCCGGGACACGTGGAGCCTCTGCTGACAGGCACGTTAAAAGGGTACCCAGGGTTGTAATCAAGCAGGAAATTGCCACTGTGGCTTAGGAAAACTGAGTCTTGCTTATGGGTTTGCCTCCATCTTTTTTAAGCTTCTTTGATAAAAGGTGGCTGGTGAAATGGACTGGGCTTTTGAAGGTACCCACACCTTGAGATAAAGAATATGAAGAATTGGGAAGATTAGCAAGGCCAATTCTTTATAGCCAAGAAAGAGAACAGAAAAGATGAACAAGTCACCAAAACACCTTCTTGCCTTAACGTAAAGCCTGACAAATTGAGTTGCCTTTTTTTTTTTTTTTTTTAATCCCCAGCCTGGCAGATCACACATTTGACAATGAGAGAAAATACTAATCTGGGCCAGAAAACAGAAAGCTCTCATATACTGGGGGAATAATTAATGTGGAGGGTGGCTTATAAAGCGAGATGGCTGCCACCAAGGCCGGTGCAGTGAGGTCTGTACCAGAATTCTGCTGCTGATTTAACAGAAGCGGTAGAGGCGGCAGGAAGCGGCGAACACGGAGCAGCGACCTTAGAGCTGGTTCTTCTCCCTGAAGAAGCTGCTAAGTTGCATGCTGCTTTCAATCACCCCTGAACTCAAGACTCAAACCAATCCCTGACCCTCTTCAGAATCCTCCGAGTCTGCAGGGTGGGAGGAGACAGCGTGTGTAAACCATCTTACCAGAAATTAATAACATGCCCAGCAACACGGGCCATGGGGAGATTCCTTTAAGAGGCCAACTCCTCAAAGGCATTCGTGGAATGAGAGGCCCTGTGGGTAGAGACACACGGCTCAGATGCGTGCTCTTTTTCTCTTCTTCTTTTTAATGGCTGGATCTATGTGCCTGAAGGGGAACTCTTGGCTTCCTTAAGGTTCCAAGGGATCATTTACCACCTCCTCTAAGAAGTTCCAATGAAAATCAGTTCTACACTTGTGTCGTGATCAAATGCACACCTGTGTACAGGGTTATGCTTGGAATGGTCAGCTAGGTGCTCTTCCAGCCTGTCATACGGTACTGAGTTACTACATTTAAACACACACACACACACACACACACACACACACACGTAAACCAGAGGAAAAGTCTTCTGTGAACAGACACAGCTGAAGGCATTTTACATTTTCTCCACTGCCCACTGCCAATATGACTTTCAGTCACTTTCCATCTGAGCCCCAAGTGGAGAGTCCAGACACCTTCTGCCAATAACGCTGAATCCATCTCACGTGCCAGCCACTGCAGTTAGCCCCGCGCAGGCGTGAGTTCAAGCTGCAGTGCAGGAGTGAGGGCGCAGGACTCCCCACCTAGCCAGTGTGGCTCTCCTTCTCTCTGCTCTGCTGTCCCCCCACCCCAGCCCCTCACTCTCCTGGGATCACGTCTGGTCAGGCTGCAGCTTTCCTGCAGGCACCTCATGCCAGCCCTGCCCTGACTGCTGGGGGGTCCTTCCTTACGCTCTCCTGGAGTCTCTTCCTTCATGCGTAGAACCCTCGGCATGCCCACTACTGTGGGCACACGCTCAGACCTAAGCTGTGCCTGCCCTTCCCCAACTGTTCCCCAAGCTGATGCACAGGGCTTGGCAAAGGAAGGGAGTCTTCAAAACATCCTAAATGAACAGGTCTCTTCCAAAGATTAAGTATGCCACTGGCTGAATGATCTGCATTCTTACCACTTCTGCTAGATGGCAAATACTTGTGTCGCTATTAAAAAAAAAAAATCAGGGTAAGAAGATGGTAAATTTGAAGGGGGATGAACAGGACTCTGGCAGTAGGAGTTAGTCCCTTCTTGATTCTAACCAGGAGTCAAAGGTCAGAAACTAATGGTATGTGAATCTCTCTACCTGCAGTAGATTTTTAAAGAATAATTTTTACGGAAACATAGTACCCAGGCAGAAGATAAGTGCACATTTCAGATTTTCCCCAAGCTGAATGCACCCGTGTGACTGAGGCTCACATCAAGGAACAGAAGCGGCGAGCATGTAAATGGGGATTTGCGTGAGCGGTGATTACGTGGTAATTTGTGCCACGCTGCAATAACAATGGCAACCCAGAGGGCGGCTTTGGAGGGCAGAGAGGGGGATGCTCAGAAGGTGACCGGGGGCAGTGTGGGTCTATAGCCTCCAGCCCCAGTTCCAAGCAAGCAGGACATGTGAGTGGAGGAACTGGGACTTATTAAATTCCCCCCGTGTCCCATGGTATCTCCACAGATACTCAAAACACAAAGAAAGAAGGAAACCAGTCTTGGTTAGAAGGGTTGATGCCATGGGCACAGCTGGCTTTTGAAGTGACGTTCCAGGTTAAGGGCTGAGAGGCCATAGCCAGGGTGCCCTCAGGACAGGGCTGGATGGGCAGAGGTAATGGCCTGGAGACGCAGCCTGGTAACAGCTATTTCTCTAGAGTCTGTGTGATCCACTTCCTGGTAAACCTTAGTCGAGGTTTAAGTGGGAATGTCACCACAGCTCCAAAGTCACCTAAGGGTAAACTGGGTCCCTTGAGACTGGTGTCCCCTGTGGCTTCCAGGACTCACCTCGGACTTCCCAGGTGCAGAAGCATCAGAAACGGTGGTGGACACAGCCGGGGGCTTGACCAGCCTGTGCCAGCAGCTCGGCTGTCCCCGCGTGCTTTGCAAATGTCACAGCGAGGCTTTAAAAATTCGGGCTTCCGGGCTCAAGTTCATCCTCTCCCTCCACCTGCCACCGTGACACGGGTGGCTGTTCAGGAGTTCAGTGCACACAGGTTACAAGGAGGAGGGCAGAGGGCCCATGGGGCAGAGAGCCCCTCGCTTCCTGTCTCCAGGCAGCAGCTAGACTCACCAAAAATAAAAAAAGCCCCAAGGATGCTGGAAATGATCACATCGGTGTTAGAAATGCCATTTGTTCACTGATCTGATATTCAACAAATGTTTCCTGAGTTGCTTCTTTGTGTCATTAGAGGTGATGCTTTTAATTGTTTTACCTCAACATTAAATTCCCTGAATTGAACTATACCCAGGAATCTAGGGGACTCTGGCTGGTGGGACACTTAAGATTTCTGAAGTTTTATTCCAGTTTTATTCAGACTTCTGAAGTTTTACTCAAGTGTTATCCTGAATTAGGCAGACACTTTCAGATTCATAGTGAAAGTGAAAGTGAAGTCGCTCAGCCGTGTCCGATTCTCTGCGACCCCGTGGACTGTAGCCCACCAGGCTCCTCTGTCCATGGGATTCTCCAGGCAAGAATACTGGAGTGGGTTGCCATTTCCTTCTCCAGGGGATCTTCCTGACCCAGGCATCGAACCCAGGTCTGCCGCATTGCAGGCAGACGCTTTAACCTCTGAGCCACCAGGGAAGCCTTAATTTAAATATTCGTCATCTACTGTGTATAAATCTTTAAAAAAGCAAATCATATTTAAAACGCACAAAAGAAAGTTACTTTTCCCTTTCCTTTTTAGGTGGCATGTTCCACAGGTGGTGTGAGCTCAGCCTCCTCAGTCTTTCTTTCCTTTTTTTTCTTTGTGTGGTCACTTTGATAACCACTGGAGTCACTGCCGTGGAAAACAGGCTCTGGGTCCTGATCTTCCTGGTGCTTTTTCTTCTTTTTCTTCTTTTTCTTTGGCTCTTCCTCCCAGAGGCCATTAAGCACTGACTAAACTGGAGAGGATAGAGGGGTGATGAGGGAGAAGATGAGGAAAGGAGAGGAAGGATCATTACATCTGTTAAAAGATCAAATTTTTTTACAGAAGGACTTCCCTGGAGGTCTGGTGGCTCAGACTGTGCGCCCCCAATGCAGGGGCTCGGGTTCCATCCCTGGTCAGGGAAGTATACCCTGCCTGCTGCAACTGAGAGTCTGCATGCTGCAACCAAGACCCAGAACAGCTAAACGAATGAATCCATAATTATTTCTTTAGAAGTCACAGAGGCCGCCTGACAGAAAAGTGAACACTGAATTGTCAATCAGGAGACACTGCATCTGTTCCTGGCCGTCACCAGACCTCCAAGCCGGGGCCTCAGGTTACTCATCTGCAAAATGAGACGACCAGAAGAAATGTGTTCTTAATGGGCTCACATGAATCTAGAGGGCTTCCCTGGGGGCTCAGCTGGTAAAGAATCCGCCTGCAATACTGGAGACCCTGGTTCGATTCCTGGGTCGGGAAGACCCCCTGGAGAAGGGGTAGGCTACCCACTCCAGTATTCTTGGGCTGCCCTTGTGGCTCAGCTGGTAAAGAATCTGCCTGCAATGTGGCAGACATGAGTTCGACCACTGGGCTGGGAAGATCCCCTGAAGAAGGGAAAGGCTACCTCCAGTATTTTGGCCTGGAGAATTCCATGGACTATACAGTCCACGGGGTCGCAAAGAGTCGGACACGACAAGGGACTTTCACTATGAATCTAAAGTTTGAACAACTTACAGTTCTGAATTTATGTGCAGCTTTATACGTGAAGCTGTATGTTTTCATAAGTAGAATATTTACAGTTTTAATCCAAAAACACTTGAAGAGCACAATTATTCTGTATACATGTAGAGTGAGAGCTTTGTATGAGATGCAGATCTCTGATTGCTGAGAAAATTATATGTATTTTCAAATTAGTGAAATGTATTAGGACCACAGATATTAAATGTCAAAGTTGTTTGTTTAAATGTTATCTTAATTAAAATTGTTTTAAAATAAACATCTTATTTCATCAAAAACCTTTATGATTCTCAGAATGGACAAACATGATATGTGTCTACATATTTAGAGAAATGGGGTCAGCGCCATCAATCAAAACAGAAACCTCTGGATGTATACAGAGCGGATCCTGAGGAAGGCATCACCTGCCTTTCAGAAAGCCTCTCTCAGAGAAGTAAACAGGTGTCACTTTTAAAACCTCTGAGCCCACGTAAACAGAGACTCCTGAGACGGCGATGTAAGTGACAAAGGCCGTGTTTTCTGAATGTGGCGACCCGAGATTATTTGGAGAAAAAGATGGTGGAAGATGGAAATAAACTTGTACATGCAAACTCATTCCAAAGCAAAATGGCTGACTTTGTTGTCGCCGCTGGCTTTCGGCTCCGCTAAGAGGCTGTCTGAGGCAATGCTTACTGTTGGCAGCACATGTCCACCTAAACCAGGGCGGGGAACACATTATAAGGAGGCCCCCACTCCCCACAACCCGCAGAGACGCAGCAGGCTCCGCCACTGGCCATGATGTCCTCTCCCAAAGGGCTCCCGTGCCACTTCAGACCCTTTTCAACACACCACATCAACTGGACATTGAAACCGACCCGATGGGCCCACGAAATGAATCCACTTTGCATCCCTGACCTAGACTGCTCCTGGGTGAGGTGAGAGGAAGGTGTGTATGCTTCTTGGGAATAAGCCTGTGTGGATGACTATGGTCCAGTTGCAGATAAAATAAAGACACGTGAAATATGGAGAAGTCATGACTGGGACGCCCCTTAAGTGGGCATGCTTGGGAGTGACTGAAGGTCATCAGAGTTGACCCCTGGGCAGTCCCAGCAGATGCTACCCAGAGCTCTGTGTTCAAGACCTCAAAACCAAGAAAAGCTTGGACCCCGCAGTCTAGAATCCAGAGAGGCCTAATAGATAGCTGATGGCTGAATGAAATGCATATACAATTTATATTATCAATCCTGCTGCTGCTGCTGCTGCTGCTGCTGCGTTGCTTCAGTCGTGTCCGACTCTGTGCGACCCCATAGACGGCAGCCCACCAGGCTCCCCTGTCCCTGGGATTCTCCAGGCAAGAACACTGGAGTGGGTTGCCATTCCCTTCTCCAATGCATGAAAGTGAAAAGTGAAAGTGAATTCGCTCAGTCGTGTCCGACTCTTTGTGACCCCATGGACTGCAGCCCACCAGGCTCCTCCGCCCATGGGATTTTCCAGGCAAGAGCACTGGAGTGGGGTGCCATTGCCTTCTCTGATTATCAATCCTAGTGCACAGATAATTGTGGTTGAAATTAATGTCATCTAAACTACATAAATAAACACAAATATTTACAGTGGCTATCTCTGTGACTGGAGAAATGTGGTTCAGTCTACCAGTCCTAGGAATTTACATCAGTAACTCATTTAACTCCCTCAAGCCTGTTCCCTGTCTGTAAACCAGACACTATACGAGCTACAGATGAAGGAGCATCGTGGAATGAGACAGAATATGTCAAGGCCTGCACTGAACTTCCAATTCCTTTCCAGAACAAAGAGCTGACCAACAACTCTGAAATGCACGAGGATTATGTTCATTTTTGCTTTTAGCCCAGCAAAGATGACTATTCGATTTTCTCTGGCACCTAAAATTCTGGCCTTACCCCTCTGAGCCGTATGCAAAGGACACTATTTGGCTTTTTCTTCGTGTTGACCTGTCTTTCTTCTCATTGACCCTTCCTTCGTGAGGCACACTCACTGAGCCAAGTATGTCATGGAATGAGTACTTTTTCAACTGTAAACAGTTAACTCCTCACTGAGCTCAGAGGAGAGAAAGACTAGATCTAGCCTGCAGGGAGAGCCTCTGTGAAAGAAAACACAATTTTGAAACCTTCTAGCTGTAACATTTATGCAGCCTGTATCGAGAGTACAGACTTGAATCTTTAAAGACAGAGCCTGCTCCCAAACCACGATGGCGCATGTTTGGCCTCTGAATGTGATCACCTACTGACCCTAATATTGGAAGAAATACTTGAAACATCAGTGACTTGGATATGGTCCTACCGTGAGGTGCATTACAGACCACCCCCAGTTCCCTGGATAGATCGTGGCTGGGAACAGAGTATTCCTGGTTCACAACCAATGTCCTTCATCTGCATGTTCTGCCATTTGCTTGAGAAAATAATGCAAAGTTGCAAGACAGGGCAACAAAAACGCTGGCAGGAGCCGACCAGCTCACGGGGGATGCCCGGGGTAGATTGGTGGCCCTGAACACTTAAGTGATCTTGTTCCCCATCCAATTTCCTGTGGTACATTAACTTTTATTGATAGTTCAGAGCTTCAGCAACTGGTCTTGATTTTACTAACCTGAAGGACAGAGGAACAAGAGGCACCCACACAGCTGACGTGCAGCAGCAACAGCAACAACAACAAAAACCCCCCAGCACAGAACATCTCAATCAGTCTCAATGGTTTTTCCCTTGCTACAGTGTTCCTTTAATGAGGGAGTCACAGTTATTGCAGGCTAATTATGTCTTGGGCCCCCGAAGGGAGAGAGGCTGAAATGACCATCTAGAAATCTGGCCGAGGCTCCCTCCAGCAGCCTCCTGGAGACACAGTGAGGCATGTGTGAAATTGCAGGCTGGGATTTATGTCACCGCTTTGGAGACTGGCAGGAGGATTCTTGGCTGTTTCCGTAATACACATATTAAACAGAAGTTGAACCAGGGGCTAGGTGGAAAAATCTATGCAATGGAAGACAGAGAGACCAATTTTATCACTGCTTTGAAGAACTCAACACTTCCAACTAGAATCTGCATCTCAGAGCAACTTGGTGTGTTTTTGACTCACGGACACTGAAAATGGTATAGGTGTGTTTTCCTTTCTGTGTGGAATACTATCAGCTTCAGCTTAAAAAAAATCACATTATTATTAAGAACAAAACAACACCAGCTATGATTTGTTGAGCACCTGTTATAGGCCAGTCATCATTTTCTACACTTCACAGGCTCTGTGCTTCAAGTCATCCTCATAGCAATTTTAGGAAGCGTCCGTTAGCATGTCATTTTGTAGCAAAAGGGAGAGTGAGGTTCAGAGAGCATCTGTAAATTGTCAGAATCCTCAGCCAGGAAGAGTCAGGGTTAGAATCAAAGTCAAAGTGAAAAACAGGAGATTGCATCCAAAGCCCAGCTCCTAAACTTACCTCCATCCATACATGCACATGATCCCTACCATGTTAAAACGCATGGTGCCAATTCTGACATGCCAAGCGAAAGAAACAAGATGCGAGAAGCCGTATATCTGGATGGCAACACTAATGGAATGTGGGTGCGTCATTTGGAGGCCCCCGTGCAACCCGCCGTAACTGCTAAACCTGTGATCATTTTCACAAGGACACAAAGTATGGGAATTCAGTTGCTTTCAGAAAAGGGGAGGGACTGCCACCCACCCACCCATCCATCCATCCATCCATCCATCCATCCATTCACAGATATGTACTGAGCATCGACTGTGGAGAAACTGACACATAGAATAAAGAGTAGTATATAAATAATAGTATAGTATCAATAAATATTGATAAAAAAATCTCTACACTAATGAAGTTTACATCTTAAGAGGTGAGGATGGGAGTTACTTCAGATCCCACAATTCCAGCCAAAAGTTTATTTATTTGTTAATAATGCTACCATGCGGCTGGGAATTCATTACAATTTCTTTTTGAGGATTAAATGAAAGGTTTATTCATGAAAATTCTACTTATCTAAGCTATTAGTGTTGCCGATGTCAGCCATTAGAACATGTCACCAAATTCATTATGATTTCTCATTCAAGCAAGAATAAAGGGTGTTTACTTGGAGACTATGTACTTATGAGTAAGTGAAAATAGGAGATGTGAATACTTTCATTAAAAAGCAAAAAAAAAGAAAATTTCAAAGTTACATTACATTAAATTGTTCCCATACCACTTTCCTTGCTTTGAAAAGAACTATTAATAACTATCACGTTTTATTTGCCAGCTGTTACAACCTTTGACACAGGAGGCCATGGACAATTACTTTAATATAATATTACTCTCCCTTCTCTCAGATCAACAGAATCACAGCGGGATCACGAGTTTCAGGAAACGACACACAAGAGGCTGAACGCTAAGGTAATTTCCTTAAAACCAAATCTACAGCAACAGAAAAAGCTTAAAAATTTACCAGCGGCAACTGGTCCTCCAGAATGGGTACTACTGATAAAAAGCGAGCTTTTATACATTCCATTTTAAATTAATTTTTAATACTAAAAAAAAGAAAAAAAAAGTTTTCCCTTCTACCACAAGACCCACTTCTTCCTGGTGAGCTCCCCAAAGGGAGGTCTGCTCTTTTCTGGAAGGCATCACTCTTCTAATTAATTAGAAATTGTGAGAGGCAGGGGAGGGGGGCAGGGGTGGAAATCAGCAGGGGGTGAAAATATCAAATTCATTCCTGCCTTTTCTACTTCCCGTCCGGAATCTCAGTCTCAGCTCTCTGTTTAGGGGAAACAAACAACTGAAATTAGCCAAGCTGATTCCAGGCCAGTTCATCCTGCTTCTGTGCCAGGCCACACCCGCTGCACGTCTCAATGGCACCAGAATGTTATGGGGTCCTGTGTCTTTCAGGGGCCACTTCATCAGTTACATCTGTGCCATTTACATCTTTGTCCCCCTCTTTTCTCCCCTAATTCCCCAAACTGAACATGCTGATGGGGGTGGGGTGGGGTGGGGGAGGACAAATTCAAACAACAGAATTACATTAAAAACAAAAATGCAATCCCATCCTTCACAGAGCCATCTCATCTCCCACTTTTTCCGCCTTCCTGTCGAGAAGTGACCTCTGTTAACTGTGACTGTCTGTTACTACAATCCCAGATCACGTGATAAACACACACAAAAACATTCAGGCACATCTAGAGCTTTCTTTGAAAACAAAAGTGGTGTAATATACGCATTGTTCTACAATTTGTGCTCTCAGTCAGCATGATATTATGGGCAGCCACCACACGTGTATATTTAACCCATAATATGCATATTAGATTCAGCTCTTTTGATAACTTTTTTTTTTTTGCTATTCGGAATACACTAGACATTACCCTATTGATAGGACTTCAGAATTAAAAAGCAGAGACGTTACTTTGCCAACAAAGGTCCGTGGAGTCAAAACTATGGCTTTTTCCAGTGGTCATGTATGGATGTGAGAGTTGGACCACAAAGAGGGTTGAGGGCTGAAGAACTGATGCTTTTGAACTGTGATGCTGGAGAAGACTCTTGAGAATCCCTTGGACTGCAACGAGATCCAACCAGCCCATCCTAAAGGATGTCAATCCTGAACATTCGTTGTGTAGCAGGAGGAAAAGGGGTGGGGCACAACTTCTGAAAGAACGACATGGCCCAAGGACACAGCATAAACCCATTAGCGTCAAGTGGGACGGAGATGGCAGACAAGACTAGACTTGATCCTGAGTCAGCAAGTGACAGGGCACACGCGGAGGTGCATTGACAGCGCCAAGGCACCGTGGAAAGACCAAGCAGTGGGCGGTGGCCCAAATCCTGGAAACCCCCACCCCTTCCCCAAAAGAGCTGGAAGGATCCTCCCACTCATTAGCATATGAGCTCACCCAGCTATAAAAACTGGCCACGCCCAATTTCAGGGCCACACTTGCCCCCTGTGATGGCACAGACTGTCTGTGGAGTGTGCTTTGCTCTGAATCTGAATGAACCCATTTCTCACCTATCACTCTGTCTCTCACTGAATTTTTTCTGTGATGAAACAGCAAGAACCTGAGTTTTATTAGGCCCTGAAACCAGGCACCATGGACTTCGGCTGGGTTCGACCCCCAGCCACACGGGTTCAAGTCCCAGTCTGAGGTAAAAGGCTTCGACTGGAAGGACTGATGCTATGGCCACCTGATGCAAAGAGCTGACTCATTAGAAAAGACCCTGATGCTGGGAAAGACTGAAGGCAGGAGGAGCAGGGAATGACAGAGGACGAGATGGTTGGATGGCATCGCCGACTCGGTGGGCATGAGTTTGAGCAAGCTCTGGGAGATGGTGAAGGACAGGGAAGCCTGGCATGCTGCAGTCCACGGGGTCGCAAAGAGTCGTACATGACTGAGCAACTGAATAACAGAATTCACAGGTTAAAAAATAAACAGTGTGTGTGCGCATGTGTGTGTGCGTGCACACACACATGTAAAATACTAAAAAAAAAAAAATCAGTGATTCTTCTCATTGGGAAACTGTGCTTAAAATATCTCTGTGTTTTCTGGTTCAGAATGGAATTGCTCAACCTAAAAGCCATGTTTAATTTGTATTGAAACTGCCAACTAGCTTTCCAAAATGACCCCAAACAACTTCCTTTTACTAGTGCGTGCTCTTTCTCCCTGTTAAGGAAAGCTGTTTTAGAACGTCTAGCTATGAGCATGAGTCAAAGTTCTATTGTAATTTTGCTGCCAGGGAAAGGCCTTGAGCGGATCAATTCAAAGATTCACTCCTGGTGGAGGCATTTTCTAGAGAAAGGGAGTGATAAGACAGTCAGTGTTAGGCTAGATACGGAAAGAGAAGAATATTTGGTTGAAGGGGCCTAGACTCTTGAGTGACAGTCAGTTGGCTAGATGGGTGACTGATTTTTCAGAACAAGTCTTAATCCCATTAGGGTTTATCAGAAAATTGCTTAAGCAACTTATCAGGAATGAAGCTGAGAATTACATTATGCAAAAAGGTTCTCTTCCAGACCAGAGTTGGGACAACTTTTCTTTTTCATACCCTTTTATACTCTCTACACTCACCAACAGGGAGGTTATGTCTTCTTAATTGTTTAATTTCTCACTGTTTAATTTCCGTTTCTGGGAATTAACGGTAAGGCTGAGGCTTTTTTCAGGTTTGTCAGTTTTCTTCAAGGAATTTCTCCTTCATTGACTTTGCTCATTTTTCGAGTGGGAGGTTCACATTATTCTTTTTGATTTGCAAAAACTCTTTGTATATTTCGGGTAAATTATTTAAGGGTGTATGTGTATGTATGCATATTTTTTTTCTCTTATTCAATATCAGAAGACGGTTTGAAAAAAAAAATCACTTATGTGCCACCATCTCACAGTACGTGGAAGAAGAGAATTACTCGATTTCTCTTTACTATAAAGTCACGACAGTGATGCCCTAAAGCCTTCAATGTTGCTGTATCTCCTGTGAAGCACCCAGGCCTGCTGGAAGCCTCTTCACCATGTGGTCACAGCCTCAATCTTTAATATTATTCTTGATCACTCTGCCCCGGCCCTTTGCGCCCCAATATCAGTTATTTCCAGTGGCCCAGGCAGATGGTCTATTTCATCCCTGATACCTCTCACATGCTAATCCCTCTACAGCAGAGGTCTGCAACCTTTTTGGCACCAGGGACTGTTTTCGTGGAAGACAATTTTTCCACGGACTGGGGTGGGGAATAATTTTGGGATGACTCAAGCATCTATCGTGCACTTTATGTCTAGTATTATCACATCAGCTCCATCTCACATCATCAGACATTAGATCCTGCGGGTTGGGGACCTCTGCTTTACAGCATCTTCCTGGATACTCTCTCCCCTTAATAAGCCCCATCAGTCTTCCCTGGTGGCTCAGCTGGTAAAGAATCCGCCTGCAGTGTGGGAGACCTAGGTTCGACCCCTGGGTTGGGAAGATCCCTTGGAGAAGGGAGAGGCTACCCACTCCAGTATTCTGGCCTGGAGAATTCCATGGACTGTATAGTCCATGGGGTCGCAAAGAGTCAAATTTCACCTCACCTTCTTGTCTTCCCTCTTCTGGAAGAACCCCTCCCTCATTACTCACCTTGCTCCACTAGAGACAAAGTCACTCCCTCTTGGGTACCTTGTACCTATTTTCCCCCGAGAAAGCTCATTTTATTTGTTTCCAAGTCTGTCATCCATAAAAGACTTTAAGCTCTTTGAGGGTAAGGAGTGAATCCTAATTCTTCCTATACCACCTGAGTTTAATACAGGATCCGACCCATCCAGAGCAGAAGCCCAGGAAATGACTGTCCAAGGACAGAAATATCCTCACTGACACACGTCTTGAGGGAAGGATTCACAGACTGGAGAACGGGGGTGTCTGTCTTTCCTCCACCTCCTGCCGACCGACAGAAACACACGCTTCAACTCTTGACAGCGGACTTGCAGTTCGAAGCGAGCAGAGGCTGTCTTCCCTGTTTTGCTACCCCAGTTTCCAGAACCTGAAGGACTACAACTCTGTGCAGGAAGTGTTAACGCAAACATCATCGGAATGCTGGGGGGCACTTTATCGTCGGCTGGATTTACAAATTAGAATCGATCTTCATTCAAACAGTTTCACCCAAGATTCTGCGAAGTGGATATAGCGAAAGATAGGTGCCTTTCAGATCACCTGTGATTAAACTCACTGCATCTGTCTTCAAACAAGTGTTTTTTTTTTTTCCCCTGCCCGCAACATATAATTTTAGTCAGCTAACACTAAATTAGACACCCACTCAGATTTATTATGATAAGAACATTCAGTAAGCTAATTTCAAGATGATGACTCCTATAAATTCTTATAATTTATTATTTAGTACTTTGGGTTTTAATCATTAAGTACGTGAAGACTTTGTAGGTCAAACCTGTATTAATGAAGACAGTAATCTATTTTTCAAACTCTGCTCCTTCACCCACCTTTCAAATTGTAAATTAACAGAAATGGATTTAAACACGCTTGTAAGAACAAAGACAGTAATTGGGGGTGGGGGGGTACTATCACCCCCAATTGCCTAATTTTCCTAGATCGATCATCAATCATAATCCTGACTTCTTTAAGACACATCTTGCTTTTCTTTCAATGAAATAATGGAGTCTAAGTTTGAGAAGGTGTTAATGCACTAAGAAAATAAAACCCATCACCCACACTGAAAGTTTCATTAAAAAAACAAAGCTGTTCAAATATTAGCTGATGCAATTTCATTAGGTGTTAATCTTAACCCAATGCAGCCATTTTTTACTGCTTTTCTGTGAAGGGTTACAACTTTAGAGAAGCAGAGACAGGGAGTAAGATATTGAGTAAAAAAATGTTTTAGAAAGCTACCGATGTTACCTAAATGAGAGTCTTCTTTATTTCCCAAATTCATTGCCAAATTAGAACTTGTTTCCTGATCATTTCAAATGTTCAGTGCCAAAAGACTTAAGGGTTTTATTTTGCTGAACAAAGGGATGCGTTTGATAAATTGCAGATTAACAGTAAATAAAGTTACCTGCATGGTAATGTCTTTTCATTTTGCCTACAATAAAATTAATTTTTATCATGTTCTAATACAACCTCTACTGGCTCAGACGATAAAGAATCTGCCCACTGTGCGGGAGACCCAGATTTGATCTCTGGGTTGGGAAGCTCTCCTGGAGAAGAGAACAGCTACCCACACCTGTCTTCTTGCCTACAGAATTTTGTAGACAGAGGAGTCTGGTGGGCTACAGTCCATGGGGTGGCAAAGAGATGGACACAACTGAGCAAGTCACAATTTCATTTCAACTTTTGATAAAAGCTCATCATAAGCAACTTGAAAAACAGAGAAGAAAAAAGAACAATGTTCCCTGTGATACTTTTAATTGAAAAATAAGTGTCAGGACACAACATGAGGTAAGCCTTCAACAGAGTCACTACTATGTAAAAACAACTGTGCGTATGCTGAGAAAAATCTGGGTTATACAGCAAAGTGATAACATCACTTATCTTTAGGAGACAGTACAACAGACAACCTTATTTTTCCTTTCCTTTGCTCAGTTTTAAATCTAATATTCTGGAAACGCCTTCAGAAATAAAGAGGCATATGTCTACATCCATAATATTGAAGGCATTTTAAATTATATCAGTGTCCGAATCTCCATATGATAGAGAGACCATTTCACCTGAAGACTTATAGGGGAGGGGGGGGTTCCACTTATTCATTACACCAAGGACTGCTCATGCCGTCTCTGGGTTCAGTGGAAACTTCCCTGGGATATACACATATGCTTCCAAGTTGGCCTTCAAAACAGGAAGCCAGCTATACGCATTTATACTATGCTTTCAGCGTGCATGCCAAATTATTTTAGAAGTCTGTTTCCTCCTCTCCTATCCACTCTGGGAAGGCTGAAGTATTTCAAGTTTTTAAATAAAATCCTTGATGAGACGAACATACAAGATTCTACCTCACGCTTGGAAGGATTCACCAGTGATGGAGACCAACGAGGGGGTTTTAGCAAACTAGGGTATAGGAAGTTTACTAAAACTCGATTTCTGGATTTTACGTGTTATTAACTAAGTAAAGAAGAATAATGAGAATAGTAAAAATAATACCTACTATGTAGTATGAGTTTGCCATAGCTATGTGGAACACTGAATTAATAAACCTTACAAATCTGAAGTCCCCACACTAACTAAATGAATGACTCCTATTTTACAGATGAGAAAACTGAGTTATAACATCACTAATGATCTGCATGTGACCTTAGGTCAGCCAATGCTTGGTAGAGCTGAGATATAAATGGTACTATCTGACTCATCTCCAAGATGCCTTTTAATCATCAGGAGAAAGAAGCCTGCCGCCAACAACCTTTTGAGAAAGTGATAGATGCGGGGGGGGAAAACAGACTGATTAACTTCTAAAAGTTTCCGTCCAAAAATGTGTAACTGCTAAAATCACAAAATAGCTAAAAACATTTAGTTACTTTGAACTGTTGAGCTCTTGGATTATTTATCCTGTAGGCAGGCTCTGTACTAACAATGGTGAGTGACATATCACATCCAAATTTAGCACATTCTAAATGACAATAGGAACTTCGTGTCCCATACCGTTTTGGTGGGTCCGGCATTCAGGGGCAGTGTAGCTGGATGGTTTATAGCACCCTCGCCATGGCAGGCAAGCTGGTTCTGGCTGTTGGCTGAAGGCCTGAGCCTTTCATCTCGTGGGACTTGCCACAGAGCTGCTTGAGCCTCCTTACAACGTGGCGTCTAACTCGCCCCCATCCCCAGAGCGCACGGACCCAGAGACCGCAAGGCCGAAGTTTCAGTGTCTTTTGTCCCTGAGTCTCAACAGTCATGTTCATGTTCCATTGTCAGTCCTATTCAGAGCAGGAGGGCACTGCAGAAAGTGCAAGAAATCCAGGAGGCCAGAGTCTTTAGGGGCCGCCTTGGAGGCTGGCCAGCACAGGATCTCTTCCCCCCTTGGTCTAGATGGCCCTGGGACTAGGAAGTATGTAAGGCTGCACTCTGACATTTGAGCAGTGAGATGAATTCAAAGTGGGTCAGATGGGAGAAGGAACAGTCACCCTAAGAAACAAAAGGGCACCTCATTCGAGTCGCCCTGGGTTGCGGGACCAGCAGCCCATGGGGTCAGAAAAGCACTGTGTTTCAAGGAGCTAGGGGAGGAGTGAAGTTCACTGCCAGCATCTATGCATTTGTGTCTGTGTGTATAAAATACCAGACACAGAATGACAGAAAAGGGGAAAAAAAAAGGAGGAAGAGAAGAAGTAGATCCCATTAGAGGCTCCAAGAGGTTGTACCAATGATGATGAAGAGTGTAACATTATTTTATAAAATGTAGGGTGAAAAAAAAAGAACTCCAACATTTAAAAATTAATATACCATGTGTGAGTATACATCAACAAATAAAATTTGGCATGAAAAATTTTGAACACTTCGTCTATTCACCCTAAAATTTATAAAGCTGGGCAAAGAGTTGGAGGGTATCTCACCAGGAGAATGAGCAAACACTTTGTACTTGGGGTCACCTGGTATTTTGAGACCCACTGGGTCAGCAAACATGTGCAAAGCACCTCCCTGTGCCTGGCGCCATCGCAGGTCAGTGGGCAAATTAATGAGCGAGACAGACAAGGTGCCCCAAGTCCTAGTGTGGGAGATGGGTAATGAACAGATACAAGCCTGCAGGATACCCTTATCATGAAAGTATTGAGCTTGTTATCTTCTGAAGCAACCAAGCTTTTGAGTCATCCAGGCAACTGACCTTTACTTGGCTCCATCCCTGTAATTCTACCAATTAGGAAACACTGTTCTTTCTGCTCAGATTCACAAGAGCACTGCAAACTATGTTATAATTACAGCCCTCTTTGAAAATGATTGTTTTGGTACTTGGTCTACAGATCGGTCTCAGTGAGTTTGATTACTGTGAGTCCGCAGCAAGATCAGCTCTTTCTGGGTTGACAAAATCTAATTTCGGAGTTGGGCGAGATTAGGAGAGATTCATACAGCTAATGGACTCACCAAGGTAAACACCACCTGGGAAGCTTCTAGAAAGCCATCCATCTGGCTTCCATTGTTCACACCTGCCCACTTCTTTCAAAAGATAACTGACACTTTATACATTAAAATAAAAAAATGCCTCTAGGAACCATGAAGAAAACACTACACAGACAAATCCAGGATACTCAGAGACTGTCATGTTCTGATTCCTTATTCATGGTTGGTATTAATAATTGATCACAGAAACCTTCTGGGTTGAGCCAATATGGCTTCTGAGTCCTGCTCACACGTTGCCACCTAAGGACACTAACAACTGATCTGTGTTCGGATATGGTGGGGCTCAAAGACCGAAGGTGTCAGTGTCTGTTTGTCCCAACTGGGTTCTCCTGCAAATTGAGCCCTGAGTCCGTACACTTTGGGCTCATAGGCACTGATATACAAGGCACAGAGAAATCCTGGGTAAGGCTTGTTGTGACGTAAGATTTCAACAGTCATGAATGTGGATGGTGATAGACTTTGATTAACAAGAGGTAAGGGTGGGACTCTTAGGAATCCTGAGTAATGGAGGGCAGAGGAATAAACAGCTTTATATACCAGAGTTTCATTTCAACATCATTTTAATAGTGAGGAACTATAGATAATATATTACATTCCCAATAACTGCAGAGTGGATAAGTTACAAGAACTTTCAGTCAATAGTTTTCTACCTAGCTGATGTTTGGCATTAATAAAGACTGTGTTATGATAGGTGACTGTACTTCTGCTATAAGGTTAAGTGAAAAACTCAGAATACAGCATCAAATATAATATAGTACAGATAATGGTATTAAAAAAAGTAAGAAACCCAGTTACAGAGGGGTAAATTTGAGTGGGACCGACCAAACACTGACCGTGGCTGCTGTCTAAATGATGACACATTAGCTAAGTATTACTATTTCCTTCTCTTCCAGTCTTTTTTCCCTGGTCACTCACTTCCTGTTTGGTATTTATACACAAACGCAGAGGAACTGGTAGCAAAAACTGCAGAGTAAAAGTCAAGTTCCCACTCTGCTTTCTGTGAGGTCTCTTACATTTCGGTAGGAAAAACGCAAACTTCCTCCTTTCTTCACTGCATCAAGATTAAAGATCTAGTCTGGTGAGAAAAACAAGTGTACTGGGTTTCGTCATGAAGTTTGCCAAGGAAGGCCCTTTCTCAAAATGTGGCTGTGGTTTTTGTTTTTTTTTTTTTTTTGACAATTTCGTGTGATTTCACAGTTCCTAAGAATAGGTGAATCGGAGGTCACCGCAAGCCTTTTTTGGACCTTTTGCAAACCTCAATGGATCATTGCTCCTAGCGGGAAAAGAGGTCTGCAGTGATGCCTGACTGTGTGAGCAGAAGGGTGGGGGGGCTGGGAGAGTTGCCTAACTTAATGATGAATTGCTAAATCGCGTATGCTTCCTAGGGGACACCAAGCAGACTCGGGCAGCTGTGCTGAGGGCACCGACCTTCCCTGGGCGACCACGCCCCATGGCACCCACCTGTCTTACTGCAGCTCAAGGGAAGGGTGCCTTTGCCAGTTACTTCCAAGATTGCACCTTCACCGCTAAATGGAAAACGCAACCACGCGTAGCAGAAAGAGAAGCACACTAACTTGTCCGCAAGGGTTAAAGCATGTGCTAGATGGATGCATCGGCCCATTAAGGAAATAGAGGGAAGGAAGGTACAGGCCTCTTGGCCCGACTCCCATCTATTTTGAGAGCCTCTCTGAGACTGAGAGCTGGTGATCCAACCTCATCACTACTTTTCCTGGTAGAGGGAGAACAGGCCCATCAAGCCTTCGCTTTCTGCTTCAGGGTCAGCCCTAGGCAAATCTGTTAATAAGGCTAAATCTGGCCTGCTTACATACTCTCCTGCTTTCCTGCTCTGTACCTTCTCCCCTCTCTCCACCAGGACCGGCTCCCCATACCCTCAGGCGACACAGATTAAGAACTTTCCATTCCCGGGCTGTTTACAGGGCTCACTCCACCCAGAGTCCTGCATGTACTGGGCTCTGTCTCGACCTTGGTGTGAGCTGATGAATACACAGTCTTCCACGCCCCTGGGGATTCTTTCTCAAGGCACTGATCCAGACCAAAGGACTGGTTCTTACTGTTAGCAAATGCAGTACATTTAGTCAGATTGGCTGGGAAGGTATTTGGGGGCAAAGAGAACTTAAAGCTTTTCTCAAAAATAACACTAATAACTAAAGTGTTAGTTGCTCAGTAGTGTCTGACTCTGCGACCCCTCCAGGCTCCTCTGTCAATGGAATTCTCCAGGCAAGAATACTGGAGTGGGTTACCATTCCCTTCTCCAGGGAATCTTCCCAGCCCAGGGATCAAACCTGGGTCTCTTGCCTTGGCAGGTGGATTCTTTATCATCTGAGCCACCAGGGAAGCCCATGGATAACTAAAAGGAGGGCTTATTCAGAAGTCAATCTGCAGATGGGATACTGCGCTACTTGCTTTCCATACACTGTCTCCAAGTCTTCTGTATTCACTCATTCAGTTCAGCTCAGTCGCTCAGTCGTGTCCGACTCTTTGCGACCCCATGAATCGCAGCACACCAGGCCTCCCTGTCCATCACCAACTCCCGGAGTTCACTCAGACTCACGTCCATGGAGTCGGTGATGCCATCCAGCCATCTCATCCTCTGTCGTCCCCTTTTCCTCCTGCCCCCAAATCCCTCCCAGCATCAGTAGCATTTGCTGTATAACAAGCCACTGCAAAATGCAGTGGATAAAACAGCAAGCACTTTTTATAAAAAGGCCAGGCTTGTCTGCATGGGCTGAGTTCTTTCTCCGGTGTGAACTGTCTAGACTGATTTCCGCTGAGCTCACTCTTGTGGTCTGGGGTCATATGTTGGCTTAGCCAGTAGCTGGAAGACTCTAGAATGGCCTCACTCACATGACTGGAGGTCGGCAGGCTGTCTATTTGGGCAACGGGGCTGCCTTCATATGCCTCTCATGTTCCAGCAGCCTAGCTCAGGCTTGTTCTAGTGGTGGTCTCAGGGTCCTAGGCAACAAGAGAGCAAATCCCGATATCTAAGCGCTTTTCATGTCTGTGCTTATATTATCTTTGCTAAGGTCTCATCTGTCAATGCAAGTCACTTGGTCAACCTGATTTAAGTGGTGGACAATTAGATGCCACCTCTTGATGGGAGGATGAACAACATCTTATAGGGTGGGTGTAGAGGCAGTGGAGAGAAAAATGTTTTTCTTTCTTAAAAAAAAAACCAAAAAACAAACAAACCTACTATCTTTACAATCTACCCTACCTTCCCCGAACCTTTAATTGTGGCTGCTATTGTTTCCATGTTACATAAGAAGAAAATGGGACTTAGAAAGGTTAAATAATATCCTCAAGAAAAGTGAGATGGTGTTTGATTGGAATCAAGTATGAACTCATTTTTTAAAATATGTATTTCATATTGATTAGAATCAGGATTGTGTTGGATATGAATTGGGTATGATCTCATATTTAACTACGCATGCATGAATGCATGGTAAGTCACTTCAGTCGTGTCTGACTCTGTGCGACCCCATGGACGGCAGCCCACCAGGCTCCTCTGTCCATGGGATTCTCCAGGCAAGAATACTAGAGTGGGTTGCCATTTCCCTCTCTGATTTAATCACTAAGTCACGTCTAACTCTTTTGGAGCTCCATGGACCATAGCCCACCAGGTCTGTCCACGGGATTTCCCAGGCAAGAATACCGGAGTGGGTTGCCATTTTCTTCTCCTATATTTACCTACAGATTGCTGGGAGAAATACCAGTAACCTCAGATATGCAGATGACACCACCCTCATGGCAGAAAGTGAAGAAGAATTAAAGAGTCTCTTGATGAAAGTGAAAGAGGAGAGTGAAAAAGTTGGCTTAAAGCTCAACATTCAGAAAATGAAGATCATGGCATCTGGTCCCATCACTTCATGGCAAATAGATGGGGAAACAGTGGAAACAGTGTCAGACTTTATTTTGGGGGGCTCCAAAATCACTGCAGATGGTGACTGCAGCCATAAAATTAAAAGATGCTTACTCCTTGGAAGGAAAGTTATGACCAACCTAGACAGCATATTCAAAAGCAGAGACACTACTTTGTCAACAAAGGTCTGTCTAGACAAGGCTATGGTTTTTCCAGTAGTCATGTATGTATGTGAGAGTTGGACTGTGAAGAAAGCTGAACGCCAAAGAATTGATGCTTCTGAACTGTGGTGCTGGAGAAGACTCTTGAGAGTCCCTTGGACTGCAAGGAGATCCAACCAGTCCATCCTAAAGGAGATTAGTCCTGGGTGTTCAATGGTAGGACTGATGTTGAAGCTGAAACTCCAATACTTTGGCCACCTGATGTGAAGAGCTGACTCATTGGAAAAGACCGTGATGCTGGGAAAGATTAAGGGTAGGAGGAGAAGGGGACGACAGAGGATGAGATGGTTGGATGGCATCACCAATGGACATGGGTTTGGGTAGACTCCAGTAGTTGGTGATGGACAGGGAGGCCTGGCATGCTGCGGTTCATGGGATCACAAAGAGTCGGACACGACTGAGCGACTGAACTGAACTGAACATATATTTATAAATATACAATTTGCTTAAGTATAAATACCTTAAGATAGATAACATACACCCACACAGAGTAATAATAAAGATATGCATGTGGGCGTGAGTGAGTATACCTACTTGTACTAATACTTTCAGACTCTGCCCACTAAGAGGTCCTAAAAGCAGTGATCCCCAGGGAGTAATGGTGCTAGTAACCTGGCACCCAGATCTTGGTTTCTAAATACCATTCTCCAATAAATGCAACCAAGATTCCCTGGAAAAGGAATTAACTCCAAGAACGGGACAGAGAAATACAAAATGACAGGGAAACTCCCATGGTGTATAAAGGTAAGGAAGTCCTCTAAAAGTGATGGGGCATGTTGAAAGGGTACAGAAGGCAACCTGGAAGAGCTCTTATTGGCCAAAGCTGGATCAGTTTGAGCACCAAACTGCATAACAGCATTATTATATTATGACCTATAAAACAAAGTAAATGTCTGTGTCCATACCAATGTGAATGAACAAATGATTAAATAAATAAATGAAGAATGGATAGCCTTCCATGGAGAGAAACTCTGATAAATAAATGTACAAGGAAAACAAGCTTATGGCTAGCAAAAGGGAAAGGGGGGTAGGGATAAATCAGGAGTTTGGGACTAACATATACACACTACTATATATAAAACATAACCAACAGGGACCTACCATATAAGCTCAGGGAACTCTACTCAATATTTTTGCAATCACCTATAAGGGAAAAAAATTTGAAAAAAGATATATGTATATATGACTGAATCAGCTTGCGGTATACCTGAAGCAGCGTAAATCAATTACGTTTCAATAAAAATAAAAATAAAACAAGGGTAGATGACATGACGGAAATAGAAAGTTATCAGAACAACCTGTTTCAGGCAAGATCCACAGAGAGATGCTAAAATTAGTGAATGAAAATTTCAAGAGAAATAGTCTCAAAGCAACTCCCTCAAGATACGCGCTAAGTACAAAGGGGAAAAAAGTAACTTTCAGTGCATAAATTCAGAAGACAACACGTTAGCCAAGAAATCAAGCCGAACGCCACCAGTAATAAGACATTTTGATGCCACGTACCATTCAATATGATGGGCTGAGCCAGGGCAAACCACACATGGGTTTTCTTGCCAAAAATACAAAACCTCATTCTAATTAGGATAAAACATCAAACAAATCTAAACTGAGGATATTCTACACAAATAAGTCACCAGACTCTTCAAATGTGTCAAGGTCATTTAAGAAATAATAATATTAATGGAGACCAAGAAACGAGCGCGGATCGGAGGAGGCTGGTAAGACGAGACAATAAACGGCAGAGTGGTACCCAGGTTGAATCCTGAAATAGTGAGAGAACCTGAGTAGAAACACCAGCGAAATGCAAATTGTTAGTTGAGTTAATAGTACTGCACCAGTGTGAATTTCTAAGACTGGGGAGAACACATCATGTTAGTATCAGGAAAGGTGGGGAGCTGGGAGAAGAATGCATGGGTGCTCTGCATTATTTTTGTGACTTTCCTGTAAGGCGAAATTGATTTCAAAACAAACAAATCTAAAAAAAGAAAAAGTGAAAACTCAAACTTCCCCAAGGTCACAGATTCTTATGGCTGTCCGAATTCAAACCCAGTTTTGCCTGATCCAAGGTCTATGTCTTTCCCCGCTGCCACGCTTCCGCATCCAGCCCTTCACAGCTGCTGTCTCAGAACTGGTTAAGCCTGGACGAGGACCGCACTTCCAAATGAATCATTCTATGGGAAAAACTGGCGGCACAATGAGGCCCAAGCCCACTCACTTTAGATGGGGAAAGTGAGGCAGAGGATCATTCAAATGTGCATAGGGAATATCCACTCAGCGCCAGTTTACGATGTGGCCTCTTGATTCCCCGTAACTCGGTTAAATTACTACAAGACTACACATCTCAACCTGCAACCGTATTGTCACTTAAAATGAGTGTCTGGAAGGCCATCCTTCTGGGAACATTAGTTACCTTGTCCATTACTCACTTAATCTCAGCTTGGAGGTTTTTGTTTTTTTTTTTTTTTTTTTTTTTTGCCTTGTGGAGGCTGGCTACAATATGGGCTACAACACGGTAAAGTCACACTTAGTAAATTATATGGCACGGGAGGACCCTTGCTTTGGGGCAAAAAATTACGTATTCTTTAAACGTATGTTTTAGCAAACATTATACTGAGCCTATAAGTCAAAGACTGTGAGCACATTTTGTGGCCTGTAGGACATATTTGACAACTGACTCAAATCTCTGACCCGTTCATAAATGAGGGGTGGGTGGGAGAGTCCTATTTGGATTCATGTCAGGAAGGCCCACAGTCAGTGAATTTCTACTTGCAGACCAATATGATGAAAGGCTAGAAATCCTGTCGGTGGCCGCACGTGGTGCAGTAAATAACCTAGCCAACCACTGTCTTAAATTCCATTCTGAGCAGCAGTCATAGACTAATAGATACTGTTTTCTCACCATTATGAATGAACTGCTTTATTGTTATTTTTTAAAATAAGTCCAATAAAGTACCCTGGGACTGGATAAGCATGACAGCCAGATAAGAAGGAAGCGCCTGATGCAGGGTTATTAACTAGGAGGAGACGAGCACCCTTTGGAATGAAGGTTTTCCCTTTGCCCGTGTCTGCTGCGCTGGAAGGCTCGTCAAGGAAGTTCGAACTGAGCGCCTTCGTGGACCAGTCTCTGCTGTCGCGAAGGCCCCTGCCGGCTCTGACCTCGTGGTGGACGGTGCTGGGTGGGCTGGAGCAGGGTCACTGGAGCTCACAGTGGGGACCTTGTGAGCTGCAGCCCACTCCAGCCCGTGTCGTAAAGAAGGAGCTCAGGCAGGTGGGAGGGCCCTGTGGTTCCCGGATGTTATCTTGTCAGGCAGCCAGCTGCCCTGCTGAAGAGTCTGTGAGATCTTGCTTTAAGAACGTATGTTTTAATTTGAGGATATTAATTACGTGGGGATGATTGGACTCCATGATTTATAACCCCGCCAGAATCCCGTGGCCTCTCTCTCCATATGGGCCGCTGCCATTTTCCCTTTTGTATACCTATCATTTCCCATTGTTTATCTTCCCTGATTGATGCTCCGGCTAGGGATGTTTTCTATTATGAGATTCATAATTATCACTAGTAATAGAGAAGGCTTCCCCATTATCTTTGGCGAGGCTGCCCAAATTATTCACTGTAGCCCACTGGTACCACGCCGCAGGAAAATAAGAATTTATTTCCCATCCCAGGCATATGGTAGATAAGAGGATGTATTTATTTCTCCATGTTTCAAAAGGATTAAGCTTGGAAAAAATAAATATCACTTAGGCTGTCAGTAAGCAGAACTTTATGGGTCTGGGTTTAGAGGGCCTCTCTTGGGCTGGGAATAGCAAATCTAAACTCAGGTTTTAAAGAAGAGGAGGGAGAGGCTAAGGAGGCTGAGCATCAATTATAGTTTTCCTTGGCTAAATAAATGAATGCTATATATTTTCAATCACTGTATCGGTCTACAAGGCACCCAGGACCACCCTGGACCCCCACATGAAGTTAAATAACGCAGCAGGCTTATTTATAAAAATGTTACTGAATTCCAACAGTCCTTGACCCCTGGCTATTCCGAGAGCATGCTGAATACATCATCTGGGTTTTGCCTAATTACACATAATTAGGAAACGTAATTATGCTTTTCAGTGTTGCTCGGCCACTAGGAACTGAGTGGACCGCTGAAAAACACAAGCAAGGATTCAGTGCTTCAGAGAAAACAAATTAAAAATATGAGCCAACCTCTAAAAATAGGGAGTGCACTGAAGATTAGTAAATCAAACTTATAAAAAACATAATAAAAAAAATTGCTCTTGGCTCCGGCTAAATATTTGATGCAGCAGAGATGCCGGCTGCCTTTGTATCGGGGACTTAACTTAATGATGTGTCATCTGCATCTGTGCTGAGACGGGAGAGGGGATAAGTTACTTCGCTCCTCCATTGTCTTGACCTGCTAACTTTCTCACTCGTTTGTGCCTTTTTATTTTCACGTCCTCCTTTAGACTGGATTCCCCGCTCAAGTTGAGCAAGGGACTCCCAGTTAATCCATAGCAGAGAACCACATTTCGTTCCCGGGTTTGCTGCATGCAAAGCTTGCTAATGTCCAAAAGCACGGGCAAATCTCAGCCCTTGAGCTGGGCATTCTCGAGTGAGCAATGGAGGAAAGAGCCCTCGGCTTTCCAAATCTACCAAGCAACACAGACTAGAGGTACAAGCTCATGAAGGGCATGGAATTGTGAGCCGTCTATATTCCAGTGTTAGCTTTTGTTTCATTTTCGTCTACTGCTATGGTAGCTGACAGGCATAAAGGGACGCAGTCCATTAAATGCACTATTTATGGAAACTTTTCGAGGGTGCCAAAAAAAATGGCAAAGAGGAATTACTGCCAAAAGCAAGGGCTCAGACGTGAGAGCAGGAGCTGAAGGATTTTGTTCCTTACAGCTGCGGTGAAACAGCCAGCCCTGTTGAAAGCTGCCTTTCCAATCAACAACCCCATGAAAGAAAGGGTGTGTGTGTGGGGGGGGGGTGGTATTTTTATCTATTAGGTTTTTGCTTCTTTCTTTCTTGTCGCGTGAAAACTTTTAAGCCTGTCTTCATCCCATCTTGTTTTTGACATGCATCTTTTGCGATCATCTTAGACCCTATAACACCCACTTCCAGCTCTTCTTCCTCCTCCTCCTCAATTCCTGATTGAATCCCTTTAGAGTCAACTCCCCTTGGATCATCTTACGAGACACACCTCTGCTCACTCTGACCCCATATGACGCGCTTCTCCTGGCCCCCTCGGAGGGCAGATGCTGACGGCACCTCAACTCTCTAATATGACACTTACATGTCTTCTCCCCGAGAGAAGACCCGGGCCCCTACATGTCTGCAGGCCCTGTATGGCGGTGAATTAGATCAGTTCCACTGAAGCCCAGCAATCTAAGACCCTACTTTTTAAAAAGATGTTTTATAATTCCTTGCTGAGGTCCTGAAATGAAATGCATGAATAACATAACCTACCCTCCCCACATACAATTAACATGAAAATTCTTATGCTACCGTCACTTTAAAGAAGGCTATGTCATCATCCCTCTTCATTACAACCACACTGCATGGCCAGGTGCTCCTGTACACCAGCTGGTTGGCGGACTCTTGAATGAGTCAACCGAAGATGTACTTGAGTCCTAACTGTGTGTTATACCTTACCCCTCCTCACACTTAACCCACACAAGGGTCTCTCTTTAAAATGAGAAGAAGATGAGAAAAGTATGGCCCAGAGCGGTTCAAGGTTTCACAAAGTGTCAGGCAGTTAGGGACACGGAACAGTCCAGATTAGCAATGCTAATTATTCTGTGGGCTTCCCTGGTGGCTCAGATGCTAAAGCATCTGCCTGCAATGCTGGAGACCCGAGTTCGATATTAACAAGATATTCCATGAGTGCACAGTGGAAGTCAGATGTGAGGCACTGTAGACAGTGGGATCCCATGATGATGATGGTTTAACTCATTCACAAATCTGTGTGTTTGCAAAGCAAGTCCACACATGCCAGCTCATTTAAACTTCCAAGTGCCTAGGAACTTACTAACTTGGCTGAAAGATGAGGAAGCTGAGACTCAGGAAGAAGGAGCGAAGGGACTTGCCCCGGTCACCCAGCTAATAAGTGGTCACAACAGAAAGAAAACTAAGGGAGGGTTTTTTTTGCTTGCATTTGCCTCGAGGCTTAGCTAGTGCCTGGAGTTGGGAGGTCATGCAAAAGACACGTGGGGAGAGAGCTGGTAACTGGGAGCCGGGGCTTTCAAGACATGCCCACCTCTTCCTTGTCTCTGTTTGATTGTCCCCAACCATGCATGTCACTTGGCAGGAATATCCACCAGGGATGGAGGTGACATAGCAGATGGGCAGCACCCCTCAAACCTAAGCTTATTCTGCCAGTCTTACCCCCATAACTGTGGGAACTCAGGGAAATTAAAATGGGAAAATAAACATGTATTGACAGTCCGGGATGCAGCTCAATTAACAGCCATAAGTAATATTTATGGCAAAACCTTAACACCGATTAGCACCAGGAGGAGGGCTGGGGAGCTGGCTGTAGCTCTGCACGTGACACGTGCCCACTCCTTACCCACAGCCCCGTGGCTTCTTCGAAGGGGACCTAGATGCTGCCTTTTCACCAAAAGCCATGCCGGACCAGGAGGATTAAACATAGCCTCTGGACAGAGAGGAAGAAGCAAAGAGAGAGAGAATAGGGTAGAAACGGCGACTCTCTGGGTGGAGGGCTCATAGGTGAATTTTTTCCCAAATGCTCCACCACGTTTCTTTTTTTGAGGACGATTCTTTTTTTTTTTTTTTTTATAATATATATGTATTTGTTTGTCTGTTTCTGTCTGTGCTGGGTCTTCCCTGCTGCGTGGGCTTATTTCTAGCTGCGGCGAGCGGAGGCTACTCTCCATGTGGTACGCGGGCTTCTCGCTGTGATGCCTCCTCGGGTTGCTGAGCCCTGACTCCCAGGCTGCAGGCTCAGCAGCAGCAGCTCCCGGGCTCTGCAGCCCAGGCTCAGTGGCGGCGGCTCCCGGGCTCTGGAGCCCAGGCTCAGCAGCTGTGGCGCATGAGCTCTGGAGCCTGGGCTCAGCGGCGGCGGCTCCCTGGCTCTGCAGCCCAGGCTCCCGGGCTCTGGAGCCCGGGCTCAGCAGCTGTGGCACACGGGTGCAGTTGCTCTGTGGCATGTGGGGTCTTCCTGGACCAGGGACCAAACCCACGCGTCCTGCACTGGCAGAAGGATTCCTGCCCACTGAGCCACCAGGGAAGCTCCCGCCACTTTTTAAAGCTAAACGTTTAGTTTTTCTCAAGAGATAACCATGACAGAATGAGTCTGTAGCATATCACAACCAAGAAACTGATGTGACGATGGTCAAGGTACCAACCACTGTCATCCCCACCAGGATCCTTCTCGTGGCCCTTGATCAATCAGCCACCCCCGGTGCCCTCCTGCCCCTGCTCCCCCGACCCCCGCAGTCACTAATCTGTTCCCCATTTTGGTAACTCTGTAAATGGATTCATGCAGCACATATAACCTTTTGGGATTCTTTTTTTTTTTTTTTTTAATTCTCATTCTTCTATGGTTCTTTTGCAGCCAAAGAAAACATTCTGTGTATATATGTGTGTGCGCACAAAGCATCACCATTTTAAGACTCAACTGTGGGACCTCCCTGGTAGTCCAGGGGTTAAGCATCCAGGTTTGATCCCTGCTTGGGGAACAAGGATCCCACAGGCTGTGGAGCAACTAAGCTCGTGCACCGCAACTGGAGAGCCGGCACGCTGCAACTAGAGGACCGGTGAGCAGCGATGAAGATCTCAGGTGCCGCAACCAAGAGCTCGCACAGCCACATAAATAAATTAGAAAGACTCAACTGCTTCTTGGAGAAGGCGATGGCACCCCACTCCAGTACTCTTGCCTGGAAAATCTCATGGATGGAGGAGCCTGGTGGGTTGCAGTCCATGGGGTCGCTAAGAGTTGGACATGACTGAGCAACTTCACTTTCACTTTTCACTTTCATGCATTGGAGAAGGAAATGGCGACCCACTCCAATGTTCTTGCCTGGAGAATCCCAGGGACGGGGGAGCCTGGTGGGCTCCCATCTATGGGGGTCACAGAGTTGGACATGACTGAAATGACTTAGCAGTTAGCAACTGCTTCTTGTGGTGTCTCAACAGTTCAGTGTCTCAGAAATGCCAGAGTGTCTGCTTTCCCTGAGACGTGCTCCTTGGTCCTCTGGCGTTTGGTAAGTGTTTCTGTCCTGAGTTTAATGTCCCTGGGCTTCTGGCATTCGGCGTGAACGAGCCGCCCCGCCTTCAGATGACACCTGGCTTTGCTTCCTACAGATGACCACCACGTAGCCCCCGCTCCCTGGCTTTCTTTCCGGTGCTTCTCTCCCACCCACGAGAACTCCTGTCCAGAGCAGAGCCCCACAGAGTTCGACAAGGAGGTGCCCACGCCACGAGCTTTCCCACAGCCCGTGATGCAGAGAGAAGACTGTGGCCAAAACAGGGCTTCTGCCTTCTTGTTTTGCAGGGTGCTCCAGAAACTAGAGCGAGGTGGTGTAAAAAGACCTCTGGAGCCTTAGGGAGTGAATTCTCCCAACTCAAGGTGTCTGCCCTTGAGCAGGGTCTGAGACTCAGTTTCTTCAGCTGTAAAGTAGGGACAAAACTACACGCCTTTATGGATTTTATTTCTGCAGAGTGATTATGGAAATTACCTAAATTAAAGGTAACTCTCCAACCACCATGTCCATACATACGTGACATGCCCAAGTCCATGAGACCTACGGCTGCTGTCCCTGCATATACACTCAATCTCAGCCCAAAGGCCGAGAAGTGATGTGTTACCACAAGTGAATCAAAGTGATACATGTAAATTCACCTTGGGAAATTCACTTTGGTTTCAAATCACTATTTCTCTCTCTCTCCATCTCAGTATATAATACAAAATACTTGCTTCCCCCAAGAAATGGTTTCTAGGCAAGACCCACGCGGACACCTCACTAAGCGGTCTGTATTAAATCTCCAGCCTTGCATTGCTGGGGTAAAAAAGTGTCTCAGTCCCGAGAAGTGTTTAGGCTTTGAGTGATGTCAGAGGCCTCTGAACAAGCCTTATAAACGACATCCATATTTGTCCATTTCTGACTTAAATTGCTTTTGGTTCCACCGCTGCCATGAATTGCCTTGATGCGGTATCATCCAGGATGACAGAAAACACAGAGGAAGCGGCAAGTTGCTGGCGAGGATTAGGAAATAAAGGAGTCACTGCCTTGTCCACTTCTCCAAGGCCTGGAAGCAACGAAAATGAAACTCGCCTTGAAAGGTAATCTCCATGAACCGTGATAAGAGCAGCTGACATTTTACACAGCGCAAGCCTTCCAGTTCAGCCTGGCCGTTCCAATAAAAGCCATCTACATGCAGCTCACTGTTCTTGTTCTTTTTTTTTTTTTAATGTTTCTACATGTTGCTTTGTCTTCTCCTCCTCTCTCCCTCCCTAAGCAGCTAAGAACAATTTGTGGTTCTGTACCTTCTCGTTAATATGTTCTGGGCTCTGGATTCCAAGGCATTGGATGAAGAAGCGTCTACATTTGGAGAATAACCTTCATTTCTCTTAGTCTACTTCCCCATCCATCTTTCATCTCTTTCTGCTAACCTCTGACTCTGGTTAAAAAGAAAAAAAAAAAAAAGTTCTTGGCAAAGGCCCATCTACTGCCTGGCTCCCTCAGCTAAGAAATTCTATTTCATCTCAGTCCTGTGATTAGGAATCCAAACCACAGGGGCTTCGGAGGCAGAGAATAATTAAGTCGGTCTGAATTTAGATACAAGATCTTGGGTTCCAGCCTCATCTCTGCCACTCACCAGCTGCCTGATCTGAAGCGAGCTGCTATGCATGCCCGCGACTCACCTTCTGCACCAGGCAAGCAGCCTAACGCCATCCACCGGGAGGGTCGTTGTGAGGATTAAATGGGGCGCTGCCTCCGCAGGGCTCACAGTACTCACTCCCTTTCTTTCAGTCAGCATGCATGATTACATGCCGGGAGCAGAGGTGTCTGAAGATACTGGGGCGGATCCCTCCTTCCCAGCGTCAAGGATGCTCCAAGCCAGAGTTCCTTCAGGTGGGTCCATGCGAACGGCGCTGCTGCTATCATCTGGGCGCTCCGTTGTGTGTGACCCCACGGACTGGAGCCCTCCAGGCTTCTCTGTCCATGGGATTTTTCCAGGCAAGAATACTGGAATGGGTTGTCATTCCCTTCTCCAGGCAATTTTCCCAACCCAGGGACCAAACCCACGTCTCCTGCACAGGCAGGCGGATTCTTCCCCACTGAGCCACCAGGAAGTCCCTGTGATAGTGTGCCCTTGTGCAAACGAGAGACAGCAGAACTCAGTCCCATGGGAGCCACTGTCCAAGCTGCAAAGAAAGCCCCCTCCCTCCGGCTACAGCCGGGGGCTTTTTCACGTCTATGGAAATCTGATGCCTGCCCCAACAACCGCCCTCTGTCAGGGGTCCTCACATAGACACACCCACTCAGCCCCACAGAAGGCTCTTTCCAAGGGCTCTGAGCCTTCGAGAAGGAAGAAGCAACCCAGGTGTGAAGCAAACGCCTCTGGTCCACTGTCATGCCTGCTTCTGCGCAGAGAAGGGGCCTTGTGATATAGATCTCTTCATTTTCATGTGTGCATACAAGGTCACTTTCCCAACCAATCAATAGAACAATCTGAATACACAATTTTCATGTCACAGTGTATTTTGGAAGTGAAAAACATGGGAGGGAACAAGGACAGCGAGACTGTGAAGAAGTCCGCTTCAGCAGGTGCATCATTTTACACTGTCTTCTAATTCGTCTCAAATATATTTGATGATACATCTGAGATCCCTGCCTTCATGGAAAGTCAGAAACAACAAAGTACTCTGAATGAGTTAAGATTCAAATTTGGCCTCTTTTCTTACTAAACAAGGTCCAGCAGATTTTTCTAAGTGTCTCCTAGCAATATTTTGGCAACAGTTTTCTTTTTTTTTTCCTCCACGTTAGTTTCTTCTTCTAGTCCAGTTTGTCTAACTCTTCAAGACGTAAGGCTAGTAAAGGATGAAGTCTCCAGCGACCGTGTGTTCTCAGACAAGTCACTGAACGTCTCTGTTTCTTTCTCTGTGGAATGCAGTTATAATAAGTGGTCTAGCCCACAGGACTGCCATAAGGTCCAAAGCTGCTCTGTGTATGAAAAACTGTGTTAATATTTTTAAGTGCTCAGTTTGATTTCACGCCATGTCCAGCATACCTCCACCAATTTATAATTCACTAATACATGCATGAATGTGAGAGTTGGACTGTGAAGAAGGCTGAGCGCCGAAGAATTGATGTTTTTGAACTGTGGTGTTAGAGAAGACTCTTGAGAGTCCCTTGGACTTCAAGGAGATCCAACCAGTCCATTCTGAAGGAGATCAGCCCTGGGATTTCTTTGGAAGGAATGATGCTAAAGCTGAAACTCCAGTACTTTGGACACCCCATGCGAAGAGTTGACTCATTGGAAAAGACTCTGATGCTGGGAGGGATTGGGGGCAGGAGGAGAAGGGGACGACCGAGGATGAGATGGCTGGATGGCATCACGGACTCGATGGACGTGAGCCTGAGTGAACTCCGGGAGCTGGTGATGGACAGGGAGGCCTGGCGTGCTGCGATTCATGGGGTCGCAAAGAGTTGGACACGACTGAGCGACTGAACTGAACTGAACTGAACTGGACTGGATACATGCCAGCGGACGCTTCATTTTAAAGGATTGCTTCCCTTTTAAAGTCATCTTTGTGACTGAGCCCCTTTAAGAGGATTTGATAAGTTACCAATATGTAAGTTGCAAGTCTCTATTTCCTATTAGGGTATTTTGCATATCACTTTGAATGTCCTAGCTAAAAGAATAAAAGTTAGATTGAAGTATCAAATAATTTGACTAGGCAGAGACATTTTATTAGAAGGCTGGCACTTGTTTTCTCAATAACACAAAGACCCCTATAATAATGAGAGGATTAAAGAAAAAGCTGGAAAGAGAGAAATCGGACCCAAATCCATATATTAGCTAGTCCTCCTTGGGCTTCATTTCTAGAGCTACACTTGCCTTCTCTGTGAAATGGGCACATTTACAACAACATCTAGACCTCTTGAAAGGATTGAGTCCTTGAAAAGACTGGAGATAAAGCTTGCTGTGATCACTCAGACAACAGCAGAATGTATACATGCCTGTTACAAACAGTCATGATAATAACTAAAACTACGCCACTGTATTTATGTATCTCCCAATATTACTGGCTCTGGATAAATGAGTCTAGCCATCTGATACATGTAAAACACCAAGGTTAGCTTTCCTCTTTGTCTGCTTCCCCAAATTCCTAAATCTATTTAGAAGCTGGAGGGACATCTAATAACAGAATAAGGATTTCTGAAATCCAGCCTCTATCTGCAACAAAGGAAACTGTACCTAACGCATCCTCAGCAACCGCGCTCCACATCCCAGACCACGTGGTACCTGCCAGCCTCCATCCCCGTCTGCACACCTGCCTCCTGTCGAGGATTCGCTTTCCACGTTGCCTGTGTTTCTCCGGATGGCAACCTGCAGACCTCTAAGGGAATGGTGGTTTGCCTGGGAGCTGCCGGGCACAGAGAGAGATGCAATTTGTGCCGATTTATGAGGTACATGCACTGTCATCCTGGAAACTGTCCTGGGGCTCACTTTATAAACTAACCCCTTACTTCAACATTCTGCAGACTCAGCACAGGCAAGGGGTGGATGGGGCCGGTGGCCCAGATCAGCCTTTCGGGTCTCCTGGCATTGGCGGTCACCACTCACAGGCCCCCGCTCAGCACAGACGATGCTGATTTACGAGACTTGTGAGAAGAGGGAAGTGTCCGCATCTCTTTGTCATTCAGGCCACAGCGTTTCTGGTCTTACGGGGCTCCAACATACCAACTTCCAGCTTTCCGCAACTGAGGTGCACGCCAAGGCCAGCCTCGGGGCTGTGTGTGTGAGCAGCACTTGAGTTTGACTGAAGATGGCTTGGCTTCATTCATTCACTTTTGTCCATTTGTTCACTTGAAATGTTAGCTAAAGCCAAAGGGATATAAAGCAGAATGAAACACCACACTTGGCCTCAGAGACTTGTACAGTCTGTCTGTATGTTATGCTAGGAAAAGCACAAAATCTATGAGCCAGCAGGGCCTGGCTGGAAGGCTGTCTCTTCCACCTATCAGCTGCGTGATTCTGAGTAACTTCCCAATCCTCCAAAAGCCTTGGCATCCTCATCTGCAAAATGGGTATCATCCCACCTCCTTTCATAGAGGATGCTTTGAGGAAATGACGCTCAGGAAACTGCTGTGAAAACTCTTAAGTGCCGTACAAGCATTCAGGATTCTTACACATGTGTCAGCAACCCAGAGGAGGAAGAAACACAGTGGGCAGTAAAGGAACAGAAAAAGAAAGTGAAAGTCACTTAGTCATGTCTGACCCCGTGGATTTTACAGTCCATGGAATTCTCAAGGCCAGAATACCGGAGTGTGTAGCTGTTCCCTTCTCCAGGAGGTTTTCCTAACCCAGGATTGAACACAGGTCTCCCGCATTGCAGGCAGATTCCTTACCAGGCTGAGCCACAGGGGAAGCCCAAGAATACTAGAGTGGGTAGTCTATTCCTTCTCCAGCAGATCTGCCTGAACCAGGAATCGAACTGGGGTCTCCTGCACTGCAGGCGGATTCTTTACCAGCTGAGCCACCAGGGAAGCCACAAGGAACAGAAGAGAAAGGAAAACCAGAAACAGGAGCACAGAGCCTAGTGGCGGTGTAACAACCTAGCGGCCCGCACTGCATGTTGTGGGTCGGGTCGGCACCCGATCTTTCCTCATGGTAACGCAGAGCGAGGGCGAGGAGGCAGGGGAGGCAGGGGAAGAGAAGGAGACGGCCAGGCTGTCCAGCAGAATCAGGTCTGCGACGGGGTAAGAAGCAGTAGGTTAGGAAGAATGTGAGCGAAGGGAACTGGTGTAACAGAGAGAGAAACGGTGCTGACGCTGCTCGCTCTGTCCCCTGTACCCTACAGAGGCTCAGATGAGTCTGATGACGGCGCACCTACCACACTATTCAAAGAAGTGACTTTTCAAGGCAAGTTTCCTAACTCTCAGGGGAGAAAATAAGATACCACTGGTGATTTCAAAAGCCACTGCTGTAATGGTTATAAATGGCCAGTATCTGTCTTCGAAGAACTTCTCAAAGGTTTGCGGCTGGAGGAGTTCAAGGTTGCCTCATTGAAGTGACCGCCGCTGCTGTCCCACTGGCCTCCGTGAGCCCACTGCGGGAACGGAGTCCTCTGGGGAGTCCGCTGTCCCTTTATAGCCACTCCAGAGGAGGTGACGCCTTCCCTGATGCAGAGGGAAGACACATTTCCTTATATGCCCCATGCCTCTGCCAAGGGCTGAGCCTGTGAGCCCATCACACGTCCGTGGGAACCCACGGATGGAAGTGGCAGCCTGCGGTCACGTGGAAACATGCCTACAAGCTCCTGGACAGCTACCCCTGCCGCGTGGAGTCAGTGTCCCCTCTCCTGAAGCACCGTCTTTAGTGGCTCTTTTCCAGTGACTAGAACGCAGGTGAGGTTTCAGTGCCTGACCGTGTGTGGTGTCTGAGATCAGGGTCTGAAAGGCGCGGGAGTTGCCTCTTGCACCCTGAGGCCATCCACCTGGCCAACTGCCATATGTTGAGGAAGCCCAAGCATCTCCGTGGAGAGGCCCACGCAGTGAAGGACTGAGCCTCCTGCCTAAAGCCACGTGTGCGCGCCAGTTTGGACGTGAAACCAACAGCCCACCAAGCCTTGAGCGGCCAAAGCCCCAGCCAACGGCTCAACTGAAACTTGACAAGAGGCCTCGAGACACAGCCATCCATCTAGGCCACTCGCTGACGTCTGACCTGCAGAAACTGTAAGATAGTAAATGTTTGTTGTTTTAAACCATAAGGCTTTAGGGATAAGCCGTTAAGCAGCAGCAGACAACTGCTATGAAGACCAAGAAATGAGCACACGAATCCAGGAAAAACAGAAGCAACCCAAGATAAGAGGAAGGTCATTCAAGAAACAGACTTACACAGGGCCCATCAATGCTGCAGTCCCTGGGGTCGGGAAGAGTCAGACATGACTGAGCGACTTCACTTTCACTTTTCACTTTCATGCATTGGAGACGGAAATGGCAACCCACTCCAGAATTCTTGCCTGGAGAATCCCAGGGACGGGGGAGCCTGGTGGACTGTCATCTATGGGGTTGCACAGAGTCGGATACAACTGAAGTGACTTAGCAGCAGCGGCAACAATGTCAGAACCCATCAAGTGTGGTTCTCTCCCGCTACCAGCTCCCGAATCTTCTTGGAGGCTTCGTTCTAGGGCTTGGAATGGACAGCAACAGGTGCTCATTAAAAAGCTTCTGGACGTAATTTTAACAATTGCTATTTTTGCAAACATGTAATGAGCACTTATTACGCCTGGGGATGACGCTTCACGCTTTTTAAGAATTTTCAGTTTCGATCTTCTCAATGCCCCTAAACATGTAGACAGCATTATGGTCATGGTATCATAGACGAGGAAAAAAAATTTCAAGACAAGGAAGTTTAAGTGACCTGCCCGAGGTCTCACCTAATAGTGGGCAGCCCACTCTGACCATGGCGGTCGTGGATGCTGGCACCGTGCAGCTGGGGACATGCACTGGGATTCCCAGGTTGGGTACCCAGCGGGCACTCCGAGCCACAGGATAAACCCAGTACATCTTCCTGGAGCATCAGCGTTACTCACATCCAAGCAAAGAAAAGCCTCACTTTTGCACTTACAGGGACACAGGTAATCTGAATGGAATGCAAACGTCTCCTGGAGCTTTTAAGATAAGTCACTCACAGTGGGCTACTAGAGGGGATGTCCCAGGCCCCCAGCAGCGCATGTGCAGTCTTTGTTGGAAGTGCTGGCTGGGACACTACTTGAGGAGGAGGACATGAGGCTGGATGCGGGGCGGGGGGGGGTGCGGCGGCAGGGTGGCGTGACCTCCAGAGTCACCGAGCTGGCCATCAGGGAGTTGAGGTCCGCATCCTCCTCCTCCTAGCAGATTCTCATCTTTCTAGGCCCCTCCAGCAGCCAGGCCGCAGCAGCTACAAAGCCTGAGGTGCTGGGAGCAAAGCCCCTCCTTCTCGCCCGATCTCCACCTCCCAGATATCACACCCTGTCCCTCCCCTCTGACAAGGACTGCACTGTTAGTGCTGGCAAAGAAAACATGGATTCCAGATATTCCTAAATGTGTTTGCAATGATTGCAACAGCGCTTTCGATAAATAACTGAAAAAGAAGCGCCGGACCTGGAGGCTGCAGCGGGTGAGGACGGGAGTAGAGGAAAAGGCCGGCCAGCTCTGCGCACGGAAGGAAAGCGTCCTTTGCAGCACCGAGGGGTGAGGCGCGACTCCCAGGGGGCCCGGAGCCACACGCACGTTCCCTCCAATACACGCTGATGCTGTCCTGCCCGGCCAAATCGACCTGAACAGCGCGGAGAGCGCGCGGACGCACCTGTCAGACCCAATCGGTGCTGCGGAAATTTTGTTAGGAAAATAGACGTACTGAGATTCAATTTTTCGATTGTCTGAAGGCTTAATTTAGTGACCTTGGAGGATATCTCCTGGAGGTGAAAGAAGACACAGGGAATCTGCCTGGAGGGGGAAGGGGGGCAGATGGGGCTTCCCTGGTAATGGGTAATTTGTTTACTCTCCTTTGCAGGCCTTGTCAGGAAGCTGTGGAAGTAGTCAGATAGCTGCTACCACTCTCTTAATGAAAAAAATTAAAAATCAAAAAGGCACAGAGGGGCAAGGGGGAGGTGAGTGAAAGAGATGGACTCTCAGTCATGCTGTGTTCCTTTCTTCAGAGCAAATATTTATACACACACACACACACACACACACACATATTATATGTACCCGGCCTCCCTCCTCTGCACTGGGGTGTCCAGAGGCTCACAACCCACGGTGGCGGTTTAGTTGCTGAGTCGTGTCCAACTCTTATGACCCCGTGGACTGTAGCCCGCCAGGCTCCTCTGTCCAAGGGATTTTCCAGGCAAGAATACTGAAGTCAGTTCCATTTCCTTCTTCAGGGGATCTTCCTGACCCAGGGAAGATCCCTGGTCTCCTGCACTGCAGACTTCCCTGATAGCTCAGTTGGTAAACAATCTGCCTGCAATGCAGGAGACCCCGGTTCAGTTCCTGGGTTGAGGAGATCCGCTGGAGAAGGGATAGGCTACCCGCTGCAGTCTTCTGGCCTGGAGAATTCCATGGGGTCACAAAGAGTCAGACAGGACTGGGCAACTTTCACTCTCACTTTTTCTTTACTGACTGAGCTGCCAGGGAAGCTCAACCCATGTCTTGTCCCACATGAGCAAGCCTGGGCCTGGCTGCACCACATTCTGGGCCCGCTCCTGGGCCTTCTTGAAGCCTTGCAACAGCTGGCCCTCCAGCCTCTGGGCTTTCCTGGTGGCTCAGACAGTAAAGCATCTACCTGCAATGTGGGAGACCTGGGCTTGATCCCTGGGTCAGGAAGATCCCTTGAGGAAGGTAATGGCAACCCACTCCAGTCCTCTTGCCTGCCTGGTAGGCTACAGTCCATGGGGTCGCAAAGAGTCAGACACGACTGAGCGGCTTCACTTTCACTTTCCTGCCTTGGGGATCAGACCGGACTCTCATTTGCCAACCTCTGTGGCTCATCTAAGCCTGGGATAGCACGGTGACAGGGGAGAGCCAAGGGCTTAAATCCAGTCTTACAATTCATGTCAGGTGGCTCCAGCAAGTTCCTTCACCTCCAGGGCTCTCAATTTCCTCACATGTGAAGTGGGGAGAATCACACGCGCATGTTAGGACTAAAGGGCAGTGTGTGTGCTGGATGCAGAAGCTGCTGCTCCAGCGACAGAGGTGTCCTCACCTCCATCGCCTGGTTTCAAATCCAGTGCCGAGTTCCAGCCATGCTCATTTGTAAAACAGAAATAACAACAGTACTTGATTAAGAGGCTGGGGGATCAGAGACAATAATGGTAGCGGCAATTAATGAAAGACAACTGGGAAAATTTCTCCTTTTCTGGTGGTCCAGTGGTTAAGACTCCATGCTCCCAGTGGAGGGGGCAAGAGGTCAATCTCTGGCTGGGGAACTGAGAGCCCACCTGGAAGATAAAACAGGTAACTGGCGCATGATACAGTACCAGAATTGACAGTGCCGGGTTTGGCACACAGCATAGATAGTGTTGTGTGTGTTATTGGTACATAAGTGTCTAATCGTCTTTGGCACATAGTAGGATGCGATAAATATGATGTATTGTTACAAACTGGGCTTCCCAGGTAGCTCAGTGGTAAAAAATCTGCCCGCCAATGCAGGAGATGCAGATTCGATCCCTGGGTCAGGAAGATCCTCTGGAGAAGGAAATGGCAACCCACTCTGGTATTCTTGCCTGGAGAATCCCATGGACAGAGGAGCCTGGCGGGCTACAGTCCATGGGGTTGCAGAGAGTCGGACACAACTGAGCAACCAGGCCACCACCACAAGGACAATTGTGAGCAAGGATAAATGTCACTCTGGGAGCATTAATACCCTGTGAGTTGCAGTTACGGGCCACAGTGACGGTGGTGATGTCAGAAGCCCATCCACGGCAGGTGAGGCCCTGATGTCCGCCTAACTACCCCCTTCCTTCTCAGCCCTGGCTTCCTTGACACACAGGGATGACCTCCGCTTCTGCATCCTGGCCCTGACCTCGCCTCTGGACCCACACTGTCCTCTCTGGGGACGGCTCTCTCTCTTATCATCTTTGCCGCTGCGACAGGGAGCAGGAGCCGGGCCTTGGTGTCCCCAGGACCCCAGAGGGGCACTCAGATGAGATCAGCCGGCAGCCTCTTTCCCTGCTGTCACTGGCTGCGTCCTGTGTGGTTGGCAGGGGTGTCATTAAGGCCTCACGGCCTGAGGATTTGATAGAGACACCGGGGCTCCCGGTTGCCGATGCCTGCCGCGATTTGCACCTACGCACTCGCAGGAGCTAGTTCCCTCTGCTGACAATTCCCACCACTCTGTTGGCACCGTGTCAGCCAGCCCACCGCGCAGTGACAGACAGACCCGTCCAGAAGCCCCTCCTTACCAGGGAAGCAGGGTGAGCCGGGCTCCCGTCCTGAAACAATACCACAGGCCGGCGGATGTGGTTTCTACCTGTTCTCCAGGACCTCATCTTTCAGGTGCTTTCAAACCCTAGAGTCTCCCTGCCAGAAAACGGAGCCAGAAGGGGGTTGGGAGGAAAATGTGGATGACAGGGGTGGGTCTCGGAAATTATACACCTGGTCCTGCAGTCACCCAGACCTCAGCTCCACCACCTTCTCAGTGACTTTATACCTCCGACCTTTACTACACTCATCTGTAAAATGGGCTTGCCCATCATGCTTCCCTCCCGAAGGCCGTTCTGATGTAACTGTGTGAAGCTCTTTGCAGAGTATGGTGTCCCAGCAGCACTTGACTGGTGCCAGCGCTCACTGTTTCGGCAGATCAGCCATTCTGGTCATCCTTTACCATGTTCAACGATGCTGATGTGCCTTGCAGATGGATCTGCTAGAGCCCCACGGAGAGGCAGGCTGGGGTCCTGAAAGAACAGCCTTGGGGTCAAATCTCCTGAGGAAGTGACATGCCAAAACAAAATTTCTCTTCCCAATTATATATAGCAACTTAATGTATAACAACACATTGTATTTGTTAAGGTCCTGCTGCTGCTGCTGCTAAGTCGCTTCAGTAAGGTCCTACTATGTGCCAAATGTGATCAGACACTCAGGTACTAACAACAGACACAGTACAACCTACACTACTACGTGCCAAGCCCCAGTTAATTCTGAACCTGTACTGTGCGTGCCACTTGCGCTGACTATCTTTCATTAATTGTTCTAATCTAGCAGCCTTCTCAAGTGGGCCCTATTATTATTTCCATTTTACCAATGAGCAAGTTGGGAGCATCATGAGTGCTTGACAATTCCACTTAAGGGAGGAAAAAAAGACCGGGGCAGAGAGAAATAGCGAAGTCAAGGAATCCACTGAGAAGTAGGTATCGCTGTATATTTCGCTCCAGTGCACACTCGGCTGGGCTGGAATGCACACATCTGCAGGGATATATGCAGACATTTATGCAAACACCCTGACATTAGGGGCCAAGGCTGTTTTTACCAAACAAGGTCTGTTTATGCCCCAGGGGAAGCCTTTCTCCCCCATCTGTCCAAAGAACCGACTGTCTCTGGACTGATGTATGTGATCACGTGGATGGGTGACCCTCACCTTTGTGGCATCCTGAGACGTGGGTCACCATGGCTGACATGCAGGTGAGGGGGGCTTCCCGCACATCTTCCTGGTTCAGGAAGCACCGGCCCTCTGCTTCAGCGCTGAACGGTGGGATGGCCCGAGATCTGTACTTCCTCATCCACACGGGCCGCCTGTACGACACTGCGATTGCTGAGCCCCTCCCCCACGCCAGTGCCCGCCGCCCAGCCGCCCGGCCGCAACGTCCGGGGCATCATTAAGGCACTTCTATACAGCGCCGACCAAGGGCTGACCCTGCGACCATTTCCACCATTAGATTTGAATGACCTCGGCAGCAGGGCTGAGAGGCCGGAGTATTAATTCACAGAGAACCACAAGCCCAATTTAAGATTTAATTTGAGATAACGAAGAGCTCCTGAAAGTGTATTCAAACTTCTCAGCGTGCAAGAAAAGGCCTTTCCCTGTTTCCCACGTTGAATGTGAATCCAATCTTTTCCTTAACAGAATTTATTCACCAATTTACAAGCAACGTGCAAGCCTCCTTTTCTCTTTTTCCAGTTCCCTCTGCTTAGTCAAACCCCCTTGTGACGTGTCTTTATGGGACCTTTTTTTCCCCCTTCCTTCCTAATTTACAAGTGGCTGCCCTTGAGGGGTTACTTTTCAATTTTACTGCACCCTTGAAGAGAAAACAGCCTTCGTTAGGTATCTCCCCCAACACCCTGGTTCCCCTGGACCCCAACTTAAATATGCTAAGTGTCTGTTCAACAGGGATGCAGCCCTGTAAAAAGCTTTGGCCCTGCAGTGTGACTCTGGAAGGCAAAGCCATGGAGGGGTGCAAAGCGCTCTGCCGCAGATCAACAAATCTGTGCTGCTGGGTTCTGGCATGTGTCTAGACTCTGAAGTCTTCGTTTCTTAAATATTTAAAGTTCTAGGGACTTCCCTGGTGGGTGGAGAGGCTAAGAATCTACTTTCAAACGCAGGGGACACGGGTTCAATTCCTAGTCAGGCCACGAAGATCCCATATGCCACAGGGCAACTAAGCCTGCACGTTACAATTACTGAGCCTGTGTGCCAGAACACAGAACCCGCATGCTGCAACAAACATCCTGAGCGCCAGAGACCAGACCCAGCCAAATAAAGTTAATAATGTTTTAATCCGAAAAATATTTAAAATTCTACCTGGGGATGAGAACGATATGCATTGGACTCAGAAGCCTGAGTCTTAGCTGGTATTTAGTGAGCATCTATGTTGCGTCTGGCACAGTTCTGGGTACACCGCATTTTCTCAAAGACTCAGTCCGGCTTTAGAAATACAGAGACTTGAGCTGAAGTCCTAGCATGGAATTTCACTCTCCCCCAGGCCTCGGCTCCTTGTCTGTGAAATGCCAAACACACCTTGGTGCTTCCCAAAGGCGACTTTAAACCCTACAAACGAAATAATACACAGGTGCAAGAACACCGCTAGTCACCTGACCTTGGGCCTGGGACAGTGCTGGAGAATGAATAACTGAGCCTTGTAAACATTCTGGGTGCTGTTAAGATGAGACCAGGGTCAAAGGCAAGCATCACAGCCTTTCACAATCCTGCCGCTGGTTTGCTTTATTTGCTTCGGGGTCTTCAAAAGGAGACACCATGGGTGGGCGGGTGCAGGGAGGGGGCGTGGGAGGCGGGACACAGCTGGTGAGGCTGGTTTCCAGCTCAGCCTCCCCCATGACGAGCCGTGTGACCCGGGCCAAGTCAGTCTGCACTTCTGGGCCTCAGTTTCCTTCTTTGATTCTTCTGCTCATTAGGTACACAGGGAGCTCACCATGGGGGAAGGGCGGGTAGAGGTTAAACCACAGCTCCTGACTCGTAAGAGATGCAGACGGCCAAACAGGCCAAGAGGAATGACCCAGAAAGCTGTAGGGCATGGTGGGGTGAGCTGAACAGTGCTCTTCCAAATTCACGCTCATTACAAAGCTCAGAATGTGACTTTATTTGGAAACAGAGTCTTTGCGGGTGGAGTTAAGATAAAGATCAAGACGACATTATACTGGCTGAAGGTGACTCCTAGCTCCAATGACTGGTGATGCCCTTTTAAGAGATGGAAAAGGACACATAGGGACAGAGAGATGACGGTCATGTGAGGAAGCGGCCACGATTGAAGCGATATGTCTACAAGCCTAGGAATGCCAGCGGCCACCAGGAGCTGGGAGAGAGGCCTGGAACAGATTCTGAGTCTCAGGGAAGAAAAAGAAAAAGACAGACCCTGCCAGTACTTTGATTTTGGGTTTCTGGCCTCCTAAACAGTGAGACAGTAATTCCTGTCTAAGCCACCTAGCTTGTGATGGAAGCAGGAGGAAACTCACTTAAGGGATATGCTCTGTACTTAAACAAGAGGCCCTTTGCTGAGTGAAGGCCCAGGGCTTTTATTTTCACTGGTGTTCTCGGCATATTTCACGGTCAGGGAGGCGGTGTGCAGTCATCCTGCCCTATTGACCCCGAGAACCTCCTAGGTTTTCTTGGCAGTTGACCATCAACTTTACTAATAGGAATGGGGCCTGGAATTTTCTGGGTAGAATTTCTCAGATGGCTTGTTCGAGCTTTTTTTAAAGGATGCTGAAGTGATCGAGGAGTATCACGGTGTCCCCAGACAACACCCTCGGGTCTTCTGAGATTCCATCGTTGTCTCCTGTACACAGACGGGCTACTCCCACTGGTCAAGGGCAGGCAGAGGAGAACACGTCCAGAGCTTCGGGTAGCAGGTGGGCCAGGACGATCCCGCACTGCACACTTGGATTTCTGACATTAAAATGATAGGTGATCATCACTGTACTGTTCAGTGTCGGCACTTAGGCCTAAGCGGCTTCCCCGATGCTTCCCGCCAGCAGGGACGGGTTCTCTGCACCCAGAGAGCCCGCCAGGGTGCCAGGTCTGCTGCAGGTGCTCAGGATGGTCACAGGAACGATGCAGGCTACAAGACAAGATAAACCACAAGAAAAAGGCCTGACTTGCATTATTTTGTTTCCGCCACATTGACACCTTTTGTTGTTGCTGTTCAGCTGCTAAGTCGTGTTCAATTCTTCGCTACCTCATGGACTGCAGCATGTCAGGTTTCTCGGTCCTCCACTACCTCCCAGAGTTTGCTCGAGTTCGTGCCCACTGAGTCGGGGATGCCATGCAGCCATCTTATCCTCTGTTTGCCCCCTTCTCCTCCTGCCTTCAATCTTTCCCAGCATCAGGGTCTTTTCTAGTGATTTGGGTCTTCACATCAGATGGCCAAAGTATTGGAGCTTCAGCATCAGTCCTTCCAATGAATATTCAGGGTTGATTTCCTTTAGGGTTGACTGGTTTGACCTCTGACACCTCACTACCCACATTGGAAAGCTAGCAATAACAGCAGATAACACTGAAACCCAGGTCTGCCTGGTTCCAGGGCTTTCTACCATACGTCAAGGCTTGGGTCAACAGGGCTACGGCACAGCTCATGACAAGCCTGACTCACGGGGGAGGGTTCACGTGCTGGGGGCGGCGATGGTGAGGGAGGGGAGGAGCCGGGACGTGTCCAGGCTGGAAGGGAGGCCTGACTAGCATTGTGTCCGGGGAGGCCTGTGACCTCCAGGTGTCCAGCCCTCCAGGTGCACCCGAATGCAGAGGGGCACGTCCTTCCTCAGGCAAGGCCACAGCCTTCCCGGGACGGTCCGTGAGATGGTGAGTCCAGGCAGGCGGGGTCATGAAGGCCTGTTCACACTGGCCCGAGCGGTGGTGCTGACACACCGACGGGCCCTTCCGGCTCCACAGGCCCCCGCGAGGTCGGCTGGGACCCTCTGCTGGCTGCATCCCAGCTCAGCCTCTCTGCCAGCTTTGTCCTACCTACAGGTGTTGACCCTAAGAAAACTCCTGCACGGGAAATCTCCCCTCTGAGTCGGCTTCCGGGAACACCCAATGAGATGGTCTCTCATTTCTAAGGAAGACTGTCAATGATGAGAGGGGTGCCTGGGGCCTGAGGTGTTCCTGGGGGTTGCAGGAGGAAGCTGGGAGAGGATGGAGCCCGTCTGAGCAGGGCCTGCGTGCCTGCACACTGGCGCCGCCGCCCTGACGCCCACGGAGTGCGGGACTTAACGGGGCTGCACTTGAGCTTCTTTGTTGACATAATTAGCGCTGGCTCCGAACACGAGGTTTCGTAGCCAACTTGGCGTGGGCTTGTGAGTTTTGATTGGCAAATTTGAAGCAAAGTTCAGCCAAGTTCTGTATCTATTTTGCACTGGGCCGAATGCGCATCGAAAGAAGCCAACTCTTCCGATAGGTTTTCAGTTTTATGGTCGTTGGGAGCTGAAGATACTAGCTCTTTAAGTGGACAAATGCTTCTGGCAGGCCAGGCCGCGCTTGGAGGAGGAGAAATGCCTGTGGGTTCCTCTGAAAATTAATGTAATAAGATGCATTAATCAGAATTCTATCAAGTCTCCACACTTGGCCTGGGCTTAAGAGGCAATACTTTGAAATTGCAGTTTGGCTAAGCTTCCCTCTTCTTTGCAAATCAGAATTGAAAAAGAAGGAAGAAAGAAAAGAAACAGAGCTAATGTTTAAGAAAAACCAGCAATGGGAAAAAGGTATAAACAGCCCCTTTAGCTCCACTAGGGGCTGCAGAGGACTCTGAACGATTTGACCTTTGCCATTTTCCCCAAGTTACTCATGCTGGCATCAGAGAAGTTGGGTCAGACCCCCAAGCTAGCTCAGAACTGGTTTAGACCAATGTCTTGGGTCCAGGCTGTTTACTAGCCAGTTCTGTTTGACAATAACCTATTTCAGGACTTGCAATGGCATCTTGGCTATTACTTATCCTCAAATGTTTGTAACCAGGGAATGAAAAATTTTGGAAGTTAAAACAGATTGACGCAGATGGGCACGTTGGCACTGGGTCACTGTTGCCTCAAATGTTACCTTCTTGGGAACCCAAAAAACAGCGAGCTGCAGACTCAGAGCCGATACCCATTTCTCCCCGGCAACTCGATGTTTTTAGGTGACACTTTACAATTTAAAGTGACATACCAGTGCCCTGGACATCTGTACTACATTTTGGCTGTGCTTTTAACGGGACATAGCTACATCTGTATTTACTATTATAATTCAGTACCCAAGAGATGAATATTTTTAAAGACAAAGGGCCAGGCTTTTGTAGAAACATTTTTTTTTTCCCTTCTATTAAAAAAAAAAAAAAAAAAGTGGCTCCTTCTTGTCTGGTAGACTTTAGTAATTGGCAGGATTTTGAGTAAGCTCTTTTAAGAGCCCTCCATTTCTATTTTCACATTAAACACACTTGCAGTATCTATTAAAAGCACAAATAACTGAAGCACACACCAGGACTACCAATGAACTTACACGTGGAGGCCGCGGGGTCTCAGGAGAGACGGCGTGAGCCTTGGTATAGCTTTATTTCTTAGGGGTCTCGGAGTTGGAAAAGAACAGGGTGACTCTTTCTTCTGCCTCTTGGACCCAGCCAGTGTCCCCTGTTTTACATCAACTCTATATCCAAGGTTTTTATCAGAAGGGGTCAAGTTCAAGATTTCATTACAGCAACAAATGCTGGCTTCTGCCTTTAGCTCGGGGAGTATTTCCACTAAAGCCTGGGGGACTCCACACGGGAGAGGCAGAACAGATGCGTGGATGTTTCTGCCTGGTTCCAGCTGAGACCCCGATCCGTATGGGTCAAGGATGATGGAGTAACATCCCGGGAACGACGCGAGAGGTCACCCAGGGGACCTGGGAACATCTGGGAGAGAGCGGGGCCAGGGTGTGGGCCGGGGCGGGGGCCTCTGGACCCTGAAAGGACCTTCAAAGTCATCCTCAAGGTGACGCTCGGGCCCTGACAGAGCCAGACGTGTGCGCGGACTTGCAGGCGGGCACGCAGCAGACAAGGGTCATTTAACACAGGCAGTGAGGGCGACCGGCAACTGCCCTTGGCCTCGGAGCCACAGTCGCACATGGAGCTCTTTAGCTCCTTTTCCAGATTTCTTTAAAAAAAAAAAAAAACAAAACAAAACAGGAAGGACGGGGAGGATGCAAGCCCGGGGGAAAAGATGGGGCCAGAGCTCAGCGGAAGTCTTCTCTCGGCTCCTCTCCCGCCCCCAGAGATGGGTGTTTCGGATGGAAGCTGATGCATAGGCAAGGAAAGGGCCCTGATTTGAGATCTCAGACCATCTCTATGGGTCGGGGTCCTTCAGGGGCACAGAGGCACACTCCAAGTGGTCATCTGAGGAGCGCTTGATAAAAGCGCTCTTTGCAAAGGTAGGTGTCAGGTCACAGGAACCAGTGAGGTTTTGAGCAGCATCCTGGGTTTAGTAACAGTAGGAAGAGCTCCCTAGCCCTGCCAGCTGAAACTGGGGGCCGGTGGCCCCCACATGCCCTGCAGGGAGTGAGACTGGGGACCCAACGGCTGCACCTTGCTTTGTCTGCATTCCTGCTGGTGCACAGCATCTCGAGATCTGGCCTGAGGATGAGGGCAGCACAGGCCACTGAGGTCAGCCAAGCACAGGCCACTGAGGTCAGCCTCCCGGGACACCGGGGCAGGGCTGGGGGACCTGAAGGGGATGGAGACCATCAGGGCAGAAACCACACACTGGGGGGCCTTTGGGGGCCTCAAGGGCCTAACTGCCAGGACAAACGAGAGGTCAAGTCCAAGCTCACTGCCCACATCTCCCCAGCTTCAACCAGGGGACCTTGGCTGTGACGCCTTATATACTAACCAGCTACATTAGGTGTTACATCAAAGCAGAAAATTTTCCCCCAAAATATCTGATTTGGAAACCCTAACTAAGATGTTTTCTATGGTTTCCTCCAGGTTTGTGGTGCATGATTCCATAGAACAGAGCACAGCCCGTGGAGGGTGCACCTCCGGACCACGCGTGTTAGCAAAGAGCACAGGTGCTTTTTTATCCAAACCATGGCTGCCACCCCTTCTGCTTGGTGCATACTTTGAGAATCCAGCATTCTGGAGTAGAGGCTTAATTAAAAAAAAAAAAATTTTTTTTTCCAAGAAAAGTCACCACATCTTGCCATTTTATGGTGGGACACAGGAGATCTGAAGTACAGGGGAAAAATACATACCAATTTTTCGAACACAGCTCCTTCAAGTTCAAGTGGAAAATGATTGAAGATTTTTTAGGAAAAGAGAGAGATCTCCACAGGAGGATTAAAAAAAGAAAGAAGAGAGATAGGGGAAACCCAACTCCAGAAAGGAGAAAAATGACTGCCTGAAAGACACATAAAGGAGAGGCCTGTCGTTGCCGAAGCTCTCCGGGAAAAATGGCCAGGATGGCTTCGGGGTGACTGGCCCTGGCTGCTGGGGAGGGTCCAGCCGAGTTCTTGATTTCTCTGATGGCACTTTGCAGGGCACAGACAGCTGAAGCCTGTGTACCAGGGCTGTGCTCTTCAGGGCAGATCTTCAACCCGGAAGACAAAGAAAACCTCCGCCGGGTGTGGTGGGGTAGGGGGTGTTTAAAGCCAGGGAGACGCGACAAGACGCAGACTGGAGGGGGCAGGGCCGTCTCCGGGAGGGGAGGGGGGAGCCGCTACCTCTCCTAATCGAGATTAATGGCTTGCTCAGGCGAGCGGCTGCAAACCTGCCAAATGTGCTGACCGCCTGAAATTAGCAAAGGTGGTGACTAAGGAAGGAAGGAAAAATGTACAACGCGCCGGGTCCGAGTGAGCCTCACTCATCCCGGCCTGACATATGACAAATGGAATTAACGGCGACACAGAGCGCGCAACAAGTTTTAGACAGCACCCGCCGAGGGGATGTGATTGATCTCCGAGGAGGCTTCTGCGGTTGTTGATGAGACCTTGGGAGCACGACAGATGCCCGCATTTGCACAAGTATCCCCCCCCGCCCCGCCCCAATCCCACTCACACACGCAGTACAGCCGGGCGCACACGGCTGCGTGGGCTCAGTCACGTCTCTTTTAACCGGGACAGAGTGAGTGTCCCCAGAAATGAGAACGGATCGTCCTGGACTCCGGCGAAACTCGCCTCGAGCGTCACACTCCATTCCGGTCACCACCTTATAAAAATGTTATTAATCAAACAGCTGAGCGGCATGAGGAGACGCACAGAAGCTGATTCTCAGACTTGAAAGTCTGAGCGCCCTTAAAAGGGCTGCATTTGTACAGCTTGCGGGGGGAGAAACAGAAGGGGAAAGAAGAGGAGAAGAAACTCCATGAAAAGTATTCAGGACCTGAAATACTTGTGGGGAAGATGAATCTATTACGGCAAAATAGCAAAAGTCAGAGGCGATATTAGAGGTAGATGTGAGTAGCTGGACATTTCTTTCAAAAAACCGATTATAGAGAGCAAAAGATATGTACACAAACTGTAACCAAACCAAAACAAAAACACAAACCAATGGCAAAAACATCTCAGTGCTTTCCTGCGACACAACGGAAATAACAGACTAGCATCAGTGTGCCCACTGGGGCAGATTCCCTAATTGTGTTTCTCTCTGAAATTCACAGTAATATTCGTACATTTGATTTTTTTTCTCCATTTCTAAAGACAAATTCAATGGTGAGTCAAAATCTTTTTTTAAAAATAGATGCCTTTAAGAAAAACCATATGGAATGATGGTATTTTCTCCTATCTTATGACTGATAAACTACACAGGAAGGTTTTGTTTCATCCTGAGACCTGTTAGCTAGCACTGATTAGTGCCTTTTAATAAGACTTCTTTTTCTTATCCTTTTTTAACATATTGTTTTAAGAAGTTGAGACCACAAGAAAACGCAAGATTACAAGAAGACATAAAACCTGTCATTCTGAATCCATGTCAACGGGAGGGTCTCGTAACCAGAAGCACCAAGAGATGCGGCTGAACAGTGACGTCCTCTGCAGCGTTCCCCCTCCACAGTGAGGTACTAACCAGACAGCCCTCCCCGGGAGACAGGCAGCCATGTTCCCAAGTCAGGACATCCCGCTCCATCTGCGTTGCCAAGCATTGATGCCACTGCATGTTGGGCCCTGCGCTGGCTGGTGGCCTGGGGTTCAAAGAGGATGAGACCAGTCCCCTTCACAAGGACCTGACTGTCTACCAGTGGAAATGATGGCTCTGATGCTGTTGTAACAACTACTATTTGTTCAGTCACTACTGCATAAATTCTTCACAGACTTCTTTAAATCACTATGCTTTAAAAGGCCTATGCATTACTCAAAACAAAGTAAGTCTTATCCTTACGAGTCAGAGGAGGCCACATAAAAGTTTATGTCACCTGACTGATTCTTTTCAGACTGATGTTTGTGTCCTCCCCAAATTCATATACTGAAGTCCTAACCCCACAATGGGATGGTATTCAGAGGTGGGGCCTCAGGGAAGTGATGAGGTTTAGAGGCGGTCATAAAGGCGGAGCCCTCACAGTGGGATTAGCATCCTTCTGGAAGAGACACAGAGACCAGAGCTCTCTCTCACCATCACACAATGACACAGAGCGAAGGCGGCCGTCTGCAAGCCACAAAGAGAGCCCTTGCCAGGAAGTGAATCTGCCTGCACGCTGGGCTTGGACTTCCAGCCTCCAGAACTGTGGGAAGTTCGTGGCTGTTGTTGAAGCCACCAGTCTATGGTGCTTTGTTACAGAACCCTGAGCTAAGCCACCAAGAGGACACTTAGGAAGCAGAGTCAAGATTCAAACCCACTCGGCTTGACTCCACCACATCATAAAAGTTCAGAGGATACAGACATAAAGAAAGGAGGAGGGGAGGAAGGGAGGGAGGAAGCAAGGGAAGGAAGGAAGGAAAGAAGGGAAGAAAAAGTAGCAGAGTCAGGGAACCTACACACAGTGGCTTCTAAACGGCATTCTAGCCACATGAACGCACCAGGAAATATAACCCCCCAAAGTGGGAATTCCGACCCAAGGAGAATCACAGAGAGGGTGGACGGCCATGAATTGATCAGCAATGGCAGAGTTCTTGAAACACACGCACCTTGGGAGCTTCCCTCGGTCCAGTGGCTGGGAATCCACCTGCCACTGCAGGGAACGTGGGTTTGATCCCTGGTCCGTGGGGATCCCACGGCCCTGGGCCAACTAGCAAGTGCACCACAGCTGTTGAGTCTGTGCTGCCCCTAGGGCCCACGTGCCACGACTCCTGAAGCCTGTGCACCCAGAGACTGTGCTCTCAACGAGAAGCCCGCGCCCCTCAGCTAGAGAAAGCCAGGCGCAGCAGCACAGACCCAGACAGCCAGAAATAAATACATTAAGAGGAAAACACGTAAAGAGTAAGAGATAAATGCTTTGCATGAATGTACACGTGCATATGTGTGCACGTAGGTATGTTCCAACTCACGGCGTCACAGAGCGCTAATTTTCCCAAGTTAGTGGGAATCTGTGGATTACCAAAGTCCCTTCAAACTTTTTATTAACTGACTGTTCCCACGCAATCTTCTGTAGTTCAGAAGAGCCAGATCTTCACAGCAGCACACCGCTTGCTTTTCCCTGTCCACACAAACCTCTGAAATACACTACAATTACTGAAAACCACGGGGGCCCCTCCACGTGTCCCCGGTTCACCGAATGAGCTCCAGGCATCAGAAGCGCTGCCTGTGATTTGCCTGCGTGCGCGAATGCAAAGTCTAGGCAGCCAGCATCAGTGTCTCCTCTGGCTTTATGACAAAATGACGGAGTGCTTGCCTTTTTGAATCTTGGGCTGCCATTTGTCTTTTTCTATGGAGTTTTGTTTTCTCTTTTTTTCTTCCTTCCTGCATAAGATGACTTATCTCCGAAAAGAAAGTCTTAATCTAGTTATTCCTTTGGAGGAGAGCAAATCTAGTTTACGGCCGTCCCCACCTTCCTCCACACTTGATATTACGGCCGGCTTCAGTCAGGATTAGGCAGGCTGAACAATTAGAACCGAATGTGCTGTTGAGCAGGCAAGTCACTCGGGAGGAACCGCTGAAGGTAAAAGTCCCCACTGATGCGGAACATGGCAGCCACCGCAGAGGTGGGCTACGAATGCGTTTTGCCAACACGTGTGCCTCCAGGAGCTCCGGGTGATACAGCGGTTCCCCTAATACGTTGCGGGGGTGTCTTCTATGCCGACAAGTCGATGGCTTGTTATGAGCTGCCAGCGGTTGCCAGTCTCAGGGAAAACATCCGTGTGCACACAAATGTGCTAGCTAGCTATATGCAGCGAGAGCGTGATGGGGGCAGACCCGTCTGTGTCTTAGTGAAGTGAAAGTTGCTCAGTGGTGTCCGACTCTTTGCGACCCCCTGGACTGTATGGTGGCCAGAGTACTGGAGTCGGTAGCCTTTCCCTTCTCCAGGGGATCTTCCCAGCCCAGGGATCGAACCCAGGTCTCCCACACTGCAGGCGGATTCTTTACCAGCTGAGCTGCCAGGGAAGCCCTCTGTGTGTCAGGTGGGCTGCTATTTAACAGATCGAGGTGGACACCACAAACTGGATGGGAATAAAGGTGCTTTCTCACAGGAGGTTCTTGCCTTTCAGCATGGTTTTGAAAACTCGAGGTGGTGGAAACCCGAAGCTTTGAATGGAAGTATCAGACAACTGCCTAATAAAGCTGTGTGAGAATCCCCCTTCCTAACACTCAACTCGTTGCTTAAATCTTCTGGAAATTTGCATAAGGGCAGAGGGATTACCTAGTAGCAAAGCAAACTCTTTCCCTCTAGAACAGTGGTCCCCAACCTCCAGGATCTAATGCCTGATGACCGGAGGTGGAGCTGATATAATAATAATAGAAATAAATTGCACACGAAATCACTCCCCATTCCCAGTCCAGGGAAAAACTGTCTTCCATGAAACCAGTCCTTGGTGTCAGTAAGGCTGGGGACCGCTGCTCGGGAAGGTCCGTGTTTTAATGCTTCTCTGGTCCTGGTGCTGTGATGTTCGCTGGATGAACAGGATACCACGGGACCCGGAGGGAGAACACGCCTTGAGGGGACTGAGTGTAGGCTGCTGATCCGGGGGAGCGGGCAAACTGACATCCACGTGTGACGGAGCTACTGCACTCGGCGGACGCCCCTCGGGATGACGGCCCGGGAGGTCATGGGGACTCTCTGTGGGGCACCTGGATGCACAGCCTGAGAATCAAGACTGCACTTCACCTCCTTCGGACCTGCCAGGGAAGCTAATCGTATCAACAACAATAAAGACATTTTCATTCAAAAGATGATTTTTTTCCCCTTCCTAGAATATCATGTGGATTTGTTTAGATCCTTGCTGGCGTTGCTTTGGTTTCTATCCCCATCCCCTGCCCCAGCAACTCCTGATTTGTAAAAACATTCTGCTGAGACTTCCATCTCACGGAAAGGATGCATCGTGGTCTAAAGCACACTGTCCAGGAGAACCATGTATGCATTTTCTCCTCTGCCTTGAGACAGCCTCTGAGATAGGAATGGGGGAAAGGCTCCTCCCATGTAAGGAACACCACGTATCTGAAGTGCTCCATGGCGTCCGGAGCTCATTAGCTATAGCTAGTACGAAGCCTGTGACCCGTGGGGCCATAAAACTCCCCATAATAATTCACTGGGTCCTGAGAGTCCTCCTAAGTACATTTAGATCAGATGCGTGACATTTCCCCCTAATGGTGGCATTGGCTAACAGCCTAACGGAATTGAGACGGCTCCACCACGCCACACAACTATACCGTGTGTGTTCCAACTGAGTGGCCTATGGGGGAGGTTGACGGGTGGACAGAGAAGAAAAGTGTAGGCAGGTGGTCAGGACCACACACACGGGCACAGGGAAAATGAGACCCTCTGAGCCTCAGTGCACTCATCTTTTAAGTAGGGAAATTACTGTGTTAATCACTCAGTCGTGTCCAACTCTTTGTGACCCCATGGACTATAGCCCACCAGGCTCCTCTGTCCATGGAATTCTCTAGGCAAGAATACTGGAGTAGGTTGCCATTTCCTTCTCCAAGAGAAATTATTAGTGACCACTGAGATTTTCCCTGGGTCAGGAAGATCTCCTGGAGAAGGAAATGGCAACCCACTCCAGTACTCTTGCCTGGAAAATCCCATGGACGGAGGAGCCTGGTGGGCTACAGTCCATGGGGTCACAAAGAGTCGGACACGACTGAGCGACTTCACTTTCACTTTACTTAGGTCTGCTGGGAAGATGACATGGGATACACGGTTCCAGGCCAGAAATGAGAGGCGGTGGCTTCCTAGCCAGTTGGAAGCTCATATTTAAATCAAGGATGCACGGGTGAGGACATCTGCTTCCCACATCCACGGATCGACGTCACCCTCCTTCCCCTGCTGGACGCCGACCCTTCCAGCAGGAGAACACCTTTCAGGACATCAAGCATTCACAGACACCTATGCCTTTAGTAACCAGTGACTAAAGTATGTAATGATCAAATGCTGCTTATCAATTCAATAATGCTTGGAAACAGGTTTCCACTTTCCACATCACAACAGCTTCCCCCCGCATCTGAAAACTATTTGCACCCACGTGCAAGATCCGACTCCCCACAGAATACAGCACTGGTGACACTTATGGATTTGAAGCAGCCTTAGAGAAATTCCTGGATGCCAAGGGCATCCACAGTCCAGGGAGATGGATCACTGCTCTCAAGGAGGACCACAGGTTTGGGGTCTTCACGAGCGTCTAAGAAGAAAGAGATGTAGAGAGGCAAGCAGAGGGGATGATCCCGAGGCTGAATTCCATGGGTGCTAAAAAAAAAAACCAACTGTGGGGCAATTGCTGTAGGGAGTCCAAGCTGGTTGGGCCCAGGCTCTAGAAAGTTCTCCAAATGGGAGAAGGCGGTACCTTTTGATGACATGTAGGACTCTGGGAGAAGATGGAGCTTTTGAGTTGACTGATTTTAATTCTAGAATGAATATAGGAAGAAAAACAATGGAGAAAGGACTTTTAGAGCAGTGCTGTCCGCTGAACCTTTCTGCAGAGATACGTGTGTGTGTGAGTGTGTTTGTGCACTAAGGTGCTCAGTTGTCTCTCTGTGACCCCATGGGCTGTAGTCTACCAGTTTCCCCTATCCATGGGATTCTCCAGGCCAGAATACTGCAGTGGGGTAGCCATTCCCTTCTCCGGGGGATCTTTCCAACACAGGGACTGAACCCAGCTCTCCTGCATTGCAGGCGGGTTCTTTACCCCGAGCCCCCAGGGAAGCCCCAGATGAAAATGTTCTATCTTATATCCGTACTGCCCAGGATGGTCACCACACTGAGCGCTTGAAAAGTGGCCAGTGCAACTGCTGGAGTGACTTTTAAATTCTTTATATCATCTAATTCATTTAAATAACTATAGGTGGCTCGTGGCTACTGCAGTTATAAAGTTCATTTGGGACTTGCTTGCAGAGATCTTGATTGTATGAGAGGAAGCTCTCTTTCAGAAAATCTGCTAAAGGCTGTTATGTTAAAAGCTGGTATTCTGCAACCTAAGGAAATATGTCTTACCAGGAGTCATAAAAAAACACTTCGAGGTAAAACTGAGTTGCCCTACCCTGTGGCACGGAATCGGGCTTTTGCTCCTGTTACTAATTACAGTGTAGAAACAGAAACACGTAAGATAAACCTGAGCCCTGGATGCTGAAGCTGTCATTTCTTTTACATGGCCTCATGATTCAACGATTAATGGACCTTAAAACAATCAGGAAGCATCAAGGTCCCTGCTCAAGCTTAGAAGAACAGGGATAGTTTTACCTCTGCTCCAGGCTTCTTGCTTTAAATTCATGGGGTGTCATCGAGCTTTGTAAACACTTTTAACTATCCTGACATTGTCGTATGAGATGCTGTTAATCTGTTTCCTCTCTGACCTTCGCCGGCCAGCGGCAGGTTGCGACTCGGGGGAAAGTTCATGAAAACAGCAAGGATGTACTCGGTGACCCTGATGAGGACACAATAAACCTAAACAATGGCTATAATGCGCAGACGCTGATCCAATAAACTGACTCACCCAAGATTTACTGAGCATCCAGTTTACACCACGCACTCGGCGGACACTCGCACGTGTATTTTATTTGCACAATCTTTAGCACGAAGGCATGGAGGCAGCACTACTGACTCCCACTCTACAGATGAGCACACTGAGGCCCATTTGTGCAGTGAGAGACACAGGGGCGGGGCAGGATTCAAAACCAAGTTTTCTGACTCCCAGATGGTACTCTGGCCAGTACACTGCTTCAGGATATTAACCTTTTGCCTATGATCCGTGGCGGGCTGCCTTTTTCTAAAGTGGCTGCAGCATTATTTCCACCCTGTCTTCCAAGATCCCTGCCCCAACTGCCCAGGCAAGAGGTGGAATCTATTTCTTCTTCCTAGAAACCTAGCAAGGCTTTGGTGACTTCCTGGACAAACAGAAATGCAGATAAACCAACCTACGTGACTTCTGTGGCTAGGGAATAAAAGGTAACACAGGCAGCTGGGCTCTCTCTTGGGATCCTGACTCTCAGAACCCTGATGCCATATTGTAAGGAAGCACAGGCTACACAGAACCATGTGTGGGTGTTACAGTCAACAGTCAGGAACACCCGTGCCCTGGGATTCATGGGGGAATCAGAGGGTCCCAGATCCCAGCTTTCACGGTGCCCAGCTGATGCCAACTGGACCAAGGTATTCCTCCCATGCTAAGTCGCGTCAGTGGTGTCCGACTCTTTGCGACCCCAAACCTGCCGGAACCACAGACTCCCGAACAATATAAATGCTGTCACTTTAAACTGCGGCATTTTGGTGTGGCTTGTTATATAATAATTACTGGAACATGGTCAAACTTTAACGAAACTCTACAGATAGGCAAATGGATAAATTCCCTCAGCAAAGACTTCTGATGGTGAGATGCTGAGTTCCCATGAAAGAAAGTCTGGGAGGAAAAGGATAAAGATCTGGAAGTCTTATTATATACCCAGGAATTAAATGGAACATTTGAAAAAAGAAAAGACAAGATGCCTAATGGACACATTGCAAAGCTTAGATTTACAGGATTGTAAGTTTGTTGCTATGACTGCAAAGATCTATCCAGAGGTTCAAATGGCTTTGGACTAATTTATTAGTTGGGCTCTGAAAAACCTCTTGGTTTCAGTGAATCTTCCACTTCTAGCCCTTGGGGGCTTCAAGACAGCACAACGTGCGAAAGACGAGACGCATGTTGCTGGAATGCTAGAGAAGGGATCCAACGAGGCAGGAGAGCATCCTATTATTTCTGGATTCACAGGTCCTGAAATAGCCCCTGACAGTTTTGGGAGAGATTGAAAGAAAACTGGAAATCCACAGTTAAAGAGGGTTGTCAAATCGTGATGGTGACTTCTACTGGACACTCACACATTTCACCAAAATGAGAGGTTGTTTGTGTCTTCATGGTGAATAACCTGGACTTCAATGTCGAACTTTCTGCACACACTTGAGGTGGCCCGTCTGCGTCATCTTGTGGTCCACCAGCCAGAAATGCTGGTGAATTAAGCAGCACTTCAGTTCAGTTCAGTTGCTCAGTCACGTTTGACTCTTCGCGACCCCGTGAATCACAGCACGCCAGGTCTCCCTGTCTATCACCAACTCCCAGAATTCAAACTCAAGTCCATCGAGTTGGTGATGCCATCCAGCCATCTCATCCTCTGTTGTCCCCTTCTCCTCCTGCTCCCAATCCCTCACCATCAGGGTCTTTTCTGATGAGTCAACTCTTCACATGAGGTGGCCAAAGTTTTGGAGTTTCAGCTTCAGCATCAGTCCTTCCAATGGACACCCAGGACTGATCTCCTTTAGAATGGACTGGTTGGATCTCCTTGCAGTCCAAGGGACTCTCAAGAGTCTTCTCCAACACCACAGTTCAAAAGCATCAATTCTTCAATGCTCAGCTTTCTTCACAGTCCAACTCTCACATCCATACGTGACCACAGGAAAAACCATAGCCTTGACTAGATGAAACTTTGTTGGCAAAGTAATATCTCTACTTTTCAATATGCTATCTAAGTTGGTCATAACCTTCCTTCCAAGGAGTAAGCGTTTTTTAATTTCATGGCTGCAGTCACCACCTGCAGTGATTTTGGAGCCCCCCAAAATAAAGTCTTACACTACTTACACTGTTTTCCCATTTATTTCCCATGAAGTGATGGGACCAGATGCCATGATCTTCATTTTCTGAATGTTGAGCTTTAAGCCAACTTTTTCACTCTCCTCTTTCACTCTCATCAAGAGGTTTTTTAACTCCTCTTCACTTTCTGCCATAAGGGTGGTGTCATCTGCATATCTGAGGTTACTGAGATTTCTCCTGGCAATCTTGATTCTTCTTGTGCTTCTTCCAGCCCAGCGTTTCTCATCATGTACTCTGCATAGAAGTTAAATAAGCAGGGTGACAGTGTACAGCCTTGAGGTACTCCTTTTCCTATCCGGAACCAGTCTGTTGTTCCATGTCCAGTTCTAACTGTTGCTTCCTGACCTGCATACAGATTTTTCAAGAGGCAGGTCAGGTGGTCTGGTATTCCCATCTCTTTCAGAATTTTTCACAGTTTATTGTAATCCATACAGTCAAAGGCTTTGGCATAGTCAATAAAGCAGAAATAGATGTTTTTCTGGAACTCTCTTGCTTTTTCATGATCCAGCAGATGTTGGCAATTTGATCTCTGGTTCCTCTGCCTTTTCTAAAACCAGCTTGAACATCTGGAAGTTCACAGTTCACGTATTGCTGAAGCCTGGCTTGGAGAATTTTGAGCATTACGTTACTAGCGTGTGAGATGAGTGCAACTGTGCGGTAGTTTGAGCATTCTTTGGCATTGCCTTTCTTTGGGATTGGAATGAAAACTGACCTTTTCCAGTCCTGTGGCCACTGCTGAGTTTTCCAAACGTGCTGGCATATTGAGTGCAGCGCTTTCACAGAATCATCATTCAGGATTTGAAATAGCTCAACTGGAATTCCATCACCTCCACTAGCTTTGTTCGTAGTGATGCTTTCTAAGGAGCATTACGTACTACCTCCAATACATTTTTCCTTTCTGGATGAAGACTCCTTTCTCCATCTCAAACGCTTTGCAGTCTGTGTCTCACATCTCGATATTTCGACAGCAATCCTCTTAACTTTATTTATATGACCATATACACACATACCTTTTCAGTTTCAAAATGTGCTGCCAGTATCAAGAGAAAGAGACACTCTTCACGAGCTTCCCAAATGCAGATGGAAACCATCCCTAGGTATAGGGAGCAATATTTAAATCTTTTAGGAGCTGTGACTTTTGAAGAAATTTAGATTAATTGGGTTGCTTTTAAAACCTGTAGTACCGCTGCGGTAACATCCTTAGAATCACAAAACGCCTAAGGTATAAACAGGGTGTTTTTTTCCCCCCCTCCATTTTTTATTGATGGCTGTGAATTTTCTATGCACACCTGTACTATCAAGGTAACTTTTGCTATAAACAGCATTTTAAAATTATCACATAAAAAACTACCAAGCACTAAATTAGAAAAAAACAGAAATTTGAAAGTGATAGTTAAATTTATGAAGCAATTCTGCTACACTCAAAGCCTCATTGCTTGACATGTAAAAAAAAAAAAAAAAAAGTTGAGCTGTGGGGGAAGGCCTGGGTATGAATTTGTCTCCAGTGGGAGAACTGCAATCCACACCAGGCTGCAAATGAGAGCCACACACAAGCACACACGCGCCTCGCGTGTGCACTTGTTTGCATGACTAATGGAGACAATATTAAAAATCTTTTCTCATCATTTCGATTCTTTCATTTTTTATTTTTTTCTATTTGGCTGAGTGCCTTTTTTTTTTTTTGCTACCTCTAAGAGCTGTTAATTTTGCTCGCTGCCGAGCAAAAGTCAAAGTCAGAGTCTAAACAGCTTGTAATGAGTTTTCAATGGCCCATCTCAATGAAATTGAGGGCAAAGACCAGCCAGCTCAGGCAATGTCAGCCCTCGGAATTTATTAGCAAGGGTGAGCTGTGTTCGGGGAAGGCGCACTGAGGAGGGACTTGAGCTCCTAGGCTCTCCAAGAGGCCCCCGGCCCTGATTAAAAAGTGGCGACCGCGGACCTGTGGGCCACCAGCCGCCCCTGCCGAGGGGTCACGCCTGCTTTGGAGATGAAGGAGAGAGCTGTTTTGCGAGAAGAGTTTCCACCTCGTGGTGATGTGGTTACTGCTCTCTGTCCTCTGCATCTGGTCCACAAAGAAGGAGAGGCTACACTGTTGCTCAAGAAACACACACACAGAGACACACAGACACACACACCTGTATCAATCCGCTGATGGTGATTTAGGCAAAAGGAGGCAGCATTCAACTTCGAGTTCTCTTATTCATTCAATTCTGTTTAAGTTTCCCTGTCGCCCCCATTTCCAATAGATCCCTTCTGATTTTACTTCCAGGAAACCCTTTAGAATCCCATAATGCTTTTCTGCATGAACACAAAATCTCCATATAAAACAGAATTCTGCATGAAGCTGACAAATAAATTCTGTGCTTTTGAGAGTGGAGATCAATTTTGACAACAGCTTCTTCGGCCAAGAGAAAGGCACTGCAAAGCCACTAAACGTAACATGCCAGAGCAAGGTGGTGGCTTGAAGGGGGGTGGCACCTTGGTTCTGCATGGCCACACATTTTTATTTAAGGAGGAATCCATGGGGTTTGTGCAAAAGCGCTGATGCACCCCGTGAAAGGAATAAATTAGGACTGTTGGATCCTCCGAGGAAATTTTTTTCAGTATTTAATATTAAATTATGATTTTTTTTTTCCTTTTTACAGAGCACCTACTCAATGCCAGCAGCCACAGTGTGAGGCACCAGGACCCTATGGTAGGCCTGGCAATAAAAGTCGACTCATCTCCTTCCCCACTCATTCGCTGCTTCACCCATTCATTTATCGGTTCCATACATCACTATACTCCCAAATATTTAAACAGGTAGGTGCTGAGAACAAAATTATGGACTAGGTTGGGGGTGGGGGGTGGGAGAGGAACTGTATGGTCTCCATTCTCAAGATAAATTGCACTCTAGCAGCAAAGAAAATTCCAGACTAATACAGTGGGTTTCCAAAGCCTTCCACAGATCACTAACTTCTGGTTTACTTAAACAGCTATGTTTTCCCAGCATTCACCTGGTTCCCTTCCATTTACAGAACTACCCTCCCTCTCCGTACTGCACCATGCCGCACCCCACAGCATCACGGGGAATACTGGCACACCCTGAAGGACGTGCACAGAGCCTGCATGACAGTGCTGTAAGCATCCGATGAACATCGGCCCCTGTAAACCCTGACCGCCACCCCCCTGCCAAACCCGCTCTTTTCTGTGCATGATGTGAAAGTGTCAGCCGCTCAGCCGTGTCCGACTCTCTGCGACCCGTGGACTGTAGCCTGCCAGGCTCCTCCGTCCATGGGATTTCCCAAGCAAGAACACTGGAGTGGGTTTGCCATGCCCTCCTCCAGGGGATCCTCCCGACCCAGGGGTCGAACCTGGGTCTCCCACATTGCAGGCAGATTCTTCACCGTCTGAGCCATAACATACTTGTGTGCCTGGTCTAAGAGTGAGAACCGCTCATCGGCACACCCTCAGCCATTTTCACCACGATGACGCTGCTGAATAACAGGGACGGTGAGGAGCACGTGGCCGCAGAAGCATTCTGTGAGCCAGACTCTGTGACAGGCCCTGTACCCGCACTATTCTCATTAAATTCTCATTGAACCTACAAGTCAGGCACTATTTTTCTCCCGTTTTGCTGATAAAAGGTTGACAGAGGTTAAGTGATTTTTTTTTTTACCCCAAATCACAAAACCAGTGCCTTTCAGATCAGGGGAATCTGACTTCAAAAACATACAAGATCTCAAAACCCTGTTTAGACCATAACTCCCGGGCAGCTTTAATCTTTTCAGTGGGAACTGAAACGTCCCTCTGTCTGAAAGTGAGATGAGACTGATCCAGAAACACTAAGGGGGCGGGGGGCAGGGCTGAGGGCTTGTGTCCGTAAGAGGTCTGCACCCCAAACTCACCACCCACTTTAAAACTGCAGGGAACTGTGTTCAGAGACAGTGAAACGGCAGAAACGGCACCTGCGAAGCACGAGTTCAAGAACCCCCCTTCCCCCAGTTAAAACCTAGGTTCCTTGCCAATTTCAACTGCACTCAAACGCTGGTAAATCTCCTCACAAGAAGTGTTTTTAAAAAATGAGAAAGAAAGAGAAAAGCATATACAACTGCCCAGAAAATGGTAGCATGGGAGAAATCAGCTGTCACCCAGGGCAAAATTTCCGCTGACAATTTCTGTGTTTTACAAAGCTGCCCTTAGAGAGCTTGCTGCCTTAAGGTTTATACTAGGGAACACCTTGCTACAATGTTCTAAATGATCAGACTGTTCAAGAAGGAAAAAAAGAGTCAAGTGAGGGCAGGGAAGGGAAAAAAAATAATGTCATCTTTGGAGAGCTCCGCTATGATTGTAACAAATCTGATCTAGACTTGACACATGGACCTTAACCAACAAAGCTTTTGTGTTTTTGAATAACTTTCCCATTCTCAAAAGTGACCTGAAATCACGTGGGAGTATTCCCACGTGAACCCCACCCCAAATGTCTGCAGTGGAATCTTGGCTGTCTCTGACTTGTCCTCTGATTACCAGCTTATGTTGCAAAACATTTACCACAGGAAGCAAGTGACAGAGCCTATGGCAGTCTCTGAATGGGGATGTGTGTCACAGGCCAGCTCTGATTATATGTGCCTAACTGGTCTGCGTTCCTCCGATTGCTTAGGAGAAGGAAGAAGCTGAGAGGAACAGTCTCTTCCGGGGGTGGTTCTCACATGCTGTCTAGAGGTTACTACGGAATCAGAATCTGCTCACATCGCTCCACCTGGTCACCGCTTTCCAAGCAACATCTCAGAGCAACGCATCTGCCTTTCTCCTGCAAGCGAGTGGCCTGTGTTCAATGGAAAGCCTGGCCCTTCCCTTCAATTCCTCGGAAACACCCTGGCTGAAAAGCCCGACTTCTTCCTTTGCTACGGAACAGTGAACATTTATACAATCATTAAAATCGCATCTACCGCCATATTTTTTCTCCTTCTCAGTTTTAATACATTTTTATAATTGCATTGAAGATATTCTAACCCTGTTTTTAGTGCAAAGATAAAATTTATGAACCATGGCAAACGTATCATGTCAGAGCCAAAACGGAGAACAATGTGCTGGTTCCCTTCTGCCACTTTAATGAGGAGGGGAGGAGAATTAATCCCAACTCCAATGCCTGAAATCCGGGCGTCGGGGGAGGTTCCCAACTCCTGCTCCAAAGCTGGGATGCACTTCAAGGAAATGCATTCATTCACACAAAAATTCTTCTTTAGTTATGCTTGGAGCTGGAACTGTGATTGACATGTATTTTCAATTCTTCTGTGGGGTGTAATTCTGTTGACACAACCAAAGGTATCTCACTAGATTTGCTCTCTCAACGACTCATCCATTTCTCCCGTTCTCTTCTTCACGTTTCCTTTAACGTGCATGTCCAGAGAATGTAAAGAGATGGAGCAGAACGGGGCGGCAGAAAGACCAGCAACAACTCACTAGAGAACTCGGGGTTCAGGGCTCTGTTGGCCCAACCGGGAGCTGGGCGACCTTGAACCGTTTCCTTCATCTCTCTGGGCTTTTGCTCCTCTCACCTACATAAAGAAGGATTTGGAGTGGATTTATGAGCTCTGCAGTGAGATGTCACAAAGAGATTATCTAAAATAATACAAAACACCTCCAGCTTTCAAGACTGTATCACTGGTGAGAAAATCACGTTTAAAAGAAAATCTGCCACACTGAAGAGTTCTAACAAATACAGCAATCACATGTGTGGGAATGTGTGTTTGCAAACCCAGATGGACACCAGGAAATTTTAAAAAAAGGTTTTTGTAAGCATTCGCCCTGGGGTTTTCACTCCTCCTGGTAGAGGGTACCCTGGCCATGAACTCTCCGCTTCAAAAAAAAAAAAAAAAAAGAGCCAGAGAGAAGACTCACTCGAGATGAACTTTTCTGCACTGCTTCCCTTTTTCTTTAGAAACAGACTTTTCCACATTTTCAGACTTCACCTAATAGCCTTGAAGAAGACACCAACGTGGGGGGCCATGATGAAGTGGAGGTAATCTGGACAATTTAAAAACACTTATTGTGACAAAACGGATCGGTGAGGTGGGGGCCATATAAGCTCACATAAATGAAATGCATCCCACTGGAAAAGCATTTTGCTCACACTGTCATTTACGGCTCCTGAATTAATAGACCAGGAAAGACATCACCGGCCCCAACAAAATGCCGTAAAACCACTGGCAGCGAGTGGTGTCTCAAACTTTAATTCCCCTGGGGAGAAAAGGACACTGCCTAATCTGTATGCAGTTCTGACATTGGCCACATCTGATATGGAACATTAGCTTCTAAGCCTCTCAATAGACTAGTGTCCTTCAGTTTATATTACTTTATGTTAATAGTAGAAAAATTACACACAACATCATTTATCATTGTTATACTCTGCTGTACATCCCATAGCTTATTTTAATATATTTATTTACCCCTGAGACGGTGAGAAATTAAAAATATATATGTATCAAGAAAAACCTATAGAGAGAATCACTGTAAATCTCTTTAAGAAATAAAGTGACAAACAAACTGCTCCCCCCCTCCAAAAAAAAAAAAAGAAAAAACCTCCCTTGGTGGGGAAAATATACGGCTAAGCTTGGGAATGATAAGGTGCTTTCTGCCTAAGGACTCAAGTACAGGCTGTACAGCAATTCTAGGGCATGACTGCCTAACAGAAAGGAGCATATTATGATAACATACCTTTTGTTCCCTCATCTCTGTTTTTTTTTTTCCTTTCATTTGTCGATTACATCTTTGGGTCCCTCCCGTCCTGTTATTAGCTTTTTTTGACATTTGACCTCTAGCCAGAGAAAGGCAAGATTTCCGCCCAGCCCCCGCCCCCGCTTTGAAAAGCTGTGTCAATCTGAACCTGATGCTCACTCTTTCTGACCCAGATTCCACAAGCACCGTGCAGAACCTCCGTTTGGATTTAAAATGGCAATGGCGTCCTTGCCTTCAGTGGCTTAACTTCCGCAAAGTGGTTTTGCTGGGTGTTACGGAGACAACGCCGTGGAGTTACAGGCGTGCCAGTCCTGCTGGTACCGTGTTTGGGTTCCGGATTAAGCTCCATCTATCTTTTCTTATGGAATGTGGGCAAGTCACCCATCTCTCTGGACCTCACTTTCCTCAGAAAGGAGAGAAGACTGGACTTAAAAAAGCCAAGATTCCCTCAAAGAGCAGGGATTTGGGGGCGGGGTGGGGGGGTGCTGGCGACTTTTCTATGACACTATTTGCTCTTCATCCCCGTCTCATGAAGCCGGACAGATGTTTCCAGTTTTCAGATGAGCCAGCAGGAAATCAGGAAAATTGACTAAGGGGGTCCTAGGCTGGAGCAGCAGAATCAAGAGTGAACAGGGGTGGGGCACGCTTGGCATTCTCACTGGGCTGAACACCTCTACCAACGCGGTCATCACCATGCACCCACTTCAGGGATTCGGGGAAATGAGTATAAGCTTGTGGATGTCAGGACCGCCTCTTTATATCTGATTTTTATTTTTTTTTTGCCACGTTGACAGTTAAGAACAAAAATGCACAGTGAGTAATGCGTGGCTATACAGCATATTCTTCTAATTTTGTCTTCCTCTTCAGGTGGGGAGGGTCTCTTTTGAGACAACTGCTTCCTTTTGGCCGGCACTCCTGGTTATAAGGACCTTTCACGGATTATGTCGAGTCATCCTCAGCCAACACCATCCATGCTGCTGCTGCTGCTAAGTCACTTCAGTTGTGTCCAACTCTGTGCGACCCCATAGATGGCAGCCCACCAGGCTCCCCTGTCCCTGGGATTCTCCAGGCAAGAACACTGGAGTGGGTTGCTATTTCCTTCTCCAATGCATGAAAGTGAAAAGCGAAAATGACGTCGCTCAGTCCTGTCCAACTCGTAGCGACCCCATGGACTGCAGCCCACCAGGCTCCTCCATCAATGGGATTTTCCAGGCAAGAGTACTGGAGTGGGGTGCCATTGCCTTCTCCGAACAGCATCCATGGGAGGTACAATTTTTCCAATCCTGTTGAGCAGTAAATTTAAGACAGAGATGCTCACTACGTAGCCCAAGCTCACCTAGCAAAGGACGGCCAAGCAGGGAACTGAAAGCACAGTTCTGGCCCCCAGCCCAGGCGGGGCTCTTTCTGATATGTGAAATGACACTACTTAGCAGATATATTTGTGATGAATATGGACAATAATTAATTTTTTTCCAAAAGGCAAAAAAAAGGTGTCATTTATACAAGGCTATGCAATTTAAAAGCAATATAGTAAGTAATTAACACCAGAGAGCCAGGCAGAGGCAGCAATCAGTCTGTAAAAACATTTCTCTTATTGCTCAAAGGCATCTTGGACTACATTTCCCAGGCTGCCTTGCTGTTGGTGACCACATGACTGGGTTCTGGCCAATGGAAAGAAGGTAGACGTGATCTCACCACTTTTAGGCTTGGCCCACTAAAAACCTCCTAGGAGCCTTGTTCTTCACCTTCCTCTTCCTAAAATCTGGATTTTGAGGATCTAGCAGAGAATTTGGAGGCTCTATGGTCAGACCACACCCAAATGTCAAAGCCCGGGTCCCTGAATCACTGTGTGGGACGCCAGCTGCTGCATGTCTATACTGACTGCTGTGTGAACAAGAAATCAACTTCAGTTCCAGCAACTAGTTGTTAAAGCAGTTAGCCAATCCCAATTAAAGAGGAAGGTTCCAGAAAAGATGCAAAGAGTGTTCCTCAACTGATAGCCCTGGGTGGGGAAGATCCCTGGGAGGAGGAAATGGCAACACACTCCAGTATTTTTCCCTGGGGAAATCCCATGGACAGAGGAGCCTGGCAGGCTATACTCCATGGGGTCACAAAGAGTCGGACACAGCTAAGCACGCACGCACGCATGCACACAACACTAGACCTTCAGAGCCATTCCATCGCCAGCCTCAAGTATTCACCATCCACTCTTCGAGCAAGCACCAGTAGGCACTGTCCTGGAGGCTCTTGGATCCTGAAGGTTTAAACATTCATAACAGGTTCTTTGTCTTAGCTTAGACATCACCTGCTTTTCTTTTAATCAACTGTCTTTCATTTTACTCACTTACTTGAACCTCACATTTCTGCATTCATTTGACAATAACAAGGATGATGATAATGATAGTAATAGCCAGCATTTATTGGGCACTTACTGTATGCCAGCCACTCAACTAGGTACTTCATACACCATGCTTCACTCTGTCCTCAAATATATTAAACAGATGTCATTATAGTCCTTATTTCACAGATAAGAAAACAGAGGTTTAGAAACATAAAGGTCCTGCCCACTAGACTATATCCCCAGGGCCTAGTGCAACGCAGGTTGTGTATTCATGGAATGAAAGGATGACCACTCAGGATCATGTCTGGAAATTAATGTTCATTGGCAGTGAGGCTTGGTGTTCTCAGACGGTATTTTTCCAGAAATCTGCAAGGAAAATTGTACTTCAAATTCTTTTTTAGATTCAGGAAGACTGAGAAGTATCCTAAAATCCCAAATTTGATGTCCAAGACCTTGGAAGTACTCATTCCATCAAGACCCATTTTGGAGAAAACTCTGCTGCAGTGCAAGAGTGGCCCTTGGAATCGAAAGGCTCCCATTCCCCATCAGTTCTCAGCCACAGAGTGGTGCAGAGCCAACTCTCAGGGCCAGACTGCTGGGCTTCAGACCCTCTACCTGAGGCCACGGGTAAGGTAACTAAAGTGCTCTGCTTCAGGGCCCTTGCATGTAGAAAGAGGCTACCTGTGGAGTGTGAAGGACGCACTGTCTGGACAGCGCTCAGCATGCTTTCCAGCATCTTTCGAGCACGCAGCAAATTCAGGCTCCTCTCACCGTCATCAGGAGCATCGCCGTTGTCTTCACCACCATCGGCACCATCATTCAAACAGTGTTCTCCTTAACCAGCAATGCATAAAACGGGCTGACTGAAGAAACAGCCAGCCTGAAGACATCAACTCCTATTATCTACAGATTTCTCAAAATGCTTATATGATGACGATGAATTAAATAATGTACCGCGGAGATGTGCACTATGCCAGGTGAAGAGTTAATACACAAAAGGAAAGTCAAGTCTTTGTCACTGGCTTGGCCAAGGACAGACAGGTTCCAGCAGCCACAGGTGACAGACAGTCAGATGCCCATATCCTGCACCTTCTGCGACAGACAGGTCCTGCCTGGGCTAGCTGCCTGAAGACGGGGTCTGCATCCCCCCTGTCCAGAGTGTCACCCTGATGCTAGTGCTATGAACAGCGAGCATGTTACCAGTGACGACAGCAGCAGAAATGATAGCAGCAGCCGTAAGGTACCGAGGGTTCGCTACGGGGCAGGCACTGTGCGGACCTCACGAAGATCTGAGTCTCCCAGTAACCTTAAGGTGTGGAAAGGAAAGTGCCAGCGTTTAGTCCCCCAGTCCGACTCTTCGCAATCCCATGGACTGTAGCCCCCCAGGCTCCTCTGTCCATGGGACCTCCCAGGCAAGAACACTGGAGTGGGCTGCCATTTCCTTCTCCACGGGATCTTCCTGACCCAGGGAGTAAACCCGGGCCTCCTACATTGCAGGCAGATTCTTTACTGACTGAGCCACCAGGAAAACCCATAACTCTAAAAGGTAGATGCCATTTACTCATTTTATGTTTTTGGATGGGGAAATTGGCATCTGGGCCTCTGTGTACACACACAGAGGGATTTGAATCCAGGTCATTGCTACCACAAGCCAGGATTATTAAGAACCTGACCATATGGCATAAACCTTTCTTAGCCCTGCCTGCTGTGGGCCTCTTCCACATCAAAAATGTCACTATTCTTGACCTGGAGTCCTAGGCCAAGTTTGCCCCAGTGAAACGATGAACTGCATTTGTAACATTTCTCAATGAAATTATAAGTCATTTCCATGATGGCTGAAGAGTCTGAAAAAATACAGTTTTGCCGTGTGCTATGCGAAGTCACTGCATAATAGTTAAACAATGAAGGGTACCTCGCGTGTACTACAGCTGTGTTTTATGCTAACAACCAGAATCATTCAATCATTATGGGCTAATGACCTGCAAGATTTCATTTAAAAAATAAAGTCATACCTGGGCTTCTGGAAAGCAAAATTGGATAAAAAATGAGGCAAGGATCTGTGAGTTGAGAGCGGTTGGTTTGTGTGGTATCAGACCAATGCTGACTAGCAAAGGACATGCGCATTTGAACTGAATGCAGGCAGGAAACTCTGCATAATACAGGTCTTCCTGGGGTCACTTAGCATCCACAGGATGAAGAGATCTCAGCTCCGGCATCACGAGAGAGGTCTGCATCTATGTTTTTCCCTCTTTCTCTACACATCCCTCCACCCTTCTAAGTTAGGGATCGGTTTAGTGTTAAACCTCAAAGCATCCAGGCTGAGCAGAGAACAGAGCGGTGGACAGTCACAGCTTCCTGCAGGGTATCCTGAGGAGTGACTTTCCCTTCCTGGGTGTTTCTTCCCCTGACCACCTCTGGGAGAACCACCAAACACATCCTCAGACCTCCCACACTGCTCTGGCCAACCTTGATTTTACATTTCTAAAGGTGAGATGCTCTCACGGACTTGTGTTATAAGCTCTGTTACTTGCTTGCCTCAGACATATCCTTAATGCCTCCCTTGCTAACAGAACTGTGATTCTGTTTGGGTGGCAAAGCCCTTGGGGGAATGAACTGGAGTCAATCGAAGTACAACTCAATTGGATTAATGTCCCCAGTTCTTCACTACACCCTTATCCATGCCTGCTGCCATGCAAATTTGCAGTGTCCCCAGTCTAGGTGGGAATTATTTCCTTACCCGTGAACACAACCATATGGCTTGCTGTGAGTTTTACAGACAACCCCAAAACATAAGGGACAAAAGAGAAAGGAGATACACTGGACTTCATCATCAGAGGATACTGTCTAGAGAGTAAAAAGATAACCGACGGAGTGGGAGAAAATATTTGCAAATCACGTATTTCATAAGGGTCTAGCGTCCAGAATATGATAAGGCAACAACAGAAGACGATCAGTCCAATGCAGAAATGGACAAATAACTTGAATAGACACTTCTCTAAAGGAGAGAGGCGAATGGCCAACAAGGACCTAAAAGAGGCTCGGCATCATCAGTCACTCGGGAAATGCTCATCGAAACCACAAGGAGATACCACCTCACATCTACTAAGACAACCACAATAAATGCAGCAAGCAAATAAGCAAAGAGAAATATGTGTCGGCAAGGATGGAGAGAAACTGGAACCCTCGTACGTTGTGAGTGGGAATGTGACACAGTGCGGACACTGTAGAAAGCCAGCTGGTGGCTTCTCAGAAAGTCAAATACAGAATTACCACATGATCGGGAAATTCCATTCCCAAGTTTATACCCAGAAGAATAGAAAATAGGGATTCAAAGGGAACTATTATAGCAGCATAATGCAAAATGGCCGGAAAGTGGGCAAAACTCAGTGCCCGTCAGCTGGTGAATGGATAAATAAAACATGGTTCTTCCACACAATGGAATACTACTCAGCCACAAAGAGGAACGGGGAACTGCCAGACACTGCACCAAGAATGGAACTTAGAAACATAATGATAAGTGCAAGAAACCAGACACTGAAGGTCATACGTTGTATGGTCCCATTATATGGAATATTCTATTACAAATAGGCAAATCCATACAGACAGAAAGTAGATTACTGGCTATCAGGGGGCTGGAAGTGGGGAAATGGGGATGCCATTTCTTGCAAGGGAAGATAAAAATGCTCTCAAATTAGATAGCAGTGGTTGATTTCCTGGTGGCTCAGACGGCAAAGAATCTCCCTGCAGAGCAGGAGGCCCCGGTTCGATCCCTGGGTCAGGAAGATCCTTTGGAGAAGGGAATGGCTACCCACTCCAGTATTCTTGCCTGGAGAATTTCAAAGACAGAGGAGCCTGGGGGGCTGCAGTCCATGGGGTTGCAAAAAGAAACAGTATCATGTATACTATTACCATTTGGGAACTAAGCATTACACATCCATCATCTCTTTAATGTGTAATAACTGTGTGTGTGTGTGTGTGTATGCACACACTTTTAATTTACGCTCCTTGCAGAGAGCCAGTTGGTAAGCGTTTACCGGTACATGGCTGGCTGCAGGGCCACAGGCTCCGCAGCCAAACCTCGCTGTGCCTCTAAAAGCAGACTTGTGATCCTCTTTCCTAGCAGCTGCTGCCCAGAGAAACATGCAGAGCAAGGTGCTGAAAGCTGCTGCTGAGAACGACGGTTCCTGCAGCCAGTGGTGGCACCTGCCCCTTGGAGCTGGGACGGTGGGACGGTGAGGAGATGGCAGAATTCACCCAGGTCCTTGCTCCCCTGTGCCGGGAACGTCTGCTGGCAAAAGACACTTCATCTTACTTTGCTTAATTCCAGACAGCCAGTCACACTCGGTTATTGTTTTTAGCTGTACATACTAGTATTGAATTATTTTTTATGGATGTTATTTCTCAATTAGTGTATTCCTTGGAGACAATGCAAGCCTCTAGAATTTAGCCTCCCCTTGGCTATAATCGCTGCTGCCACAAGGGCCGTCTGGGAGCTGATTTTATGTTCCTCAGGCTGCTCCCCCACCCTGGTGGACCCCAGGGCCCTCCTGCCAGGGGACGAGGGGGGACCTGGCTGACCCCAGGTGGGGTCACGGGCTGTAAGTGCGCCCTTGGGCTAATCAAGGGGCACTGGTTAGGGTGGGGGGGGTGCCAACTCCCTTGTTCCCTCTCTCTGCTGTGGGGTGCCGAAGGGCATCTCCCCCTCAGAACCTGGCCCCTGGGACCCTCTCCACCAGCCTAGGCCAGTTCCCACCCACCCCAGCATGGTCCACTGGACTGTGTAATTGCATATACACCGTAAGGAGGGCTCAGGAGAAGCCTGTTGGAGCCTAAACGTCTGATGATGAAGAGAAGAGTTAAGTACAGCCTAACACATACGTCTCACTGTCACGCAGCCATCATAGATGATGGCCCGTCTTTCATGCACGTTTAAACACAGTTTCCCTTATGAACTCGGTCAGCGCTGAAACGGTCCACATTCCAGTGGAAGCAATAAGCCCACTGCTGGTGCTCTCCGTGCTGAGTCTACCTGATGTTTAAAATGACTTCAGAAAGACTAGGCAGTGATTCAGCACTCTAACCCAAATTCACCATGTTTTCAGAAATGGAAACATGTGGAAATGGCCATCTGATGTATGACAAATTCACTGTCTAACTTAAAAGATCCTTTTTAAAGCAGATATGAGATCACGAGCTCTGGGGAGAGGAAAGTGTTGGGTCACTGTTGAGTTGACAACGTTTTTCCCTTTCTGAGTGGATGATAAAAGAACAGCACAATCTTAAGAGTTGATTGCATCTTCTATTCATAAAATGCCTTATGGGAAGTCTTTGGAGTGCTGTAGAAATGTCAAAACATACTTTTAAATTGCATGGATAGGATGGTGATGATCGTAACTCGGAACATGCCCCAAAACAACAACAATGATAAAACAGAGTACAGAGAAGAAAGACTGGAAAGAAATAACCCTAAAAGTTAACGGAGCTTGAATTTGGGAGGCGGACTCAAGACGGAATCCTCTTAAGCAGGTAAAGGGAAGGAAATGCATTAATAATTTTCGGTCCATCACTCTTGAATTCAATTACCGAGCAGTTTGGATGACTTTTCCTTCCCAACCTAAGAGAGTATTTAGAATCTCTGGAGTGCCGCAGAATACAAATATTGGAAGCCTTGGCCTGAGATGAGAGTGGGGAGCACCAAGCTCCCTCTTAACCCACAGAAAATCGGGGCCCTGGAGGGGACAGCTGAAGTCATGGCCAAAGCAAAGCTCAAAGAAAGAAAGGAAAATGGAGATGGGGCATAAAGAATTCCCTGGAAAGCTCACAGACCTTGGCTGCAAAGGCAGCAGTCACTGGAAGACAGATGAACACAAGACCCATACAGCCAAAACTGACACAACAGTCACAATATTGTGCGTCAACCATACTTCAATCTAAAAGGGCAAACCAAGAAGCAGACGAGTCTACTGGAGTAGGCTGGGGCGGCGTGAGGAGGGCAGGAGGAGTGAAGGTGAGGACAGGAAGGCCGGAGGAAGAGAATCAAGACAAATGAAGGCAACGATTTACATCTGTTACCACGTGTTCCAGCCCCATTCATTTCACAAAAGCAAAAGACAAATCATTCACCAGAGTCTGGAAGTGGTGGCGAGAGCAGTCTCTGGAACCATATCCTTGAGCTCTGAGCCCTGCTTCAGTTTATGTGTAAAATGAGGACAGTATGGTGACCGTATGCATTTCACGGGGTGGGTGTGAAGATTCAAGGCTATCACATCTACAGAGCTGTGGGTGGAGCAAAGCAAGTGCTCAGCGCATGGTATGTTCAGCACACGGTACCCACAATATCACGATTATCAACAGCCACCAGCACCATCACTACCACCATCGAAACTGTTACCACCACTGTGACCATCATAATCACCACAACCAGCACCACCACCACCAGCATCAGTACCATCCCATCACAGTTATCAGCACCACCACCACCATCACCATCATCACAACCATCCCCACCAGCATCAGCACCACCAGCATCAGTACCATCCCATCAGTTATCACCACCACCACCATCACCAATATCAGCATCACCATCATCACAACCACCCCCACCAGCATCAGCACCACCATTATCATCATCACCGTCACTGATCATCATTGTCACCGTCATCACTGCCACAGCCATCATCATCACCATTATTTTTATCTAGAAGATAATATTTATGTCTTTGTAAAAGACTAAAGAGCTTTTAGAGAAAACAAAGGAAAAAAGTAAGTTTTATGAGTAGGTGCACACAAAAGTAGCAACTTTCGACTCCGTGCTTCTGAGAGGGTTACGTCATCTATAACTTGGTAACACCAGGGTCATGAACTAAAGTAGTTCTTAAAACAGGACATGGGTCTCCTTCCTGGAGACCAGGCGCAGTAGGGGTGGAAGGGTGGGGAGAGGCTGACGGAACACCGCCAGCAGAGAGCGAGGCAGGGTGCAAATTTCTGAGATCTAAAACACAAGCTCCCCTTTCTTGTCCTCCCAGGTTTTTCAAAGCGAGATGCAGAATTTCCAAAATAGCTGTGTTTATAGTTGAGCGCTCAATTACTGGCAAACATGAGTGAAGTCCCAGATATGTGGGCTTTGGAACAAGCCAAGGGTCCCAACACGCCCAGCAAACGCCTCAGTTGTGGTGAGTGTGTCATCGTTTCCCCGTCTAGATTTACCTTTCAGAAATGATAGCGTTTGTTTGTTTGGCTTCTGAATGCTATCTGGTAACTTGGGAAGCTCTGTTTTCAAGAAGGCTGCAGTTGCAAAGAATACCCTAGAAGGAGAAGCAGCGGCAGAGGGGTGTGAGCAGTTATTCCACTTGACCAGTCCCCAGTCTGGCCCTGAGGTCATGGTGTCGGCCATCTACAAATTTCTCTTGCTCTCTGAAGCCACGGTGCCCGAGACTGCCACAAAAACTTTCTGAAAAACGTCACCGAGTCCTGTCACTCCCTTGCTTTAAACTTCAGTGACTTCCTTTACTCTTTAGAATAAAATCCTCGCCGGGATTCTCTGCTGTCTCCCATCCCCGACGCCCTTAGCCACACCTGCAAGCTCTTTCCTGCCCTAGGGCCTTTGCACTTCTCTTCACCTAGCCCGGGACTCCCCCTCACTCAGCCCTTCCAACTGCAGGCTCTTTTTCATCCCCCATCTTTCTGCTCAGATATCACCCCCTTGAAGGGCTCTTCCCTGATGTTCCTGCTCCCCTCTGTTTGCTACCACAAGGCTGAGTTTAATTCCACCACTACAGCCATTCAGTCCCTGTCTCGCCTATTTGCTTGTTTACTCGCTAGCATCTTCCTCCCCCTCTGAAGGCCATCTGCGTCCCCTTACAGCAAGGGCCATTTTGTTTTTGACTTGCTTGCTGTATTATTCCAGCTCTACTGTCTGCATAACAGCCAAAGGATGATGGCTTAATGAACCAGTCAGTGAATGACTGAACCAGTAGGTTCGTGAATGAATGGCTGTGGCCTTAAGTCTGCTGAGCTGAGGCAGACAGATACCCTTCTTGGTAGAATGTCTGGGGTGTCCTGCTGTCTTGGGAGAGGAAGAGGGCCCGACAGACTTCCCCAGCCAGAAGGGTGGAGGGGAGGAGACCACAGCGAGAGGAGCTCTGCCTCCAGGCTTCAGGAGCCTGACAGGGATGGGACCTTCCGGCAGCATCACTGGTTCAACAGCTGACAAAAAGCACGGACTGGCATCCCAGTGGGCAGTGCCACTAGCTGTGCCATAACTGCTTACAACGAGGACGTGTGATTGGACTTGCAAAGACTTAGCTCAGTGGCACCCTAGTTTACACTCTGGGGCTGCACTCCAGAGCCTCTGTTTCAAGGTCAAGCAGGAAGGATGGAACTGGAAGAAATAACTTTCTAAACCCGGCCAGTTCCAAGGTCCTTCTTCTTCCCCTTTCTTTCCATGGGGGCCAGCTGTTGTTCTGTTGTTCAGTCGTGTCTCTTTGCGACCCCATGGACTGCAGCACGCCAGGCCTCCCTGTCCATCACCAACACTCGGAGCTTGCTCAAACTCATGTCCATCGAGTCGGTGATGCCACCCAACCATCTCATCCTCTGTGGTCCCCTTCTCCTGCTTTCAGTCTTTTCCACCGGGGCCAGAGATGGTACAAAATGAGAACTTCAGCCGCTGTCACCAGCAGGCTGCGTGGGGCAAGGACACTCTTACAGGCTGGTGAGGAGAACAAGCCCCTGAAGCGGGCGGCGTGTGTGTGAGCCCCCTCTCCCCTCACTTACTAGTGCAGGAAGTAGGGCCAGCGGCTACAGTTCTCTGGGCTTTGGTGCCCTCACCCTTGAGATGGAGACAGTAACACACTCTGTTCGCAGACTTGCCAGGATCGAATGATGTGCGAATGCACAGAGCCAGCCACTTACGTCAGGCACCCTCACAGCAGCAGCAGCACCCTTTCCCGGGCACCAATATTTCATTTTTCATAAAACGAGATGGGTTGGAGCCATGTAGATGTTGCCCAGAGACGGGATAAATGTGAAGAGGTGGACCGAACTCATTGGTTTAATCCAGACCTGTCAGATCTCCAAAAAAGCTAGAGATCTGAAATGAATCAAACAGGGTGACTGCCAAGGGCTGGCATCACATGCCTGTCCAGTGCCATCTTGTGGGGAACGGCACGGCACTGGGTAAATGTGGGTGTCTCCTGTGAAAGGTGACCCAGAACTAGGACGAGATGCCAGGGGGTGGCGAGCCAAGCGACACAGTCCCCTCAGTGAATGGAGCAGAGTGGGGTCAGGGCTGGGAGAGGCAACACCCTCGATCAGACAGCTTCTCAAGGCACGGCTTCCTTAAAACCAACCTGCCAACCTGCGATGGTGAGTGATGGTCTCGCTTTACTTATTCAGAAAAGACAGTGGATAAGTTGTTAAACAAAATGACTCTGAGGCCACACCTTGAATTTCATACCTTGAATTGCTACCGCGTTTGTCTTCTGAGAAACTTGGAACACTCAGCCCAGCTGTGAAATGACTCGACCTGATCTCACAGTCATACCAGGACCAGGGTCGGGGCCTGAGCGTGTGGCGCCCCCGTCCACAACAGACGAGTCAGTTGTCCCGGGGGTGAATGCCAGCTTATCTACCCGCTTGCAGGCCTGCTGCTGCCTCCTCCCTTGCCACCGTGTGGTAAGCAGCTAGGTGAAATCTGGCTTTGGTCGGAATACGGATGGATGGGGGTGTACCAGTGGCCCCCAATCCTCAGGATATTGAAAGGAATCCAACAGAGGAGACAAGGGGAAGAGGGTCAATCAAGAGGTAGGCCTGAGGGGGAGGGGGGACTGGGAGTCAGGAGGACCTTGATTTACGTATAACCTGAGCTGTGTGACTCGGTGGGGCATCACCAGTCCGCATCTCAGACTTCCCATCCGTGCACTGGCCGGCGAGAGCAAAGATGAAGGTCAAGCGTGACAGCATCCGTGCAAAGGGTCTGTCCTCATCTAGCCCCTAAAAGGTGCTTAGTTACAAAATAAGGGGGCTTCCCTGGTGGCTCAGCGGTGGACAATCCGCCTGCCGACGCGGGAGACGCAGGCTCGATCCCTGGTTGGGAAGATCCCCTGGAGAAAGAAACGGCGATCCACTCCAGTATTGTTCCCCGGGAAAGCCCAAGGACAGAGGAGCCTGGCAGGCCACAGTCCATAGAGTCGCAGAGAGCTGGACTAAACACCAACAAGACGAGGACCCCTCCCCACTGGGGGTCTTTTGGGAGTGGTCCGTGGGCTGCGATGGAGTCTTCTGTGACGTCATCCTTGACTGTCCTGTCCTTTCTCAGCTCGCCATCCCTGTCTCCATGGTAACACTCATCACACCCTGACTGGCTCCCAGTATGACCAGGAACCCCTCATGAGCCGCACAGTGTCCGTCTCTGTCTGCATCATCCAGGGGCCCAAAGGTGCTGCCCTCTGTGATGGCCACGAGCCCCACGTGGCTACTTATTTAAATCAGATTAAACAGTCAGTCCCTCAGTCACACTCACCACCTTTCAGGCGTTCGGTAGCCACGGGGTGCTACGAAGGCACGGAACACTGCCGTCTCTCTGCAGAATCCCGAGGGGCGGTGTAGACACGGCAAGGCCCAGGGCAGAGCGGGGCGGCCTGAGGGGGCAGGGGCCACTCTGGCTCGGAACCCTGGCGCAACGCTCCTCGCCGAACACTCACTGAGACTCGACCGACCTCAGCTTCACTCCCGGCTTTCCTGATTTCCCTCCGACTGACCTAAACTTTCACAAACGGTGTGAGAACACACTCGCTACGAGAGAGCAGGATTTGGGGCAGGACGAGTCCAGGCGGATGCCGAATCTCTCCCATCTGTGAAGGTGACACGTCCCAGCACAGCACGATCGACCGGTGCTAAATGCGAGATACGGGCAGATAGCCTAAGTGCTATTTGTCAGACGCTGCTTACGAGTCAGCATGTTTAACTCTCACAATTCATCCTGGGCCTCCCATTTTACAGATGAGAAAACTGAGGAACGGGAGGTATGGGTGGCCACTGGTCACGCGGTGAGCAAGTGCTGGGAGCCTGGACTCAAGCCGTGGTCTTCTCCTAGAGGTCCAAGACCATGTCACATGTAGGACACAGTTACATTCCCCCAGAGAGAAGTAAATGAGGGATCCTGTAACGTCATCACAGGATCCAACCGTGAGAGTCGAGGTGGCTACCCACTGACCTTGAGACCGAAGGACTCGGGCTGCTGAAGAGGGCCATGGTATCATTTACCCCTGCCCAGGAAGGCCAGGGTAAAAGGGACGTGTGTGCCCCGGGAAGGTTCCGCAGAGAGTGCTGGACCCAGTGCTCCACTGGCTGAAGCAAACCAGAGGTGGAGAGAAGGACAGAGCCCCTGCGGTAATGACGCTCCTGACATCACAACAGGCCCCTCCCTGAAGGCACAGCCACTATGGAAAACAGCGTGGACGGGCATCAAACACTAGAAAAGAGCTGGCACACGGTCCAGCAACCCCACTCCTGAGCACACGCCCAGAGAAAGCTGTAGTTTAAGGAGACACCCGCATCCCTATCTCCACAGCAGCACTGTTCACAGCAGCCAAGACACGCAAGCAACCTAAATGTCCACGGACGGATGGATGGATAGAGGAACGTGGTCCATACACACAGCGGGACACTGCTCAGCCGTGAAAAGGCAAAATAACGCCATCTGCAGTGACGTGCCTGTGCCTAGAGAGTGTCATACTGACGGAAGTCAGGAAAACAAAGGCTATCGCTTACACGTGGGATCTAAAACCTGACACAGACGAACAGACCCACAAAGCAGGGGCAGACGCTCAGACACAGAGAGCGGGCTTGCGGCTACCAAGAGGGAGTCCGGGATTAGCAGATGCAAATTAATATATACATATAGGATGGAAAAGCAACAAGGTCCTGCTGTATAGCACAGGGAACTATATTCAGTATCCCATGATAAACCAAAACGGAAAAGAATATGAAAAGGAATATACATATATATAACTGAGTCACCTTGTTGTGCAGACATTGACAACACCGAAAATCAACTATACTTCAACAAAACTAAAAACATTTATTTAAGTACCCTCATCAGATTGGCATCTACTCCCTGTAAAGCGCTGATGGTGCCACACTGCTACAGCCCAAGTCCGACCCACAAGGAAGAAGCCCCGTCCTCACGGGAGCAGGACGGGGCGGGGGTGGGGGGCGCCCAGCCATGCCCTTCACAGCTGCAGAAGGCACGAGCGGTGTCAGAACCTGCCTATGTCCTTGACCTTCTCCGTGGGTGCTGCGGTGACTTCTCTGTTTCAACAAGACATGAGGAATAAGTCTGGGGACTTCAATTCTTGGAGCAGATGAGCCACAAAAGCACATCATGCTGGGGGAAAAGTCAAGGCCGGGTTTACTCATCAAAAAGCTGCCAAAGACCTCCATGGAGGGGGGTATGGGGGGGGCGGGAAACGCCACACGGAGGCTCTCAAAGGCTCCGCTGTCAACAGTCAAATCACTCCTAGGGTGCAAACCCACGAGATATTTTTGTTTCGTGATATTACTGGAGAGGACGAAATATAGTTCTGATAGCACCTTTCAGTTCGCCCAGCAGGCAGGGGAGGGGCAAGGATTCAGGGAGGCAAGGCGAGCGAGCAGCGGTATTCTGAAAATCAAACACTTCCCCCAAACAGGACCGTGTCTGATGGAGGGATGCTCGCCCGCAAAGCCTGAGACGGCCCCCGCTGCCTCGGGGGAGGGCTGGGACGCCAGTGTGCAGTCGCCTTCCCAGCTGATCCCTCTTTCCAGCCCCACCTGGGTCCTCACCCTGCAGGATCCCTTGCCCCTCGCCCGAGGGATGAGGCCCTGTTCCGTGGATGCGTCATAGCCACTCAGGGCCCCTGAGCTGGTTTGTGCTCCTGCCTCTGCCTGGAGAGCCTGTTCCCTCCCTCCTTGGATCCGAAGAAAAATCCACCTATCTCCCTGGTGTCGGTGAAGTCTTCCCCAACTCCCCATCAGTGCTGGAGGCACTGACCTCTCCATGCTCTGCGCCCCGGCGCTACAGCACATGACCCCAGCATCCTGCACACGGGTGTGTCTCCCCCTCAAGACCCTGGGCCACAAGTGCTTACAGGCAAGGGTGACACTCAGTTTCTCCTCGCACTCGGGAATGAAGGCAGAGATTTCTTGGCTGTCTGTGTGATACGAGGCACAGTCCCTTGGGGATACCATCCACTTCAGAACGATGCATGTTCTAGGCACTGTCCTTTCCTATGGCCTGTGCATACTCATGTACCAACGCACACACTGTGTATCACTCATGCACGCACGTGCTCTCACACACACACACACACACACACACACACACACACACACACACAACGGCCTCTCAAAGAACCGACTGAAAAAGTTATAGGATACATGGCAACATGGATTCTAACGCCTATTGTAACTCAGAACTCTTTCTGAATTAAAGACCCCAGCCCTTCTTTTCTGAAGCCCTGGGGTACCTTCTTTCCAGAGACAGGGGGAAAAAAACCAATAAGGAGGACATGTGTGCAGACCCCAATGCATCCATGCAGAGTTATCAACATTTGAAAGGCTCTCATTTCAACCACACGCTTTCAGGATCCCTGGGTAAAACGCGTTCAGTTCAGATTCCGGCTCTTCCGGCGTGGCGCGTGAAGGCTGCCAGCAAAGGTGGAAGGCGATGACGCCTGTGCAGCCAGGCTCCCTGTTCCTAACCCACATGCAAACAACAGGCTGAGCCCCGTGAGCTCTAACTTGCTTGTGCTTTTCTCTGTCGCCCGCTGCCCACCTTCCTGGGACTCCTCGTTTCGGGTTATTTGCTCAGCCTTCAGCTCCAGACACACCACTGTGATTCTCTTTTTAATAAACACGATCCAGGAAGTAGCGGGAAGCGAGGAGAGGCGCCTGCACTCTATTATAAGTCCGCGTTCCACCCTCGAGCGCTGGGCCATGAGTAAGTGAGAACCACCACCTGTCTAAAAATAGGGACGGCGCTTCCCCACCAACACAGCGATCACAGGACCTCAGCTACCATCAAGGACAAAGTGGCCCCTGCCCCGGCATTTTAAACAGGGTAGGGGGACTTCCCTAGCAGCCCAGTGGTTAAGACTTCACCTTCTAATTCAGGCAACGCAGGTCGATCTCTGGTCGGGGAACTAAGATTCCACAGGCCCGGTGGCCAAAAAGCGTAAGACAGAAGCAGTGGTAAAATAAGTTCAATAAAGACTTTAACATGATCCACGTTTAAAAACCTTAAAAAATGAACAGTGTAGGGACGCCTCTGGGTGGGTCAGCTATTGGCTGGCTGTCTGGGGCCACGTGGCTTCTCTTGTCCTGGGCTGGGCTGCAGGAGAGTTCATTCCACACGAGCAAACAGCTGGACATTCCTGAAATCTCTGGGCTGGGTAGAGCTCACTAATGACAGACCAGCAGCTGGGGAGGGCGGAGGAGTGGGGCCACAGATGTGTCTCCGGACTCCAGCGTATGCCTACAATGAATGGCGCCTAATATGCGCACGGGACCTGTGCACGGAGCCTGGGGTAAGCACCGGCGAGCCCAGCGGCCTAAGACCCTGTCCTCGTGGAGTTTACAGTCTAGCCACTCCCCACCTGTGTCGCCTCAGGCATGTTACCTAATTCCATTGAGCCTTAGTTTCCCACCTAGGAAATGGACTCAAAACGCGCAGGTTCCAGCTGTTAGAAGCCTGGAATGGGCCGCCAGTAGCTGTTGGTAGTGACAGTGGCCACCCTCCTTTTTTCGTAGGTAAAAATCTCCTCCAACATATCTATTACCTACAAAGAGAAAAGTGAGTAACTGTACAGAGAAGGACTCATCAGACATCCTAGTGATCAAGGCCAACATCACCTCACTGGCACTGTATTAATTCTCTGAACATGCGTGCAGAGAAGACAACAGCGTAATTTCCATAACACCCTTGTTTGTAGGTTTTTAAATTGTGGTGATACGCATAAGAAGAACTGGCATTTCAACCATTTCAAAGTACATGATTCAGAGGCATTAAATATATTTACAACATTATGTAACCATTACGACTAATCCCCAAACTCTCTCCTCACCCCCACAGAGAATGGGGATTGCTTGTGAACACGGATTTACATTCGGACACCGAAGTTCTTCAAACAGAGGCTTTGGTGGCAACGGCATTCATTCAGCCACTCAAGTTCAAGGTCTCACCAACGTGGCCAATCCCTTCCTGTCTCTGCAATCCACTTCGAATGCATTAAGAAAAAGCTGCCCTCCAGCCACCGCCAGCCTCTGACCGCTTCTCACCACTGCTGTCTCTCGCCCAAGCCACCGTCCTCTGCCTCCGGTGTCCCTGCTTGGGTCCTGGCCCCCCGCCCTTCACTGTGCACTCTCAGCGCAGCATCGCCTTCGGTCCTGCTGAGGGCCGAGTCCGTTCATGCCTCATGTCTGCGGGAGAGTCTGCGAGGGGAGGCCCACGTCCCTGAGCCTGTGTGCCCCGGCCAGACGCTAATGCCCAGGCACCCCGTCAGCCCTGCCCAGCTCCACTGCACAGCAGCTGCCTTCCCGGCCTGCTACCCCAGCTCTGACTCCAGGGCCTTTGCACCTGCTGTTCCTCCTGTCTGGAGAGCTCGGCCACCAGCCTAACCCCTCCTTAGATCTCTGCTCCAACGTCCCCTTCCTGGGACATTCTATATCAAACAGCACACCTAGCGTTCCTTATCCTCCCCACTCTACTTATTTTCCTGCTGTGATTGTGAGCATCCTTTCCAGCCTTCAAGAGATGACCTCTGAGCACCAAACCCCCTATCTTGCCCTGTCTGAGACCAAGGAGACGTTCCCCACCCCAGGACAGGGCACCATGTTAGGCATCTCCAGCAGAGGGCGCCAGCGGGACACTGGAGGAGTCCAGGCCTGTGCTCCGAGAAGGCACCCCCACTGCGGGCAGCTTCCCCCTGCGGCCCCAGGGCCCCACCCCAGGGCCCTTCCCAGCACACGCTGGCCGACTGCCAGCGACGCCCACGGTGAGGCACCTCCCACGGACAGCCCTCCCGGGCCCCACCAGCCCAGCCGCATGCAGCCCTGCGGGAAACTCCGGTTCCACCCACTGAGCTGTGGCCTGCCGACCCCAGTGCTGGAGAGAGCGGGCCCTCTCTGCTCCCTCCTGCCTGTGCTGCCTGCTGCGGCCCTCGGGGTGGGGGCTGCCCCCGTCTGCATCCCTCAGCGGTCAGCAGTGCCCTGCTACATCTTTCTACTGAAATCTCCTGCTACAGTCACTGTGCCTTTTGCCTGCTGGCTGAAACCTGACTTACAGCCATCAGATTGCGGGAGAGTCTGAGTCTTCACGTCCTCAGGTTTCACTCCTTTTTTGAAGACTTCATCGCTGTTTCTACGTGTTTGATGGGTTGATAAACCCTGGTAGCTAAGTAAGGAAGGGAGGAGAAAAAAGGAGGCAGGGTGGGATGTCAGGATGGTGGCCCCTGACTCCATGTGACCCCATGGCCCGTAACAGGGCCAGGGATGCGGGAAGGACTCACGGAAGAAGGGTCGCCCGTTCATCTCCGAGCCCTTCCCTGACTCCCACTTAACACCTCCACCGCTCCACCAACTATCTGGAATGCTGAAAAGGAGCGCTACTAGATGCCAGAGCCGAAGGTCTGGGCCTGCCCAGCGACTCTTGAGGAAAGACAGTAACAACACCACGGACAGAAGCAGAGAGCGGAAAGGAAGCGTCCTTGGCCCAGATCTGGAACTTCTGGGGCTTGTCTTCAGGCTGATGTTCAGAGCAGGGTGGAAACACGTGCGGCCCCCACCCGGCTGGCGCGGCGTCGGCCTCCTGCCCCTGGACGGGGCGGCTGGTCTCGGTCTCCTTTCTCTTCGATTGGAGAGCCTGGCTGGGTTCACCACCTAATTTCTGGGGTGAATATTCATTCATTTTCCTGTCAACAGAAAGGCCCCCCATTGGCTGTGAAATGAGCATTTCACGAAAGCACAAAAAGCTTCTGATAATGAGAATGCTCAGTGATTACAGTGATGAACTACACTCCAATCTACTGAGTTCACTTCATAACCTCAGAAAATTATAAAGAAAAACTATTTGGAGATTAGAAAGCTCTAAAGGTTTTTTTTTTTTTTTTATCCTCTTTGATTCATTGATCAATTTTTGGTTTGCTTACAGTTTCATTCTCCTCCAACTGTTTTCTCCACTGTGGTCCAGTGGCTTCAGAATCACACTGGCCATACCTCCTCGCAAAATAAACCAAGAAGAAAGCAAACAAAATTCCAACGCCAAGACTTACAACTGCCTAGTAAAACACATAAGAATACGATACAGCTAATGAGAGAACACAAGCGCATTTAATACCAAACCCCCAGGCAAACAACTGCACATCCCAATCACTGCTTTCTTTTTACCTCGGATTCCAGATAGGACTAGAAGAAATTAGCAGAGCAGAAACTCAGGGCCCTGGAATGGAGCAAAACCAACAAGGTATCTGAGGGTCAAAACAGGTGTCGCTTTCTCCAGAGGACACACACACAAAAGCACACGAAAAGACGTTCCACATCATTAGTCACTGGAAATCAACATCACAATGAGACACCACTTCACGTCTGCTAGGATGGCTGTTACAGCACAACAGAAAATAAGAAGGGCTGGTGAGGACGGAGGGGTTATACTGCTGGTGGGAGTGTAAAATGGTACAAGCGCCGTGGAAAACTGTTCGGCAGTTTCTCAAAAGGCGAAACCTACAGCTTCCATGTGACCCAGCAATATCACCCCAGACTGATATTCAGAAGAACTGAAGAGACTCATACAGGTGTTTGCATGCTAAAATTAACAGCAGCATTATTCAGGTAAAGCCAAAAGGTGAAAGCAATCCAAGTGTCCAGCAACAGGTGATGGATAAACAAACTGTGGCATATATATATCACACACACACACACACACACACACACACACACACACACACACTGTGGAATATTACTCAGCCATAAGAATAATGAAATTTGGATATGTGCTATGATACAGACAGACCTTGAAAACACCATGTTTAGTAGAATAAAACATTGAAGGACAGACACTGTGTGACCCCACTTATATGAGATGTTTACAACAGGCAAACTCACAGAGGCAGAGGGTAGAATGGATGTTTCCAGGGGCTGCTGGGAATGAAGAGAGGGGAGTTAGCTGCTTAATGGGTACAGTGTTTATATGAGGATGATGAAAAAGCTTGAGGCATAGTTAGGGGTTATACAAAGCTCTGAATGTAGTTAATGCCACTAATTCATACACTTACAAATAGTTACCATGATAAGTATTTTATGTACATTTTACCATAATAAAAAAAAATGGGTGCCAGACACATGAGCACTGAGGTAGCACTGTGTACTGTCTCACAGGAGATCTTGCCAGGCCCTTGTTCTGGACCTGTTAACTCTTACTTTGCAAACAATGCCAATGAACACATGGAGCGAGGAGACAGCTTGACTGCCCTAACAAATTAACTGAAAATTAGGGAAATCAGTCACTACCAGATGGGTTTAGAGAGAGGTCAAAATGACTGCGACCAAACGCGTGAGTACCAAACACCACCTGTGTTGAGCAAATACTGCAGTAAGTACCTACTATGGGCAGGGCGCTGTGCTGGGTGCTCAGAACACAGTGATTCCCAGGACAGGCTGTGCTTCAGAGGCTGCCATCGAGCGGTGAAAAGAACCCTGGGAGTCAGAGAAGCTGGGTCGAGAGACTGGGAACAAGGACTTCTTGTATTCTGTGTAAAGAGCTGAGTTCCTGTCTGTCTCCCCCAGGTGGATGGTGGATGCCTCTTTGGGTAACGAACTGAGGTCAGAAGTTGTCCCCAGGCTACGGTCTGGCGCATAGCAGATACTCAGTGAGTGCTGGCAGAGCTGAAAACAAGTGAGTCAATGCTACAATCAATATGTGAAGGTCAGAGGAAAAAATCACAGGGGAAATGTCTTGAATGACTGGGAATGAAAATACATTATACCGAAACGGGTGGGATGCGGCTGAAGCGGTGCTTAGAGGGAAATGTATAGCCTGGTAGTAAATATATGGGTGATGCCAGATGACCCAGGGTTTTCTGGCCCTCGACTGTGAGGCTTCCAGGTGGAGGAACTGTTTCTTGTCAATTTAACTTCACGTCCTCAGAGTCTAGAACAGTGCGTGGCACAGAGCAGGTGCGTGGGAAATAGTCCTTTGATGGAACGAAAACGCTCCGGTGGGTTCCCCAGATGCCATACTCAGCATGCTCTAAATGCCATTCTGCATTGAGAGAGTTACTGATCATCTGGTCCCACCTCATAAACAAACCCTTCCGGGCCCTCTGTTGTTGCTGCCACCGTTCACTGTCTACTCAGCCTTCAATAAGAACTGTCGTTAATTCAGCCGAGTGTCAGCCATGGTGTTGGGTCCCTCCCAAGGACCATCTCATTCGAGCTGCACAAGTGGGTGCTATTCTGATTCCCCATAAAACCATAATAGTGCTTGCTTGTTGTACTGATATAGAAACCGATACAGAAACTAAGGCCCAGAGAGGTTAAGTAACTTGTCCCACATCACACAGCTGGGAAGTAGCAGAACCCGGACTGGAAACCAGACGATGCGAATCCAGAGCTGCTGCCCTCAACCGCAGTCAGAGGCAGCCTCCCACGCGGGCCAGGGACGAGCATTGGCAGGGAGTGCTCCTGGTAAAGCGCCCCTCCCGTGAGTTCCGCGAACACCCTGCGGCTCCTGCTATTACTGCGCTGCCAGCCTCACAGGGCCGGCGCTCTGCTGCCCGGGGCTCCGAGTTTCCCACGACAGGGGCCGGGGCGCAGTGTCTCCACGGCCCCACCAGAGGCTCAGTGCCTGAGCAGTGCTCAGCGAGGGGACTGTGAACTCGGCTCAGCTGAGGGTGGCGGTGGAGGGGAACGGCGCTTCTGAAACTGCAGTGTGCAAGCACGTCACCAGGAAACCTTGTGAAAATGCAGATTCTGACTCAGCAGGTCTGGGCTTGGCCTGAGAGTCTGCGCATCCCCATGGGTGGCTGATGCTGGTGGTCCACAGACCAGGCTTGGAGTAGGAGGATGAGGGGCATGGGTGGGGTGGAGACGAAAGCGTCGAGTCCAGTGACACAGCTGCCTTTGGCTCTTAGCAGAAGAAGCTCCTGACTCTGGGATCCCAGGCGAATCGGCTCACTGCTTTTGGCCTCAGTTTCCTGATCTATCAAATGGGAACAACTAAACCTACCTGATCAACCTTATACCTTATAGTTATGCCTGGAGCGGGGCATGGCAGCCCACTCCAGTATTCTTGCCTGGAGAATCCCATGGACAGAGGAGCCTGGCGGGCTACAGTCCAGGGGTCACACAGAGTTGGATACGCCTGAGAGACTAACACATATAGTTACTGTGGGGACTGAATTAGATGACTTGAGTGAAAAGGCCAGTGCAGATTTGACACTGAACAGGAATCATGCTTCTCCAATCTGAGAAACTCCTTTGACATTTATTTGTGGATTTGTCTTCCTTGTAGAATTTCTCAAATCTTTCTTATTTTCTTAGATTGTCTGTTGCCTCCTCTCTCTCATAAACACACACACACACACACACACACGGAAAGAAAATAGTAATGACTTCAATTTGAAGGTGCCCTACCTTGCGTGCTAAGCCGCTTCAGTCATGCTCGACTCTTAGCGGCCCTGTGGACTGTAGCCCACCAGGCTCCTCTGTCTATGGGATTCTCCAGACAAGGATGCTGGAGTGGGTTGCCGTGCCCTTCTCCACGGGATCTTCCTGACCCAGGGATCGAACCCGTGTCTCCTGTAAATCCTGCATCTCAGGCAGACTATTTACTGCTGAGCTACCAGGGAAGCCCCCAAGCCTACCTTGGACTGCCTTTATTGCGGTGTTTCCTTCCGTATTTTGTTAATAATTCTCTTTCTCCTCATACCAAGGGGGTTAGTATCTGTATCAAACGAGGAAGGCTGGATTTTGAAGAAGACCCTGAGATGCCAACAAATGAGAGTTCAAAAGTCCAACAAGGTGAGCAGTATCTTTTTTTAGACTAAACAGGGGTGACCCAGATCTCACAAGCAACCTAAGCGTGTCAAACTGTTCCAAACAAACCGGTCTGTCTACACCAGTGAGAATCCTGAGGGCAAAAGCTGAGGGCCCACCACACACCACAGAGACGCTCTGGGGGTAGCTGAATGAAGAAAGGAAAGCAGACCAGCCACAGACGGAGGCAACACACATTCCTCCCTGATGTTGGTCTGGGAGCCAAGATGGCATTAGGCAAGCAGACAAAAGCAAACCAAAAAACCCGGACGCTCAGGGGCTCTCCCTGAAAGCTCGCTGTGTCTTTTAAACGGGCGGGGGGACGGGCCAAGAAAACCCACGTAAATTAATGAAGACAAACAGATCGAACTTCTCGAAGGCTCTTCTTTCTGACCTGCTCTGCTAATGGCTGAACACAAGCCAAGTCTGGAAAAGATGAGCCTGTTAACCTCTTGGGCAGTGATGTTAAAAACACAGTAGGAAACCTTTGGGAACAGAAAAGAAAGTATAATAATCGTGATCAGAACCGAGCAAGAAATAATCCCGTGCCATCCTCTGTCCATCAGTGCTTTCCAAGCAGGCGCGCTGCCCCATCTCAACGAGTGTCAGGTCCAGCGTGGACCAAGTACACTCCCTGGACCTGGGAGTTTGGATGTCGGACCCCGCGCCCAGGATCCTGGCTCATGGACGAAGACAAGAGTAAGTGTCAGTTCTGGGAAGGGAGATGCAGACACCAAATCCCTAGGAAAGCTGTCCTAACTCCTAGAGGAAACAAGAACTGGGGACTCAGTATGCCTATAGTGTGACCCTGGGTTTAGTGTGCACAAGAAACTTTTTCTTTCTCTCTTGAAAGAGAAAATAGAGGTCTGGGAAGAAAATTCTTGCCCCAAAACTTGAACACAGAATCTTTAAAATCATTAGTAACGCACTTATGGCAACTTAAGTCGCATGTGCTTTATACCGAACGCCAGCGTCTTCTATACGTCATCCCCCTTGATCCTCACAATAACCTGATGAATATATATGATCGTCTCCACTTACCAACGGGCTCAGAGCGGTCTCTCAAATAACTCAGAGCCACACAGCAGGGAGGAGACACAGGATTTGAACCAAAGACAGAGTTCTTAATCGCCAAGCAAAGAGGACAGCCCCAGCGTGGAATGTACCATGGAGACCGGCAGAGATGATGCCTGAGACGGTGACGTCAAGTCTAAAGACACTGGCATCACGAACAAGGCACATCTCGGGGAGGCCCGCTTCAGATCTGAGGCCATAATCAAGCCCCCCGAACTAAAGACGAGCACAGCTGGCTCACGGACTCCACATTAAATCATTCCGGTGGGTGAGACAGTTATTCTGTCTTGATCAAGCCTTCAGACTGAAAAGCATCTTAGTTTGGCTCACCTTCATTGCCTCTCTGCAAGTCGCTCACCTCCCCTGCACGAAGGGGAGATGGGTCTTGGGCTCAGGATATCTTCTCGTAATAACAGCTACATGGAATTAATAACATAGACCTATTTTCACGGTATGTAGTTTTATCCTTATCTTTTTTTTTACCCTTGGCAAATCATATTGATTTCCCCTTTATGATGGTGATAGGAAACTTCCTTTTAAAACAAAGTTAATGAAACTGTAAACTGATTTAAAGATAAATTTTAGCATGAGTTACATCTTGAAGAGCTTTAAGTCTTAGTTAAACCGGTAGAGGGAAGCAGGGTGAAGATGGACGGGGACGGATGGAGCCTGGAGAGGAGCAGCCAGACCCCGCAGCAGAGGGCCAGTGACCCCATGGGGCTCCGATGGGCACGAGGGCAGGTGACGGGGGCGTGCGGGAGAGCACGGGGGCGGCTCCCAGGGCCACGCAGGGCCGGCACCCGCGCTCTCCGTCCACGGGCGTACCTATGCCCTGGGCTGCTCACACCTTTGGCTACAGGGTCACTCCACAGACCTCGTAACAGCAATCAGGAGAGTCATCAAGGCTGCCAAATTTAGAAAGATGTACATGGATAAATATAAGTATAAACAGAAACAAACATATATAACAGAGTGCTTTTAAAAAATTAACTCAATTGTTAATCTTCGTTTATTTGTTAGGCTGGTAAACCTTAACTATCTGTAGAACTCCATGATCTCAACAAGCTAAGACAGCCGGGATTCTGAATGGTCTTTGCCATTTTAACGCCTGACACCACAAACTGATTGGGGGGAGATCCAGAAGCAATGGATGGTGTCTGATTAAGGTTACGTGCGCCACAGCAAATCTGACTCTAAATAGGGAGGGGAAAGACTTAACATTTAACTTACTTTTTATTCACTGGGAACTAACTGTTAATCTGCCTGCAACGCAGGAGACCTGGGTTCGATCCCTAGGTTAGGAAGATCCCCTGGAGGAGGGAACAGCTACCCACTCCAGTATTCTGATCTGGAGAACTCCGTGGGCTGTACAGTCAATGGGGTCACAAAGAGTTGGACACGACTGAACGACTTTGACTTTTCAACTGTTAATGGTACTAGATATTCAACAGTCTTCACTCTGGCTGGGCAGCTACAGATCGTTATCCCAACTGTATTAGTTATCTGCTGCTGCATAACAAGTTACCACAGAACTAACTGGGCTGAAACAATTTTAACCACTTATCACCGCACACATTTTGTGGGGGTCAGAAATTTGGAAGCAGTTTAACTTGGTGGTCCTGGTACACGGTCTCACATACAGCTCAAGTCAAGGCGACAGCCGGTTTCTGCTGTACAATGTGAGTCAGCTATTTGCATGTACACATCCCCTCCTTACTGGGCCTCCCTTCCACCCAACGTATATACACTACTGTACATAAAGCAGATAAGCAATGAGAACATACTGTTTAGGACAGGGAACTCTTCTCAGGGATCCGTGGTGACCTAAGTGGGAAGGAAATCCAAAACAGACCGGATATATGTATATGTATAACTGATCCACCATGCTGTACAGCAGAAGCTGACGCAACATTGTAAGGCAACCATACTAAAAAAAAAAAAAGTTAAACTGAAAAAACATAGCAGCTGGGTCTGCAGTCACTGGCCAGGGCTGGAGAAGCAGCCTCTCAGGGGTCTCGCCATACGGCAATCGGCAGGGGGCCTCAGTTTCTCCTCACATGACTGCTTGGGCATCCTCACAACGTGACGGCTGGCTTCTTCCAGACTGAGTCATCTCAGAGAACAAGAGCGAAACATCAACCTCTTTCACGGCCCGGCCTCAGAGTTCGCGCGTCCTGACTTCTGCAAGACCCTCCTGGTTACGGGTCGGCGCTATGCAACGTGGGTGAGGAATACTGAGAACTGATAGTCACCGGGGCTGCGCTTCTCAGTGCTCATTAGCTCCCTGGTCCGCCTACCTGAAATCTAGGTGCAGCAGTCGCGGAACTGCGACTTAATGGAAAAATGAATTTAAAACCAGGTGAAACTGAAGGGTGTTAAAAATTCTAAAATTCACCCACAATCGGTAGAGACTGCCAATAACTAACAAAGCCCTCACGGGAATATTACAGCTTTCTAGAACACCAAAAATAATCCCTTCTCTCAACTTTTCTCCTGGGTTTGACAGTCTGTTTTGGCTACAGTCCATCTCGTAATGGTCTAAGGTAAACTACTGCCTAACTGATCTTTCTTTTCAGAATTCCAGGCTGAGTAAACTTTGGAGCCTCCTGAATAATGTCTGAGAGTCTGTGCCGTTCTGTCCTTTCTCAACTGCCTCCGCTCTGCCCCCCAGAGCTGTTCGTCTCATTGATTTTCCTTTGTTCCAAAACCACACGAAATAAACCGAGTCTTACAAGTGAACAAAACTGTCCACAGACGTGACATCTGCTTTGCCACTTGAAGCAGCAGGGCTGACTGGAAAGGGTTTGGGAGAAAGCACATGTGTTCCGCATCCTTCCCCGTCAGGGTTCAGGCTGCCCGTGATCCTCACCCTTACTGTGTTTATTTTCTGCCCTGACTCTCTCACCCGACACTGTCCTCCACTTCTTCAAACAGAAGGCTCAAGGTGGGGAGACTTCTGGGACTCCTAATACAAAAGCATTTTATAAGTGAAGCCTTCTCCTCTCGGAGGAATTTATCATACTGGAAAACTGCTATTCTTGGCATACATTTCCCTCATCATTTTGTCTTAAGAAGCATCCCATGATGCTGAAATAATTATTCATATGCCTAGAAGGTAGGGGAGGAAAGACTTGGGGGGGGGGGTAAGTTGAGATCCTGAGGCTACTAAATGGCAGAGGTGAGTGAGGCTGGAACCAGGTGTGTTTTGACAATTCTTCCCACAGCCCTGATCGGACATGACACTGAGCACAGTGGACAGACAGCACGGATCAACAGGAGTGGGTGCTGGTCCTGTCCTTGGAGAGAGGCCCCGAAGTTTCCCTTCTGTGAACTCCAGGTAGTGGATCACACAGGAGAGCCAGGGGGGTGTGGGCACCTGAGTGGCCTGAGGCAGGCTACTAATCAAACAGTCATGGGCCATTTGCTATTCTAAGACCAGTGAGTCTGCCCTGCTGGATACTGGCTGAAAAACAGCCAAAAAACAGCCTTGCTCTTTCTACATCACCATGCATCCTTAACACCAAGGGTATCACAGGGCCCCTCATCCAGCATAGGACAGGGTTCAAATGCACAGTGAGAAGTCCTGCTTCACCCAAACCTAGGATTTGGGGCCACCTACCACACTCTGTATCACCTTCAAAAAACGTCTAACACACTCTCCTCAAACTCCTGGGATTAGGTCCTCCAGGAGGAAGGAGGACTTTTTGCTTGTGCACCCCTGGCAGTAGAGGCAGTGAGCTCTTTCTGGACACACCCGTCCCTGGGCAGCAGTCTCACCCCAGCAGGCACGGGGCACTGCACGATATAGCAGCAAGTGCCCACTGGTGGAGCCAGTGCAGCTCCGAGTCGTGATCTGCCGAGAAAGGGCCTCGGAGATCTCACACACGCGGCCCAGCTCACAGGTCCCGCTCATGAGGGACAATATCGCTGTTCTCTCCTTTCAAAAAACATAACCAAAACAAGGCCTTTATTCGGGTCAAGGCTGTGGTCACACGTTAATATGCCCAGTTTCCAGGCTGTTGATTATCATGAAAACAGTCATTAGGTGAAGTAAACCAGAGAAAAACAAATACTGGATAGTATCATTTACATGTGAAATTAAAAATATATATATTGAACTCATAGGAATAGAAAGTAGAATGTTGGTGGCGAAGGACTGAGGAGTGGGGGAGAAGGGGAGATGCTGGTCCAACTTTCAGTTATAAGCTGAAGTTCTGAAGATTTAAAGGACAGCATGGTGACTATAGTGAACAGTACGTTACTACGTACTCCAAATTTGCATAAAGAGTATACCTTAAGCTTTCAGACACACACACATAACTGTGTAAGCTGATGGATGTGTGAATTAACTTGACTGTGGTGATCCTTTCACAATGCACACATATATCAAATCATCACGTGGTATACTTTAAATATATACAGTTTGACTGGTCAATTATGCCTCAATAAAACTGGAGCAAAAGAAAGGGAATGCAAGGAAAGTTGCTTTCAAAAAACAACTTCAAAGCCTGCTGCACTGGTTAATACATGAAATGAATTTGATTTTTAACAAATACCATTTATTTGGAGAGCAGAAAAACCATGAGAACATGGTATTCAAGAAGAGGGAAGAAAGAGACTGGTGTCATGACAGTGCTGCCTTAAACACTCTGGACCAGCTTCTTCAAAACACTCACCTAGGAAGCCTTGATGACCCAGTCATCCATCCATCTCTTCATCCATTCATCCACTCAGTAAACAAGACAACTGTTGTTGTTCAGCCGCTCAGTTGCGTCTCACTCTGCGACCCCCATCGACTGCAGCACACCAGGCTTCTCTGTCCTTTACCAGCTCCCGAAGCTTGCTCCAACTCATGTCCATCGAGTCTGTGATGCCATCCAGCCATCTCATCCTCTGTCCTCCCCTCTGCTTCTGCCTTCAATCTTTCCCAGCATCAGGTCTTTGCCAATAACTCGGCTCTTCGCATCAGGTGGCTGAAGTATTGGAGCTTCAGCTTCAGCATCAGTTCTTCCAAAGTATACTCAGGACTGATTTCCTTTAGGATGGACTGGTTTTATCTCCTTACAGTCCAAGGGACTCTCAAGAGTCTTCTTCAGCCCCACAGTTCGAAGGCATCAATTCTTTGGTGCTCAGCCTTTTTTATTATCCAGCTCTCACATCATATGTCAACCATATGACTGTGGTTACTCAGTAATTTGAACACTGATCTTAGGTTCTCTTCGATCAGCAGGCATGTCTTCTCCCCTGAAAGCTCACAGAGCCTCATCAGCTGACTTTACAAACCAGGGAAGTCCAGCTGTTAGGAAGGGAAGTGATTCTCTCAGAGTTTCGCCTCCAGCAAATGGAGTCGGGAAAGATGGTTTCTCCATGGACCAAGCCCTCTAGAGAAGAGGCTGTCACAGAGTAAAAGAGAATTGCCTGGCCAAATCCTTTTACAATCACAATCTAATCACACTTAACAGCACCCTATGGGATGGGCCTAAAGAAAATTACGGGAGTAATTACAAGCATCCGCATTAGTGATAATTTAATAATCCTCCTCCTTGGAGTAGCTTTCCTCTTGAGATGGATAAGCTGGATTACACGAGATAGACTTCTACCCTGCTCCTCATAAGCCATGTGACCTTGGAAAAGTCCCTTCAGTGCTATGTTTTTCCTTTTATACTCATCATCTGTGAGGAGGAGGATATCATGGAATAAAGGATATCATGGATACAGACAGGCTATCAAAGGCTGTCACAGAGTCACATTCTGCAGGAACAGTTGCAGTGATACAGGCAGCTGTGAAGAACTCTGAGAAGCAGAGATGCAAGGTCCCCCTGACTCCATATTCCTCCTGCTCTTTTTCTCTGCGTCTGGCTGGTGAAATGAGATTCCTTGAAGATTCCTGGAATCGCTGCCACTCTCCTGCAAGCACCAGCCAAGTGAAGGCCCCAGAATTACCCACTCTGATTTGTGAGCTGGAGTGAGCAGCACCAAGCAAGCTAGAAAGAGGACTGATTAGAATCAGGAAGCCTGACCCCTAGAATCACTGTCTCACCAGGTCATTTAAATGAGCCTGTGATTAAGTTTATTAGATGTCACTTACAAAGTTACATAGAAAGCTAAATAAAATAATGCAGAGAAAACCCTTAGCACATAGTAAGTGCTCCAGTAAATGTTAACTAAGATGGTGTTTATCATGAGAAAACAGAAGACAAACACGCCTATTTTACAGATTTTTTTATCATGATTTAGGGCTTCAGTTCAGTTCAGTTCAGTCGCTCAGTCGTGTCCGACTCTTTTCGACCCCATGAATCGCAGCACACCAGGCCTCTCTGTCCATCACCAACTCCCGGAGTTCACTCAGACTCACATCCATTGAGTTGATGATGCCATCCAGCCATCTCACCCTCTGTCGTCCCCTTCTCCTCCCGCCCCCAATCTCTCCCAGTGTCAGGGTCTTTTCCAGTGAGTCAACTCTTCGCATGAGGTGGCCAAAGTTTTGGAGTTTCAGCTTCAGCATCATTCCTTCCAATGAACACCCAGGACTGATCTCCTTTAGGATGTACTGGTTGGATCTCCTTGCAGTCTAAGGGACTCTTAAGAGTCTCCTTCAACACCACAGTTCAAAAGTATAAATTCTTTGGCGCTCAGCTTTCTTCACAGTCCAACTCTCACATCAATACATGACCACTGGAAAAACCATAGCCTTGACTAGATGGACCTTTGTTAAAGAAATATCTTTTTAATATGCTATCTAGGTTGGTCACATCTTTCCTTCCAAGGAATAAGCGTCTTTTAATTTCATGGCTGCAATCACCATCTGCAGTGATTTTGGAGCCCCCCAAAATAAAGTCTGACACTGTTTCCCCATCTATTTCCCATGAAGTGATGGGACCTTAGGAGTGGTTTAAAAAATCTGCTGACCTTGTTAGCTAAATTACATTAGAAATAACAACCTTGTGTTAATGTGATGCTCTCCAACACTTATGTGAAAACTACTAAGTAACATTTACCAAGATTTCCAAGAGTCACGGAGAAATATACTGAAAGGTATATTTTCAACTGTACATCCAAGTGAATCCCCCAAGAACAGATGCTACTCCAGAGATGAGAGTGGTGGGGGGGGTCAGGGGGTGGTGGTGGTGGTGTTTCTTCTATGGATTGAGAGCTTGGTCTTGCGGACACCATGGGGGAAGGAGACGGGGGGACGGATTCAGAGAGTAGCTTAGAAACATACACGTCCCTGTGTGTAAAACAGATAGCCAGTGGGAATTCGTGGTGTGATACTGGGACCTCCACCTAGAGCTCCGTGACAACCTGGAGGGGCGGGATGGGGAGGGGAGGTGGGAGGGAGGTTCAAGAGGGAGGGGAGCTATGTACACCTGTGGCTGATTCATGCTGACGTATGGCAGAAACTCACACAATATGGTAGAGCAATTACCCACCAATAAAAAATTGAAATTAAAAGAGAGATTGGGCTTTATTTGTTTTAAACAATTCATCAGTATTTGTTGACTTTAAGTGGATTCTGAGCTTTGTCTCACCTGCCCCTCCCTCTCCCATTTCACGTCCCACTCCTTCGGTTTTAAAGAAAAATGCTGGTTCTGTAGGCAGGAAACGTGGCAGCCTCCTGCCATGTAGGGGGGCAGAGGTGAGCGCCAACAAGGTTATTCATTTTCATTTGAGTGACTATCATGCCTCTTGTCTTTTTCTAAAAATGCACGAATTAATTTCTTTCTTTTTTCCTTCCACCCTCCTTCATTCCTTCCATTTCCAATCACAGAATGTTGAGAAGTAAAGGGGCCTCTGCATTTTTTCACTTTTTGCAGAAATGGCTCCCTTCACTTGCAGTTTAATAGTACACACTATTTTTACGCTAGGTAAAAAAGTAAGGCATGCATGACTGATAGAAGAATGCTCTGTCTTTAGTAAACTCTATTCTAAGAGACTGTACCATTATCCGAGTCTTTTTTTTTTTTTTAACAAACAGGGATATACCTGATAAATTCTTAGGATTATTCCAGGATAAGGGTTTGTGAGTATATATCTAAGCTTCTTTTTATTGGTTAAAGATAATTTTTTGTTTTAGACTCCTTTCCATGAAGCTCAGTTAAATTTTCAGGTTTTAAATTTCTTTAATTTGTTGGCCATACCAAGCAGCGGGAGGGGATGTTAGATCCCCAAACCCCCTGCAGTGGAAGCTCAGAGTCTTGATCGCTGGACCGCCAGGAAAGTTCCAAACTTAGTTAAACTTAACGCTGGTAGACAGAAATAATTTATTTACATCGGCTATATTCAACTCACTTTTCCATTCTAATTAGTTTCAGGTATGTTCTTTGAAACATGAAATAAATATGTCTAATTGCCTTTTCCACAGAGTGAGGATTCTCTTATGAATCACTTCCAGTCTACTTTGGAAGAAAGTGTGGTGTCCGTTGTTTGAAATAGCGCTGTTCGTTTGTGGCCTTTTCTGAGCCAGCTGGCACCTCCCAGTCCTGGTGGGCATCTTCTCCTGCGGTGGCAGAGGCAGGAGCCCTGGGACAGCCACGACATGCCGTCCTGGGCACCTCCACCCTTCACACGAACCGACTCGGAAACGGGACTAACCGCGGCCACCTGCCAGCCAGCCCGGACCACGCCTAGTCTCGCTCTTCCTGGATGAGGCGGCGGCTCAGCATCGCGACGGAGGAGGGAGTGGAGACGCGCTCCAGCGCTCTTGCCTGGAGAGCCCCACGCACAGGGGCGTCTGGTGGGCGACAGTCCACGGGGCCACAAAGAGTCGGACGCGACTGAGGGACGAACACACACCAGCTATCCTTGACGTGCCCTTTCCAAGAGGAATGGCTGTCTCTCTCTTCCCTTGCTTTCCTTCTTCCTTGACTTTAAGGTGTGGAATGGACTTGTGGAAACGCTTTCCACACGCTGCCTTATTTTCTCTCGTATTTGGGACTGCTCACAGTCGCTCGGCAGAAAAGCCGCCAACTTACCGCGCCAGGCTTTCAAAAGGCTCCTTTCTGGTCTTCTATTTTGAGGACCCTCAAAGTGAAAGAATGTCAACCTTGGTATGAAATAACCACCCAGGATGGAGTCTGAGGTGTTAAGAGGAATGGTTTATAAAAAGCCTGGTTAAATATAGGAAGTACAGTTGCCTTCCAGGTAACCCGAGATCTGAACACCCAATATGGATTTAATGGCGGCAATCTATTTGGCCCATTTTCACAGATATATAATATACTGCACCTATTTTAAGATCTGGAGTTTTTCCTCCTTAGCTATTTCTCAACTTGACCAGAAAATATTTCTTCCAGCCTAACTCACGTTCCATGGTGATCCATCTGTGTGTCCCTCACCTTGATGTTTTCTGTATTAAAATAAATACATTCTTAACTATTATACATACTGCTAATGTATTTTTTTAAACCCAAATGTTAAATATTTCTTTATGATTTAATATTCTACCACCAGAATCCAAAACCCAAGTTTGAGTATTTTCCAGTCTTAACTTAAAAAAAAAAATAATAACTTTAAATAGGAATTTTAATGAATAGCTGCCTGTGTGGCATTTTTTAAACATTTCAATCTGTTATGATTTAAACTATCTTAAAAATCCTGCTTTTTTCTTTTCCTTTCCCTGGGGCTCTGTTTCCTCATCTGTAAAATGGGGCCACTATCTGTGCTGTAGGTGACTTTAAGGACTTAAAGGTAATCTATATTTGATGCCTGGCACACAAAGAGCTGCTGACGCACCAAGCATGGCTTCTGGCCTCTGTGTAGCTAACCAGGCAGCCCTCGGTCACGGCGGGCCAGCCCACCGCAGCTTTGGCCCACCCATCCCACAAAACCTTCAGCACACCCAAGCTGTGTGATCAGCAAGGAATCATTTTAGAAAACACTTGGCTAATTTCCTCTGATCCCACTACTACAAATAGCTGCAGGTTTTCATCCAGGTTCAAATTTCACATGGTCCTCAGGGCAGAAAGATGAATTATTTGATTGCAAGGAGAAATAGGAGCCCATGTATCAGGCGGCTTTGCAAATCAATTCGCCTCCGCCTCAAAGATGCTCCTTCCGACTTGAGATATATGGCTTTACAAGGAATTGGCGGCATCCGCGGCTGCCGTGACAGAGGGCAAGGTGCATGCAGGTATAACATCACCGAGCAGCGGAATCCGAGCGTGCAAGAAAAACAACAGAGGATGGCGTGCCGCGAGTCCGAGGGAACCCTTCTGCCATGGGCCCCGACAGCACCTCACGTAAGCGCCTTGCCTGATCTCCCTCGTCGATGCCTATCTGCCCCTGGGGATTTCACCACGCTGCCTGTGTTCTCGGGTTAGGGCGTGAGGACCGATGGCAAGCCAGGGCCTGGGGCTGAGAGGGGACAAGACCCTAAGGAATCTGGTGGGAGGGTGTGTGCCAAGCAGTGAAGGCTGCAGCCTGCACGGTGGGTTAAGCTTCTCTCTTCTTTAGCTCTGCATCCCCAGGGCCTGACATGGAGGAACACCCAGGAAATGCTGCAGGTGGACACAGGGCCTGACATGGAGGAACACCCAGGAAATGCTGCAGGTGGACACAGGGCCTGACATGGAGGAACACCCAGGAAATGCTGCAGGTGGACACACAGCCTGACATGGAGGAACACCCAGGAAATGCTGCAGGTGGACACACGGCCTGACATGGAGGAACACCCAGGAAATGCTGCAGGTGGACACGGTTGAACGGCTGCTCCCAACATGTTAAGCATGTTCACCACTGGGCAGCCATCAATATCTGCATATAGCCTTCAGGGCTATTTTATAAATATTTGTGGTGAGCTTTTATTAGGATGCAGAATAGATTGACTGATTCATCCATCATCAAAAATGCACTGAAGGACTACTCAGCTCAAGATCTGGCAACTTTTACACTTCGGGAGTTCAGTACAGAGGTCAAGTCAGAGCACACTAGAGAAATGCCAGATACAGGAATAGATGAATCAGATCCGGGGCAGGAATAGCTGAGGTCTGTTGGAGAAGTGTACTGTGAGACAGGCAGGGAACTCTTCTGTCATCCTCTGGGTCATCAGAGTCCACGTGCTGTGGTCCAAGTTCACCACCCTCTGGTACAGATGGACAACAAGCGTCCCGGGCCACTGGGCACCAGGCTGCCCTGCAGGAGTGTGGTTTCAGCATGGACGCAATAGGTCAGGGACCAGCCCCGCCTTTGGCAAGTGGGGAAACGGAGGCCAAGAGAAAGGCTGCAATTTATCCCTGGTCATGGAGGGATGCAGAGAGGAGACGCAGAACTAGGACTGAACGGAGGTGCCTTAAAAACTTAAAGACAGAGCTTCCATGGGACCCAACAATCCCACTCCGGGGCATATACCCATAGAAGCCATCATTCAGAAAGATGCACATCCTCCAATGCTCACAGCGCACTATTTACAATAGCCAAGACATGGAGACACCTAAATGTCCACTCACAGAGGAATGGATAAAGATGACGCATATATGTGTATATGTACTCGTATAGGTATGTATGTATATACACACGCGATGGAATACTATTCAGTCATATACAAGAATGAAATAATGCCATTTGCAGCAATATGTACCTAGGGATTATCACACTAAGCAAAGTAAGTCAGACGGAGAAGGACAAATACCATATGATGTCACTTATATACGGAATCTAAGACAACACGAACATGAAAGAGAAACAGACTCACAGATGTAGGGGACAGGGGACAGATCTGTGGTTGCCAGGGGTTGGGGGAGAAGAACTGTGAGTCTGGGGTTTGCAAACTGGTACATGTAGACGAGAGAAATAGCTACTGCGGAGCACAAGGAATTCTCGGCAATACTCTGTGATAAACTATAGTGGAAAAGAATAGGAAAGTCGCTTGGACATGCAGAACACATTAACACAACACTGTAAATCAACTAAACGTCAGTAACAAATTTTTACAAAAGAGCCAGGGCTGAGCTCTGGGATGCTGACCATCCATCCTCTACTGCCCTGGGCCCATACACTGTGCAAGCTCACGGGCAGACTCTCCGGGGCAGGAGAGACAGATGGTAAAGGAGGGGGCGCACCACGGGCTGGCCTGCGCACCCGGGGCTGGCCTTCTGGAATCTCGTGGCTTTCTCAGAGGCAGCCCTGCTCAGCCCCGCTGGGAGGGAAGACGCATCTGGCGCCTGCCTGGTGGTCTCCTCCGCAGCCTGGGTACAGGGTTCAGCCTCACGGAGGGCTCAGGTCCGGGCTGGGAGGAGCAGCGAGCCCTTGCTTTCCTCAGCAGGGCTTGGGAACCTGCACGCTCCTCACTGCCATCAAACACGACGCGCTTTCCCAAACTGGACGACTAGAATCGAAGTCTCCTGCTGTGTTATATCCAGCCCCCACCACCCACCCTCAGCTCTGGTCTTAGAACTATGTGAGGAGCTAAAAAAAAACAAAAAAAAAGGAGGAGGAGGAGGAGGAAAAGTATATGAGGAGGGTGTTACAGTCAGGGGTGGGTATCGATGAAAATTTATGTGCTGAAAAACAGCTGTGAAATGTTTAATGTTTCAATGAACGTTTTATGTTTATAATAAAAAAGAAAAAAAATCCTCTGGCCAAGAAGGCCCTTAAAATGTTTCATTTCTAAGTAGATCCAAGAAAAAGAGGCAAAGGGAAAAGATTTCCACCAAACCTTCTCTGGGGAGGGACCCCCCTCCAAAAGGGAACATGGAAAGGAGGCGCCCCCATATCATGCATTGCCACACCTGGCTTGGCTGCACGTGAGCAGGGAGGAAAGGCCAGGACACCCAGGCATGAGAAGCATGCTCGTTTTTCTCAAAGCCAAGTACCGTGGAGCAAAGCCTTGGAGACTCAGGCTCTGCAAGTGGGTGGTGGAGGGACTTGGGGGGCGGGAAATGCCCAGTTCAGCCAAAGCTGGCTAGGAAATCTGACTGCAATCCATCAATCCCCTGACAGGACATGACCGAGTGCCATTAGGGCGGGTTCTTCCAGAAGAGCCTAGCTCTGAGGACCCTGGCTTTGATGGAGAGACACAGGTTCAAGTCCAAACGCTGCTCTGGACCGGCTTGGTCTCCTTAGGTGAGCTCTTCAGCCCCTTGAGATCCTGGTTTCCTGATCAACAGAGTGGCAACAAGCACCTCGGGTGCTGGGGGTTGGGTGGTATGCGCTGCGAGCAGGCAGGTGTTTGGGACACCAGCGTGGGGAGGGAATTGGACAGCGGCAAGCTGTGAGCACTGTGGCGGCAGTGGGTAAGAATTAAGTCTGGACGTGGCGGGAAACTGCGGGCTGTTAAGGCTTTGAGAAAAACGTGAGTTTTGTTCTTCTTTGCTTAACTGATGATTTTGGTCAAATGGGCTTTCAAGGTCAAGAAGCCCGCTTCACCTTTTAGCTCCTTAAGAATTCCTGTTTCCACTTTGTCTTCGGGTACTAGACGCAGGCTGGAGCCCAAGGCCGCTCTCCAAGCTGGCCCCTTCTTGCCTCCTCTGCACGCAACGCTCGTGCAGCCGCTCCAACACATCAATAAAATCCCGCGACCCTGCGCAGCACCTCGGACACACCCTGCGGCGCCGAGACTGAGTTTTGCTGTTGTTGTTCCGTCTCTAAGTTGCGTCCGCCTCTCGGCCCTGGGGACTGCAGCACGCCTGGGTCCCCTGTGTTCCACTGTCTCGTGGTGTTTGCTCCAATTTGCGTCCACGGCGTCGGTGATGCTATCTAACCATTTAAAGCCGTGAGCTTTAGAATTCCTCTTTCCTTCCACTTCCCCATACCGCTTCTCCATTTAGCAAACTCCTACTCAGACCTCAAAGCCCAGCTGAAGCATCACCTTCTCCTCGGTGTCAGATGCCCCTGGCACAGTGCTCTGAAAGCACACACAGCTCTTCCAGGCCCCGATGCCCATCATGTTGCCTCAGAAACACTGGGTGCTCTTCTGATTTCTCTTCTAAACAATGCTTCTTGAGGGTAGTGGAGACGTAAACACCTTGGTAACCCTGGTGTGTAGGCCAGGGGTGACGTGGGGTAGATTCCCCCGGAAGAACTTGCTGGTGAATGGAGAAACGGATGGTGGAAAACACCACTTCCTTTCTGTCATGACAGGAGATGGGACTTCTGGCCTCCTTCTCAACTCGCCACCTTGCCCTCAGAGAGAGGAAGGCACCTGTGCCATCCTGGGCAGGAAGCGTGGCTCTCCTCTGCCAGCCTGCACCTTGCCCTGGGAATAGGAAAGAACTGGGGGTTGACTTGCCATGTAGCTTAGCAAAGAAGTTGCTGAGACCACTGTGGTACTGATGCTCAAGGGCCTCCTCCAGGGAGGAAGGCGGTGCTCCAGGGAGGAAGGCGGGTGCTCCAGGGAGGAAGGCGGTGCTCCAGGGAGGAAAGATGCTCCCTTCAGGGGTTGGATCAGTGTACTTCCTGCTCAAGTACAGCTGTGGGCAGTATGTGTTGGGGGTGGCGATCATGCTCGGGAGATACTAGTGAGGTCCCTCCCATCCTCCCAGAGGCCTGGACCCTCTCTGGACGCCCAGGAAGTGGCCAGTGCCCAACTGGATGCTGCTGCCCAGCTCTTACCAGGAACCACGACAGTCACATCAATGGGTACTGACTGGACAATTTCCAATGAATCCCCGCAGAGTTTCGCAAGAACACCAGCTACCAAAGAGGTGAAGGGTGGAAACTCACACAACCGACCAAAGTGAAAACAAAACTGCGTCCCCCAACCCCATGTGAACCGAAACCACAGCACAGGGTGCTGTGCCTGTGCAGACACAAACAGCCTAACCCCGCGTGAGTCACCGCTGCAGCCAGAACAACGCGAGCGGGGGAGGGCCCGGCGCGAGGGAGCCCTGCCCAGCATGTGAGGGGCCCTCTGAGCCCCCACCCCCTGCAGGCCCGTCTCCACTGGAAGAGCAGGGAAGAGGACACTCGTGGGGCACCTGCCACAGTCCGTAAGCTCTGGCCAGTACTGGGGACGCAAACATGGACGGGTTTTTACAAGCACCCTGTTATCTGGAGACAAACCATTAGGCCCGTATCCACACGAGGGCACAGAGCCCAGGGTGTTTAAACAACTGGACCAGCCAGAGCTGGAAACTGCATCCTTCCCTCCACCAGGCTTCACCTGAGGTCACGCCGGAAACCTGGATCAGTCATACAGGTGGGAGTGTTTCCTCTCAGTGGTCTCCAGGCTCCTTTGATCATGCACCACTAGCAGTACAATTAAATTCTGGACATACCCCCAAGAACTGTACATTCATATATGGGATAAGATTGAAAAAACGTAAACAGAAGCTGCAGTGTTTTCCCCCCATAGCTTACTGTGGCGGCCATAGGGCTCCCAGACTGAAAAACACAGGCTGGGGACTTCCCTCGTGGCCTGGTGGTTAAGACTCTGCTTTTCTACTGCACGGGGTGTGAGTCTGATTTCTGGTTGGGGACCTAAGATCCCTGCATTCCACATGAGCAAAAGGAAAAGAAAAACAAATCAACAGGTTGCCCAGTTACATGTGAGATACAGTTTCAATTAAAAAAAAAATCAGTCATTGTTTCTCTGAGATTCCGGTTTAGATGGGCATCCTGTATTTGTATTTGCTAAATTCGGCAACCCTAAGGGGTCAGCAATTGTATTCCATGTTAGTGAAAGTTGCTCAGTCGTGTCCAACTCTTTGCAACCCCATGGACTATACAGTCTACAGAATTCTCCAGGCCAGAATACTGGAGTGGGTAGCCTTTCCCTTCTCCAGGGGATCTTCCCAAATCAGGGATTGAACCCAGGTCTCCTGCACTGCAGGCAGATTCTTTACCAGCTGAGCCACAAGGGAAGCTCATTCTATGTTAAGGCCTCAGTAAATATTAGAGACTTTGTGAGACAACTACTCAACTGTCCATTGTAATGTGAACACAGTCCTGGGCAATTCCCAAACAAAGGGTGTGACTGTGGTTCAATAAAACTTTATTTATAAGAACCAGACTTGGTTGTGGGCTGCAGTTGGCTGACCTCTGCCCTAGCATATCATCACGGGTGCACGCCCTTTAGGAGAGACCTGGCCTGTGAAAGAGAAGAACCTGTTTCACCCAGTTCTCCAACGGCACAACTTAGAAGACAGCAAGCCCTTGTCCTGTTTTCTCTGGGGGCTGGGGGTGGGGGCTAGTGAGCTGGCAAAGGATGGGACTGACAACCCCTGTGTACAGAGGGGAAGTAAAGGCGGAAAAGCAGGAGCATATCTGAACTGTATTCATGTGCGTGTACGCACACACACACGCGCACACACACACGCGCTGAGAAACTGCTGCAACCACGATACCACCGTGGGCGGACCTGCACTCAGAGCATCAAATTAAAGGCTTCCCCTGCCCCAATTACTAGTGAGTCAGTGGGCCAACTGGTAGCCATAAGAACACATTAACCTTTTTGCCAAATCAATTCCAAGTCCCCTTCCAGCACTAAGAAGCAGTAATTGGCACCCACGCCCGGGAGGAGGGGGCGCCCTCTGCTACACTTAGCATCCTCTGCACCTGGATGTCTGAATGCCTCTCCTCCACAGTGACCTTCTGACCACTGGAGAGCCTGGAAACTGATGTCCTAAGGCCGTTCCCGCATGGGGGACAGAGGTCCAAGCTCACGGCTATTGCCAACCAGCCCTGCCAGGACTGTCTTCCAAAGTTACGTCGGCATTTGCCCTGTGCCTATGGGGCTGTGGGGCTTCGCCTTCTGGAGCCCCTGGACGGGCGATCTCACACAGAAACACAAGAGGCGTGGCCAACGGGTTGAGTCAGATCGGCACTGGAGACGTGCCCCGAGACCCAGCCCTTCCTGAGCACTTCTTTCAACTTCAGGCTGGGGGAGCTGGGGCTTCTTTCTAAGAAATGGGGTTCTCAGAAGATAAAACTGTTTTCCGGCTCAGAAGCACTGGGTGGAACAGAGGGCTGAGGCGGCCGCTGGCTGTGCCTGGGGGTGGTTGGACAGGGGCTGGGGGCTGCGGGCCCCGGATGGAGTCACTTAGGTAGCAGGAGCTGGTGACAAGGGGTGGACCGTAGCGTGTGGCTTCTGAAGCAGGGTTTCCTTTGGGGAGACAATTTTGAGGGAGTGAGTAGTCTGCCTTTATGGAGGTATGTGTGTGTGTGCATGCATGCATGCGCGCGCGCGTGTGTGTGTGCATGCATGCATGTGCGTGTGTGTGTGTGTGCATGCATGCATGCATGCGTGCGTGTGTGTGTGTGTGTGTGTGTGTAATAAGAAATGAACAGGTTTCTTCTTCTGTCTGACCCCAAACAGTCAATAGGCTGTTTGTTGTTGTTCAGCTGCTAAGCCATGTCTAACTCCTGGCGACCCATGAACTGTAGCCCGTCAGGCTCCTTTGTCCATGGGTTTCTCCAGGCAAGGATACTAGAGTGGGCTTCCATGTCCTCCTCCAGGGGCTCGTCCCAACCCAGGGATTGAAGCCACGTCTCCTGCATTGGCGGGTGGATTCTTTACCACTGAGCCACCTGGGAAGCCCCAGTTATGCAATAACATATCCCGTTGCTTAGAGTGTAACGAGGGGTCTCTGCACACCCGTCCCAGCTCAGTCCTCTGTTGGTCAGGCCTAGCGTCATCCACCCAGAACACTCTCCCAGGGCTGGGGGGAATGCTGGAACTTCTGGGGACAGGTAGCCTGCTTTCTGAAAGCACTGAGCAGGTTCCTCAGTAATCACTGCCTAAGCCAAGGTCCTAATGGTCTAAGTGTGGAGGGGAGGGTCTGTGCACAAACCATCCTCCTGCAAACCACTGCAAGACCGGTCCCTGGGATCACGCATTCACTCAGCAAACACCTCTGGCGTCAGGTACTTGAGCATCTGGAAGAAAACTCACGCCCTCAGCTCTGGGGAGGTCACAGCACGGCTGGGACACACCCGAGGTTACGGAGGTTCCTGTTGATGAGCCTCAAGCTTCCAAGACTTCTCGGCCAAGGAACAGAATGCTGGACCCTGTGCTTTACTCCAGCGATGGAGAAAGCAGAGTCAACCAGGAAGCCAGAGCTTCTGGCCATTGAACCTGGCCCATCTGCTACACCTTCCTAGGGCTAGGATGAAACTAGCAACACAGGATGTGGCCTTGTGGGGGTCTCCAAGATGAGGGCGAAGAAACAGCACTGTCCCGTGGCATAAAAGCATGAAGATGGGGTGCTGTTTAGGGGGATGTTTATGTCCATCTCTGCCCACTGGTCCTCGCTCGGGGCCAGGTCAGTGAGGCTCCGCGGTGAGGGGCCTGGGTGCCAGGACCGGACAGCCCTGGCCAGAGCCCAGCTGTGCCTCTGTCCACGCTCACATCTGTCATCAGGCAGAGTCCCGTCCGCTCCCCACCTGACCATTTCAGGGGCAGCAGCAAGCAACACGACACACGAGGTGGCTTCTCGAACCAGAGTGTTGAGGGATGAGGCAAACGAGCCGCTGTTTTGTGCAGACATGCACGCATCTAATAAAATTGCTAGAAACACAGACAGATTCATATTTTAATATACCAAGAGTCCCAGAGCAGTGCAAGTCCGATTATTTAAAATGCCCATTTTCTTCAGGGCCTCTTATTGGCTACATGGAACCACATTTTCACTCGTCAACTCCAGAGTCTTATAGAGAGAATCTTCAGAAGACAAATCACACATAAACACCGATTTTATGTCTAACTATTGTAACAACAAAAAGAAGCATCACCCAGTGGCAAGGCACACTCGGTACATAATATGAGGAAGGGGGAAAACCATCTACTCAACTCCACCAGCTCCTGAAATCTTCAAAAGACCACAACCTCCTCTCTGTGACAACCTGCTGGACACACGTGCGGGCTTTCGAACGTCACTTCTATCTAATAGAACTGTTTTTCAGAAAGATGCTGTCAGAACCTCAAACCTTCTGGCAGACAGTGGCTGCCCCTTAGGAATCCACTGGGAGCTGCTGAAAGCCACCCAGACCAGCCGGGCTGACGGCAAGACCCCTGTTACCTCGGAACCCACAGGGTCCCCGGAGCACCTCATCCGTGGGACAGAGAACGTGGATTGAGAGCAAGAAACATGCACGATGGGACATGGCCCCCAGGGAGCTCGTGGTCTGGGAGGCCAGGAGAAGGGAAAGGGCGGCTTGGAGAGAGGCTGTCCAGGGTGCGATCTGCGCCTGCAGGCGCTGCCTCTGCTCGCCCCTCAGGGACAGAGCGGGCCTGCGTCTGCAGACACCGAGCGGCGATGCGCGAAGAGGGCGCCAGCGCCCGCAGGCCCAGGTGTCCAACTGGATTGTGCACAGGCCCTGTCTGAATGGCTCCCTGAGGCGAAGCACCTCCAAGCAGAACCTTGCGTCCGTGTTCATCAGGCTTCTCCAGAGAGAGAGAATCAACAGGGTATACGTAAACACTGACTCTTTAATGCATTAACCACTGATGAGGAGTTGGCTTATGAGACTATGGAAGCTGAGAAGTCCCAGAATCTTCCATGGGCAAGATGGAGGCTCAGGAAGCCTGGCGTTGTAGGCTCCAGTCTGAAAGCTGCTGGCTTTGAACAGGAAGGGCTGACGTTTCGGTGTGAGTTGAGAGGCAGGAAAGCGACCAAACCACTAAGGCAGGAGTACTCCCCTTCAGCTACGAGAGGGTCAGCCTTTTGTGCTGTTCAGACCTTCAACAGATCTTATGAGGCCCACCCACATTAGAGAAGATGGTTGAGTTTATTCAGTCTACAGATTCAGATGGCATTCTCATCCAAAATCCCTTTGCAAACACTACCCAGTCCTCTGCTTGACCAAGTGTCTGCATGTGCCCAGGGCTCAGTCGAGCTGATATGTAAAATCCATCCTCACAGCCCGATCACATGTAAGCCAGCTCTGTCCTCCAGCTTGGCTGCATTAAGGGCCAGACGTATTTCCCAAGGCTGTAAGGGGATGGCTCCAGTCACTAGAAATGGCAGCCATCAGCTCTTTAAGAATCCAACAGACAAGCAGGTTCGTGAACACAACAAACATTCATGAAGTTCTGATTGGGACGATTATGGAAAGGTGCTCTGGGCAAATGCGACATGTAAATATTACAGGTGAATTCAAGACTTCTGAGGCTACACTCCTGAGACGTACATGAAGGGGGAAAAAAATCTCTTTTCAATTCTCTTACAATCCTGTACTTACTAGAGAAAACAACAAGTCTCGTGGTGATGTTTCTTTCTCCTCAACACCAAACACTTCAATTTCAGAGTCACCAGCAGGCATAGGTTATCCAACTAGAATTTAAAACCACTGTTTGGGGCTCAGTAACTTCTAATGAATATCTTATAGTTACGACAAATGGCACTGGTCTTCCATTTATATTAGGTATATAAAACTTTCCACATAAACAGCTGTAACTGGTCATCTAAGTCTACACAAAGGTAGATTGAAAACAAACAATATATGAAAAGAGCAGGCAGGACAAAAGGTGCAAATGGAGTATAAAGACGAAGTTTGGGAAACACTGCTTCACATTATTAAAATGTGAAAAACCACAAAAAAGAGGGGTGGTGGTAAAGGAATGGGTTTTGAAAAAGTAGCGAGAAAAGATGAGAAGACAACGAACAGCCATCCACTCAGCGTCAGCAGTGACACAGAAGGAATGCCACTTCTTTATTCTCGTGAACACACCATGCTCATTCTCAGGAAAAGAGGAAGTCAGAGCTGGAGATAATTCCCAAGCCCTTCCTAAGAACCACAGAGACAACTGCTCCCACCTGCCTTCGACCCACACCCACTGGAACACAGGCCAGATCAGCAATATTTCAACAGACTTCCATGGATCACCTTGCATTTTATTTAACTTCAGAATCGGAGTCAAATCTCCTTACTCTCAGATATGCCCACATGTGGTTAATGAAGTGTCAGGGCTTAATTCCTGATAAACATTCGCTAATATATGGATTAGAACACGCTCCAGGTCTTTTACTTGCTCATCAAGTCATCCCAAAACCCAGGAGGTGTAAAGCCACCACTTCTGTTCATGAGTCCCATGAGTCAGGAATCCGCAGAGGGTGCTGGAGGCACGGTGGGCCTCCCTGTGTCACGATGTTGGGAGGCTGGACTCCCCTGCAGGCTCAGACGTTCACTCCGGGTCTGATGGTTGCTGCAGCCTCAGTTCCTGTCTGCGTGGGCATCTCCCTGGCGTGTCCACACGTGAGCTTGATTGAGCTTCCTCACAGCATGGTGGCCAAGCTCCGAAGGTAAGTATCCCATGAGTGAGACAGAACCAGGTCAAAGTTGTTATCACCTTCGATGACCTAAGCTCAGAAGTCCTACAGTGCCCCTTGGTACCACATTCCAATTAGTTAGAAGGGAATCAGTAAGGGTGGCCTCATGCACAGATTTCAAAATCATCGCTCCATGTCTATCACCTCCCGTGGCTGCTGAGTTCTCGGGATTCTTGGATTCCTTGTGGTTCCCTGATGGAACAGACTCCCTACACCCCTCAGGATAAGCCGGGAGAGGTTATTCATGGGTTTCTTTTTCCCCTCAAAGATTTATTTCTCCTGGACTCGTGTGAGTGAGTCCTAAGCCATGGAGTTGGTGTGCCTAACACAGCCCAGGTAGTGGGTTACAAGGAAATGTTGGAAAGAAGAGAGGGAAGACAGGCATCAGGAGGTGAGGGAAGGTGGAAGATGAGAGGAGGGAAGAAGAGAGAGAAGACTGGATCTGAGGTCCTAGGCTCATCAGTGAAATTATCCTGATGCATATATGTGTGTGTATATGTGTTACATACCCATACACACACACACCCACACACCCACACCCACCCACCCACACACACACACACCACACACACCACACACACACACACACACACACAGTATGCAGTAAGCAGCTTGGCAAGATGTAACCAGAGCCTTAAAAGCAAAACAGCTGCATATTCTTGAGGCAAGTAGTTCCATTCCCAACAATGCTAAGAATTCTTCAACAACTTGTGGTAAGGAGCAAAAACGAAACAAAACAGAAAACAACAAAAGCAAACGACGACAGCGACGTGACTGGCTCTGTGTCAGGCGCTGCTGTGCACCTGCTCATATTCACAGTCTGACTGGAACGTCACCAGAGTCTCGGGAGTCTGGGCTGGCAGTGGTTCTACTATCTGTGAAGGGGCGTCTGCACGGCAGGTTCGAGAAGCAAAGCTGTGGGTTCTGATCCTATCCCTGACCGTCAGCAGCTGAGTGACTGAGCAAAGTCTCTACCCTTGGTGTGGGTTTCCCATGGCTGCTATAACAAATGACCACAAACCGGGTGGTTTAAAACAACAGAAATGTATTCTCTCACAGTTCAGGAAGCCAGAAGTCCAAACTCAAGGTGCTGGCAAGGCCAAGCTCCCTCCAAAGGTTCTAAGGGAGGATCTTCCTTGGCAGCATTGAAAACCTTGCTAAAAACCAACACCAAAGATGCCAACCAGAGACTCAAGCCCGGATACGACAGGATCACAACCTAATCTTTGGGCTACCCAGCCATCTCTTTGCAGGAGCCTTCCCTAAACACCCAGCCACCTCATTAACTCATCAGGTTGCTTGTTCCTTCACGTTTTCATCCGTCAGACCTGGAGGAATTCGAGGACCGTGTGAAGTCTCGGGACTTGGATTTGTGCGTGGTGGTGCTTTGTGGAAGGGGATGGTGCGTAGTACAGGTTGGAGTGCGTCCCTCCAAAATATGTGATGAAATCCTGGACTCAAGAACTTGTGAATGTGACCTTCTTTGAAAGTAAGGTCTTTGGAGATGATCAAGAGTAGAATGAGTCCTAATTCAATCACTGGTGACTGTCCTTGTAAGAAGACAAGAGACAGACACTCAAGAGAAGGGCATGTGAAGACGGAGGCAGAGGCTGGCCTGATGCATCTGTGAGTCAAGACGCACCAAGGGCTGCCAGCAATGCCTGAAGCGATGCCTTTCCTACAGGAGCGGCATGGAGCAGACACTCCCCAAGAGTCCGCTGAGGAATCACGGCCCCGAGGACACCCTGATCTGGGACTTCTAGTCTCCAGGCCTTCGAGAGAATGCACGTCCATTACTGTAAGCCGCCCCATTTGCGGGTCCTTTGTTACAACAGCCCAGAGAAACCAAGAGAGCACCTGAATGCAACCAGCACCCATAAAACACTCACTGGGCATCGGGGATTCTTTACAAGGCGCTCAGCCGCAGGAAATGCAAAGAGACAAATAAAGCTCACTGCTACCCTTGAGAAACTCTTAAGGGAAAGAAATAGGGATGAGATATGCCTGGAAAACTCCACATACACATAAAACCTCATCCAATCATGCTCACTGCTCCCCAGAAAGTGTCTCCTGGAGGGTAGAAAAAGTGGTCACGCGATATTTATGCAGAGCTTATGGAAAGTGGTTTTCAAACTCAAGGGCAAAGAGGTGATTTTGATGTAAGCCAAGAGGGAAGGACATGGCAATGTTTCCCTAGCTCCTTGTCATTTCACCAGGGGACTTCACATGTGTGGGTCTGCTCCTCCAAATTCCCCAGACCAAGGGGCTCCGACCTGACCGAACGAACAAAGTAGGACATGCCAGTAACTCTAGTAGTTTGTTATAAGGATAAGCCTCGTAGTACGTACAATGTTCTTAAAAAAAAAAGAAACAACTACGTGCCATAATTTATTCTAGAAAGAGGAGAGGTGTGAAAAAACGACAGGATGGTTATCCCCATGAGTTGCTGCTGAAAGTTATGTCGATGGAAACTCTCACGTTGATAGAATACAGCGGCAAGTCTAAGTTGCAAGTTACTGTCAAGATGATACAATCCAACTACTTTATTTTATCACCGGGGACTTTGTTCACTGCTGGTACCCAGAGCCCCTAGAAGCATGTCCCAACTGTGACGGCGCTCCCAAAAGATTTAATTATAGATTATGAATGAAGGGCTGAGATCCAGAACAGGGGGATGAGGCAAGGGCTGCTTAGATCTTCACTAAACCTGCTTCATCCTTCTTCTGGGATGCCCTTATTTCTTGCCAGAGGATGAGTGCGGGTGTGAGGAATGCTGCTTCCAGGCTTAGCCCAGAAACGTCTCTTGCGGTTGATGCTTCGTTTCCCTGCTCTGCTGCTGGGCCTGGAGGAGAGGGCACCATGGAAACCCTCCAAGAATAGAAGGTGAGGCCCCTGGGTGGATAAAGCCTAGGTCCCCGAAGGACTCACAGCAGACCGTGACCAGAGCGATAAATACATCCTTATTAAGAATTAAAAGTTCAGTCATGGAAATTTTAGGGTTATCTGTTAAACAAACGAGCTCAGTCTGATGCCAAGGAGTAAAGGTCTATTTTTGACCTTGGCAGAGATGGGAAGGCATGAGCAAACTGCCAGGAATGACCCCGGAGGGGGCTTTATTATAGAAAATACTTTTTCCATGGGACATGCAAATTAAGGATACTGTAAAAAGGGTAACAGGCTGTAGGAAACTTATGACCCTTATCTACTGCAAGACACAAGCCATGTGGTACCCAAATCAAGAACCACAGTATAGGGATACGTGAGGCTACGAGAGTTACACAGATGCACGTCTACACGTTGTCACTGATGAAGCCCCTCCAACATATGGGCTGGTAAGAAGCAGGAGCTGGCAGCAGAAAATCTAAAACCTGACAGGGAGGCCCCAGGGCACACACTCCTCAGTGGTCCCCACGGCATCTCTGTCACTGGAAATACACCCTGGGCTTCATTCCTGGGGTGGAGGTGGGGGGATGCACTTATCTTTGGGTTGGAACCAAATTTTAAATGCAGCTTTGTGGCTCCTGATTAAACAGCTGATTATGCTCTCGCCCAGCAATTATCTAATGTGCCTTAGAGGCAGGCACTCTGATGTGGCCTGCCTAATAGACTTGGGGAATAACCTGAAATCCTGCAAGAGACAGACAAGCGGGGACTGGCGGAAATTTATAGTGTAACCCAAGCTTTCAGAATCATGACCGTTGAGGGTTGTCTTTTATAGGGTCAGAGCCTCAAGTTCAATTCCAGGGTCAAGAATCTGAAACACTGGCAGGCTTCCGAGGACAAATACGGTGGTCTGAACATTTGGCTCTGTTTCTGAAAGGCTCATTGTGATAAAAGATTCTGAGGTGCAGCAAGTGACTCCTGAGGACTTTTCCAGAACAATGGTGTCATTAAAAAAAAAAAAAAAAAAGGCGGGGGGTGGGGGGGGAGAAAAGAGGAAAAAGAACATGGCAAATTTTAAAACATAAAGGGAGGTGTAAGTACTTTTTTGTGTTTTTGTTTGTTTTTGAAACAGATATGGCCACTGGCAAACAAAATTTCTTGGGAGAAGAAAGAAAATAATTTAGAAAGAGCCATATACCTGTCATGCTCAGATTATTATGAAGATTCTGTGTCTCACAGGTGTACACGATCTTCAAGTCGATCAGACAAACCACAGTGGGCCTGTAGTCTTACTGGTGGGGTCTAGCAGGAGCACATCAATTTTCAAACACTAACAGTTTTAAATTAGGACAAGAAGGAAGGCTGTTAGGAAGACTAAGAAGCAAGAGGGAAGCATTTTCAACTTGCAGAATAACAATACGACTAAATTGAAATCGTTGTTTTCTGAACACAGTCATTCTATAAAATGTACAGTAACGCTTTTATATGTAAATTATCTAAACTTTAAAAAAAAAAAAACAACCCTTTCACTGTAAATTGAACTGAGACTGGCTTAGAGTAGAACGCTTCGGTGAAAACGTGCTTCAGATGAATAAAACGGCACAGTGAAGCAATATTTTGCAGAAGAATACTGCAAAGTAAACTCCAGGTTCTTCTTTGCTTTTTTTGTTCTTTATTTGTTTTGTTTTTGATTGATGACTCTTAGGCTGAGAGAAACAGATAAAACTCTCACCTACGGATTCATTTTTAACTACCGCTTAAAGTTAACTGATATTTTCCATTCGGTAAATTACAAACATTACTAATACATCTCAGACGTGTTAAGTATACACAGAAAATAGTATGAGCCAGCCTATGACAGGAAAAACTAGCTTATCCCAATCAAGAGTCTTATTTCAAAATGTGCTTTCAATGTGCTCCACGGTTTCTTTCCTTTTTAAAAAATCATATTTAACACCTGCCCCCCTGCCCCCGCCACCCATTTTCTTGATGAACACCACAGGCGTCTCCCATTGTTAGCATTTCATCACGATGCTCTTCCCTGGATGCCTGTTTTAACATCCGTAGACCTTTTTACTTCACATGTGACCATCTCCCCAAAACGAGGCTGCATACTGTTTTCAGGCAAGCTTGATATATTTTTCTTCTTTCTTTAAGCTGACACCCCCAACAGAAGATTCAGCAAGCGGCGGTCTCATAAGAATGAATGAGCAGAGACGGTTAAGGAGACGGGCATGGGGGAGTCCCCCAGAATAGCCCACTGGCCACGATCACTGGCTTTGAGTCGATGGCCAGGTGCACTGACTGCCTCTGTGATGACGTCATCCACTAGACAACGGGCTGGGAGAGGAAAGAGAGTACCAACCAAGCAGAGGATGTGTGCTGGGGCTTGGGTTTCAAAGCAGGTGTGATGGGGAGGACCACAGTCTTCAGCAACCCCCTGAGTTCTGTTGGGCAGGGATTCTGCTCATTTCGTTCACACCCTCAATTCTACAGCTTTCCACAGTGCCTGGGACTCTACAGAGTTTTCTTAAATGAATGACATTTCAGTTCCATCTATTTAAAAACAGCCCCAGATGCTATGTATTTTTCCGAGATCCTGGACCAGTGACCCCATCGTATCCCCTTCTCCTCAGCTCTCTCCATCCCTCTATTCATTTTTTCTCTGTCTGAGTCAGCAGAACAATTCCTGGCATGGATCAGGGGCCCTATAAATAACTGTCACCTTAAATAAATACTTTCTGTTCAAAAACTTCTTAGATAAACAGGGAGTCTCCTAAGCTATGCATTTTCCCCATCAAGATTACAGAGAAGGATACAGAATTCATCAAAGTAGTCATTTGTACATTAATATTGCGGTAAACAGTCAAATATGAAGCTCTCTATTCAAGGGTGGATAAAGGTAGAAAATTCATGTTGTTCAGTCGCCCAGTCGTGTCCGACTCTTTGCGACCATGTGGACTGCACACACCAGCCTCCCTGTCCGTCCCCACCTCCCAGAGTGTGCCCGAGTTCATGTTCATTCCATCAGTGATGCTGTCTAGCCCTCTCCTCCTGCCCTCAGTCCCCACCAGCATCAGGGACTTTTCCAGCGAAAAACTGTAAAAAAAGAAACTTCATAAAGTTATCAAGTTTGATGCCAACTCTAAAGTTAGCAAAAAAGCATTACATTTATTTAATTCCAAACACTGTAAAAACCCAATGATAGCTCCTGAGCCTGTCTCTCTCTTGCCTTTTGGAACTGCAGTAATTCTTTTATGGTGGTATCCAGTGAGAATCCCTCATGGAATTTTAACTTAACAGGGAATGCATGTGGCCTCTGCGGTACAACAGCTGTGTAACTACATAATTGTTTACAAATGTGCAAAATAAGTACCCAGACCAATAAAAAATAATAACTTGGGCATCCATAAAGAAGAGATACTATAAACATGCAATGGCCCATACTTTCTCCATAAATAACTGTTGAAGCAAAAATACAACCACCAAAACCCCTTACTTCAAATCCCTTCCCATAAAGCAAACAGCGTTGGCAGTCTGGCAACAAATACCATTGTGCTTTCCCAAGCGAAAATGCTTTCTTACTAACATTTATCATTTGGGTGCCATTAAAGTCACGGCAGTCAGAGTGGCTTCATTCACGATAAGCCGCTTGGTGCAGAGTCCACCGTGTCCTGAATGGGTTTCAAACCCGCACACAGCTTCCCACCACAAAGAGATGATGGGAAGCTACCGAGAGGCAAACATAAATACGAAGAGACGGCGAGGAGGAAGGAGAGGGACAATGTGGGCGTGCTAAGGAGCTTCAGTCACGCCTGATTCCTCGTGACCCTAGGGACCTCAGCCCGCTAGACTCCTGTGTCCATGGGAGTCTCCAGGCAAGAATACTGGAGTGGGTGGCCTTTCCCTTCTCCAGGGGATCTTCCCAACCCAGGGATCGAACCCAGGTCTCCCTCATTGTAGGCAGACTCTACCAGCTGAGCCGCCAGGGGAGCCTGAAGGATCCATCCAGCTGGAACCATCGCAAAACCATTTCCCTCGACCCCAGTCCATGGAAAAACTGTCTCCCATGAAACCGATCTCTGGTACAAGAAGGTTGGGGATGGCTGTTTTAAGTCGGTCTCTGTGTTTCCAGTCCTCACCCACCCCCTAGCCGGCAGCTCTGGCGTTGCCGTGAGTCCTATCACAGCGTCTCATACGTCACATCCTGCACCAACACACAGCACAGTGTATAAACACAGATTCCATACGGCACCACGCCTTTTGTGTGTCACGCGTCACAGGTCAGACACCTCCTCGCCGTGTGCTCACATGGCCTCCCCTCCAGCGCAACAGCAGCCAGCGGCTCCGAGCGACAACGAGGGCACCGTCTCGAGCCCTCGCCGCGGGTTGCTAGGCTCTGTGTGACGTGGCCCCACCTGCCTCTCAGCCTTCACCCTGACTTTCCCCCTTCACGGACTCTGTCCCAACCCCACCCGAGGGCTGACACTGTGCCAGGCTCCTAGTCACCGACCTCCAGAGGTCTCGACGACTGGCCCCCCCGCCCGAAGCGCTCTGCCGGAGCAACTCTGTGCAGCCGGGCCTCGGCATCCTTCACGAGAGACGGATGCCAGAGCAGGGCGGTGCACGGGGCGGGCCGTCAGGACGCGGGGCCCAGTGGGGCGAGGGAGCCGGGCGGGCATCACTTGAGCACAGTGGGGGAGACGGCTGCGTGCTGGAAGGGGGCCCCACAGAGAAAGAGTGTCGGCTCATCCAGCCCCCAAAAGTCATCCTTTTGTCTCCTGTTCTCCCCTTCCCTTCCCATCCCACCAGACACAGCCTCACGGAGACAGCACAGGGCCATGGGCACATGGGCAGGCACGCTGCCCTCCTAGCGGGAGGCAGGGCGGGGACCGCAGTCCGGGTCCTGGCCCCCCGAGTCCCAGGTCTGCCTTTCTCTCTCACCGCCTCGCAGGCAGACTGTACCTGAGCATTAGTCCTCCAGGGCTCCTGTAAGAAAATACCCCACTGGGGCTCCCTTTCTCACGGTGCTGGAGGCCCCCAGCCCCAGGCCAGGCCTCTCCCCGGGGCAGGCAAGCAGCCACCTCCTCTCCACGTCCCCACACCGTCTCCCCTCCAAGCATGCAGCCCGGGCTCCTCCACGCGCACCCGGATTTCTCTTCTCATAAGGACGCCAGTGGGTCCACCCTGACAGCGCATCTTAACTTCAGTTCAGTTGCTAAGTCGAGTCTGACTCTTTGCCACCCCATGGACTATAGCACGCCAGGCTTCCCAGTCCTTCACCATCTCCTAGAGTTCGCTCAAACTTATCTCCACTGAGCTGGTGACGCCTTCCAACCATCTCATCCTCTGTCATCTCCTTTAACCTAATCATGTCTTCAAACACAGTCATAATCTGAAGTTCTGGGGCAGGGGACATCCACGTATGAATTTAGGGGAAGGCAATTCAACCCATAATAGGGCCCAGATAATAATAACCACACGAGGACAGAACTCTGCCAGTCTGGTTACCAGAAATTAGCTGTCCATTCCGGCTCACACGATGCCCCGTCCGGAGGCCCAGGAATTTGATACTGGCTATTTCTAACAGTCATTTCCTGGCAGTTTGTCGCTTGAGACCTCTAGATAGTATTTCATTATGGAAGCTTCCAAGCATACCCCAAAATAGAGAAATTAGCTAAATAAATCCATAGTCGACCTTAGTTACCAACATTTATCCATCTTGTTCACTCTGTCTTCCAAGTACTTTTTCTAGGTCATTTTCCAGCAAACCCCAGACATCGGCATCATCTCCATTACAAACGTACCAGTCTAGGTCTGTAATGCAAAACGAGTTCTATTTAAGACAGTACCCTACTACTAACAATAGTTGCTGCACACCGCCTAGTAGCCACCCCATGTTCAGGTTTCCCTGACTGTCTCAGAAAAATGTCTTTGAGACTGCGTGTCTGCTCAGTTGCTAAGTCCTGTCCGACTCCTCTGCGACCCCAGGTTCCTCCCTCCATGAGATTTCCCGGGCAAGAATCCTGGAGTGGGTTACCATTTCCTCCTCCAGTCTTCGGTAGCAGGTTCATTTAAAGCCAAATGAAAACAAGCTTCATGCGTTACACCCGGTGGCCAAGACTCCCTAGTGCTTTTAATTCATGGGGTACTCTGAAGTCCACCTGCACATTAGCTTTGCATTCAGAGCACCTCCTCACCTGATATGCACAAAGGGACAGCCATCAGCTAGGATACAGGCACCGAGGGCTCGGTCCCCTGCAGGGCCAGGCAGGTGTTGCCTCCACCAACCCGGCACAGACCATGAGAGATTCCATGCCAGGGCTGCGGTAGGGGCAGCTGCTGGAAGAGATGCTAGTTCCCTTTGGAAGGGACCTTTGCTCTGAATTTGGACTAATTTACATGGCATGGGCACAGAGGGACTGTGTGAGGTGTGTTTATGGAATAGTTGTGATCGATATCCGTGCAAGGCATGCGTTTATAAGTGGGAGTGTGTACGCAGGAGGGCTTTGAGGGGGGTCCTGGGTGCTCCCTTTTTAACACTGATCAATACATACAGTCGATCACTAACAGGAGAACTGGGGGCAAACATTTATATTCAAACTGTGTTGGGCCCCCTTATGGAAGCTTCTTTCACTCGGTCTGTTAGCTGCAAATACATTCATCAGACGATGTTATTACATAGGGAGGGGACTATAAAAACACAGTTTAAGCATTAAGGTTTATCATTCAGTCATCTGTTCACACTTTACTCACCAAGATCTTTGGGGCCGGTCTTTCAAACTATTACTCCTGAACAGCTGTATGCTCTAAAATTGATGGCCTTCTTAGATGATGGATCCACACAAAAAATTTGCTAAATATTCAGCAAAGCTCTGAACACGTGCAGCCACCTAGTCCTAAAACTTCCCCCCAAAGCATCTACAATTGCATGATAAGGGCATCTTGTTCCTGTGTACTGAAGCAATTATTCAGTCATTGTTACTGAACAAGCCCCAGAAATGGCATGTTTCTTCAAAAGGAATAGTGATATATTTTAAAATGCATATTACTCTCTATTACTTTGAACATTACAAAACAGTCTATGGGAAACGCTGGAGGGCTCGTGGTCTGCTGGTTTCTCCATCACAGAGAGGCCAGCCTGGCACGAACAGACACACAGCATCTCTGGCTCATGGAGCCAGCTGGCTTTCAAGAAATTCGTTCGAAATACTCTCCTATCGTGACTTGCCCCCTTCCCTTTCTGACCCCTTCCCTTTCTAAAATCCCTGGTGAGTGGTCTTTGTCCAGCTGGCCTGGACAAACAGGTAAGTTACTTGTGGTCCAGATGTCAGGACATGAACAAGCAGAAATCAAGATTGTCCAGTGAGAAGAGAAACACCCTCACACCCGCTCAGGTCCCTTCACTTGACCTGTGTCAAGAGAGCGGGGGAGCTCTGGCACATCCCAGGTGTGCAGTACCGGAGTGTTGGAAAGGCTTGCCAGGGTGGGCGCACACTGGGCAAGGGGGGTGGGCGTGGACAGTGCAGAGGGCAGGAGCCGCCGCCCGCTTCTGGAATGTACTGCTTCCATCAGCGAGTTTCCGGGCGGGCAGTTAACTGCATAGTCAACGTGGTGCCTCTCTGCGCCTACGGGAAATGGGTCCCCAAGTCCCTCAAACACATAGGCCACTGGGCAATCTGGGGGACAATTAGATGTGGGTGCAGAACCTGTACTCAGGCCTCCCGGTGGGAGAGACAGAGCAGGTCAGCCTCGGGGACATCCCTGCGGGAAGTCACCTCCCGAGAAAGGGAACGTGGGAAGCAGAAGAAGATAAATCCCCGCTCCGGGCCCAGCCGGTGAGACAGCACACCCGCGTTCTGGAAGCAGGCGCCTGACGCAGCCGCAAATCCAATCTCCGCGAGAGCCGACCAGCGCCAAGTCGCACAGCGATTCATTTCGACGCCGTGTTAGGGGCCGCAGCGTGAGGGGCGTGGAGCATACCGACCCGGAATTTCTGGGCAGCGCTGCGCGCACAGTGCGTGGCCGGCAGGTGCTCCGATGAGGAAGGGGCGGCAGGGGCACAGGACCCCCGCGGGACCGCCCCGCCCCGCCCCGCGAGCCACGGGGCGGGAATCTGCTGGCGGCCCTTCAGCCAGGCACCAGCCAACCCTCCTCTCTGTGATCAGAGCCGAGCTTAAATGAGTTAATCTCGTTTTCCAGATGAATTGTGATTTTGTCTCCCGCAGGCTGTGATTACGGGATAAGAGCGTGGTGTTAACAGGAGGGCTGGGGCTCCTGGGGGCCACATTCCGCACACACAGAACTGGCCAGCTCTCACCCTCACCTCCGTCCGCCCGCCCCGTTCTGTCCTCAATGGAGGGAGAAGAAGCGAGGAAGCGTCGGGAAGCGTGAAACGGCCCGCAGGGCGATAAACCTTTCGGATGAATTATGTCACCTCGGAAGAGGTCAGAGGCCCAATCTATCTTCGTGTTTGGAAACACAGTTTATGGTCCCGACAAAATTTAAAATACATCTTGAGCAAAACAGACGTGTAAATGGAACTGAGTTTCCAACTCTCTCCACTCCCTCCCAGCCCCCACTTATTTTCTGAGCTGTTCCTGAAACATCAGCCAGCAAACAGGTGAGTGCAGAGGACCTGGCAGGCGGGAAGCATTGCGCTGGGCAGTGAAGAGGCACTCTTCAAGCCAGCCCCGGGTCCTCCCTACGAGGTCTCTGTACCTCTGGGTGACTGTGAACATCATTTTTCTTTTTAAATTAAAAAAATATATATATATATTTTGAGTGTTTTTTATTTGCTTAAGTCCTGTCCTACTCTTAAGAGCCCGTGGACTGTAGCTGATCCGGCTCCTCTATTCTTGGGATTTCCCTGGCAAGAATACCAGGGTGGGATGTGGAGTGGGGATGCCTGTAAGAAATGCCCTTGGAGGCACAGATGCTGGTCCCAATCCTCGTTTTCACCTTCATTAATTAAGAGATGTTGACCAAGCTGGGTACCCTCTCTGAGCCATTTTTTTCATCCGAAAAGGCAGACCCAACTTTCAAGGTGTGAGGGGATGCAACACAGGAAGGGAAGCTTTTAGGACGTGGCATGTGCTTGGTAAGGAGCCACTCTGAGAACAACTGTGATTTCCCAGGGCAGCTACTGAAGCTCAGAATGGCACCCAGACCATGTGGCAGAGCGGGGCAGAAACAAGATGCTGTGAGCAGGTGCCAGATCGAGCAAACAGAAACTCAGGTTCTGGTTAGATTCTAATTTCAGGTAAGCAGCAAATGATTTCCTAGTCTAAGTATATCCCGCCCAATTTCCTTCAAGTATAAATATATCTCAAACACTGCACGGGCTACATTTATACAAAGAAATTGTTGTTGCTGAGTCGCTCAGTCATGTCCGACTCTTTTGCAACCCCAGGGACTGCAGCCCGCTAGGCTCCTCCGCCCATGGGGATTCTCCCGGCAAGGATACTGGAGTGGGTTGCCATTTCCTTCTCCAGAGGATCTTTCTGACCCAGGGGTCGAACCCAGGTCTCCTGCATTGTGGGTAGACTCTTTACCACTGAGCTACCAGGGAAGCCCCTCACAGACACACAACTCAGATTGAACTGGGTATCTTATATTTTATGTGGTCATGCCAGGATGCTAGATATAGGATTTGAGTCTTCACAGCAACAAAACTCGGGGATGGATAGCAAACTTCTTGAGGTGCAGTTTCCTCAGCTATGGGATGAGGTTAACTGTAAAAATAACCCCTGCCCCACTCACACGGCTGTGGGGAGAGCCCTATTATGCTTGTGAGCATGTTCTGTGGACTGTGCATCCTCATCCATTCCTTCTCCCTTGCTTGCTTCCTGGCTTGTCTACTCATTGCTTTAGAATAGAAACTCAATGCTCAGAGAAGCTGTTCATCTTCCAGAGTCCCCCCAGTCCCCGTCTAGGGCTCTCTGGCGGGAGAGGGCCATTGCCTCTGTTACCAGAGGCACTTCCTCTCCTGCCCCAGGCACACCTTTGCAGCACCCAGCAGGACTGCGCCTCTGGGAAAGCCCTACCTGCTCTCAACAGCACGTGTCAGAGGAGCGCATTCTCCCCAAGGGTGGTCTCTGACCCTCAGGGTCTGCAGTGACGCTGCTCAGTGGGAGGTGCCCAGGATTCCCCTAGAGGAGCTGCGGGAAGGAACTCCGTCTATTCCTGAGCATTCTTTCCTATTCCCAGTGGCTCAGACGGCAAAGCATCTCCCTGCAGATGCAGGAGACTTGGGCTTGATCCCTGGGTCAGGAAGATCTCTTGGAGAAGGGAATGGCTACCCACTTTGTCCAGGAGGATTCCATGGACAGGGGAGCCTGGTGGGCTACAGTCCACAGGGTTGCAAAGAGTCAGACACGACTGAGCAACTCACACTTGCACTTTTCATTCTTTTTGAGTCTGTGATTGTAATCCGGAGAGGCTAGACACTTCGGGTTGCAAAATTTCCACCTGTTCTGAACATCGCACTTGGACCATTTTGGTGTAAATCCTGGCTTGTCCACTCTCTAGATACAGGCCACTAGCTTAATCCCCTGAACTCCATTTTATACAAGAGTCCTAAGAAGACCTACTAGACAGAGTCATTGGGAATATTACATAAGATTTTTGAGCAACTCATTCCCATAAGTCACTGGGAATTGGTACATAATATAGAGGTGCCTCACCACCCTCTTTCTTAGCACATGCTTAGCATGAAAAGCATATTAAGTGTAGGCAAACACACTAACCAATGAAATCCTAAATTACTCTAGGTGATTATTTAACTTCAAATGGCACTATTTTAGGACATATTTCTCAGCCAACAGCTAAAATGCGCCAACTTAAAGAACAGAGGGGAGGGGGTCTTTTATACTTGAAAAGTTGGACCACAGTTGATTTCGAGCGCTCCTGGCCCTCATTTCCCTGTCCACTCCTGACGTGGCAGAGAGAGCTCTGATTCAGACTCTTCCAGACTATGCAAAAGTCCCAGCATGCTCAGAGAAAGAAGCTGCAACAAGGAGCCCGTGAAGGTGTCCAGCGGCGCCGTGCTTCCGTGATGCTACCGGTGGCGAGCCAGGGGCATGCCTGCGTCGCTCATCTTTCATACAGTGCGTGTTTTTCTTCTTTTCAAACATTTGCAGCTTCTGCACAAATGTTGGGGGAAAATAAGAGATTTCTGTAGGCGGGTGAGTCTAAGGTAACTTTTTTAAGATATCTGAGAGCAGTTTTTGCCCTTAAAGTCCCGTACTCTGAATGGGAGTGAAGGTGGAATGGGGGTGAGAGGAGAAAAACAAGTGAATCCAGCTTTAGAAAAACCCTGCCATCTGTGACTGCACAGTAGAAGGTAAGCTTCTTGAGGAGGCAAGTCTATCTAACTCAGTTCTACATCTGTAGCACTAAACCACAAAATAACCTCACTAAATAAGGGCTGTTTAGTGACTACACAGATGAATGCCTATGCTTAGCGAGTCAGATTCTTTAATCAAGGCACACTACCGCCACCTGGTGGCAAAGTACCAGAATTGCAGGAATAAGAGTTTGGTTTTTTTCTCATATTTAATTAGTGTGCACAAAAGTAGCCTATTCTGATGGAGTATGTGGCATTCCAGAGTCACCAAACACAAAGAACCAGGGAAAATAAAAAATCAAATAACTATTAAACTCTTTTGTTTAGATAATCCCAAGCAACATCAGATATTCCCAGTTGTTTCCTGTTATTTTAAATATTTGTTTCATGAAATCCTCCTTCCTGATTTTTTAGGCTAAGAGCTGAGCCAAAGCTGGGCTCCCGGATTAGCTTAGCGAGACTGTAAGGGGGAGAGGGTGCTTGACTGGCAAGTGGCACGCTGGTGAGACCAAGGCAGAGCCTCCACTCAGCACACGGCGCATTTTTACGGCCACGTTTGCCTGTCCTTGTCCTCGTCTTCTCTCTAAAGGAGACCCTTTGACTCTTTCCGCGGTGTTTTGCTTTGCGCTTCACATGGGCCATGTTGTCAGCTAGGCCCAGAGGCTACAATAGATATAAAGTACTGGGCAGGACAATGCTTGACAAATGTAAACAATACGCAGACAGAAAACCCTCTCAGATGAAAAAATCCACATAATGCGTTTAGTGGCCGTCAGACTGAATGCAAATGGCGCTGGAAAATATGAGAGGCTGGGTTTTTAATATCAAAGGAAATCACAGCCTCTTCTCTTACACTGAAAACACCGCTGCGCTAAAAAGGAGCAAGTAAGCAACTGAACCAGGCAGCTGGGCTTCAGCACACAGAAGTCCCTGCCCACGCCCTGACCTTAGACGTGATGCTGTCCTTCTAGAAATGTTAAGTGAGGGGGGAGCTCAGGTGAGCAAACTGGGAATGCTGCTAGTTCTTAAGGCCTCATCTTACAAAAATAAAAGAGCTGGCCTGGCTTACAGATGAAGCCACGTGACGCCAACGCTTGGAACCTGCTGGGCCTCAGTTGTTTTCCAAGTCACCGCACCGGCAGTCTTGCCTGAAAGAAAGGAGTCAGGAGGGAGAAAATAAATAGAGCATTTCCAGAACTCGCCCGGCAGCTTGGAAAACTGTCTGCTTACCATTACGCAGCTTTAACATGTCATAATCATTTTCACAGTAAAGATACCCTTCCTGCAGTTTAGACCAAGAATGCATGACTAATTTTAACCACTTGTGCAAATCTCCTAATGGAAATTTCAAACAGCTTTTTATGGATTGGAGTTTTGTCAACTGTACAGAGAGAGCCCAGCAGATACCAAGCTGGGACGCTCCCCACATCGACCCGTCCATGCCTTCACGAGGCCCTGAGCAACAGTGGGCAATCGCACGACCCTTTCAGGAACTGCTGATTCTTGGGACCTCATCTATCATACGCTCCACGTATGAAAAAGCAGAACCAAGTCTCAGGACGATGCAGACCAATGAGAAGGGGAGGTGGGCGGTGTGTTACCCTCTCAAGCCTCACCAGAGAGTTGGGGTGCCAAGCAGACTCTAGAGGCGGCCCCGCCTGTTATCTCACTAGCTTCAGATCACAGGGCGTTAAGGTGGGGGGACGTGCTCCCATTTTACAGACTGAAACTGGAGCTCAGAGAGGTTAGATCACTGGGGGAGGGTAGCACGACCGCTAGCGATTAAAAAGAGTCCCCAGCTGCCCCCTTCCACCAGACTGAGTTGAAGGACTTCACGATGTGAAACAAACAGCTGGGAGATTTAAGGAGCAAGTTCCCTTGGAGACGGACGGTTGTGATGGTTGCACAATACTGTGAATACACTTAATGCCACCGAATGAGATGCTTACACATGGTTAGAATGGGAAATTTTATGGTATATAAATTTGACAAGTGAAAAAAAAAAAAAGGAATTAAGTTCAAAACCTCCTTTCCGCTGAGACTAAGAAGAGGAAAATGGTCACAGCCTTACGCCTGAAGAATATTCTGTTTTACCTGCTGTGCTAGAAATTCAGAGAATTTAAAATTAAGGAAAAAATTCTTCCCATTTAGGAAGTCAAGATCGGTGGGATGGTTAGAAACATATCTAGGTTTTTAAAAAAAAAACACTTATTTTCCTGTCCCCCTAGTTCAAACATGTGGACTTTCTGGGGTTTCCTAGTCTCCTTTACAGAGATCTTAATGCCTCTACAGCAGCACTTTTCGCAGGAGACACAGGAGAGGCAGGGACTAGCCTCGGAGGCAAACAAGGCGAAGGGCAGCCTGGGGAGGTGCCCACACAGCGAGGAGGAGCAGGGGGGAAACGAGAGCCTGAGTTAAGGCCGCCCCTCTGCCCTCCTGGCTGAAGTCAAGGTCCCTCCAGCCCTCAGACCGACACCTCACCCTCAGGGGAGCCTGCCCTGCCCCCTCGTCATCGCAGGGTCCTGAGAGGCCAGACTCTTGCCCCTGAGACTGACTCCCTTCGCAAAGAGCAGAGTTCTCCTGTGCCGACAGAGGACGGAAGCTCTGGGGCAGGTGTCTGCGGCTCGAGCCCAGGACTCTGGTCGGGGGTGGGTGGCGGGAAAGGGCGGCATCAGGCCTCAAGAAGGCACCTCGTGGTCCCTTTCCCCTATGTGCACATGGTGGGATTAAAAGGGGGTGGAGGGGTGCAAATGCCCCAGGAAGTGTCTCCCCTGGCCCCAGAACACTCGGCTCTCCTCTGTGCATGTTCTGCTTCCCGGCTGGCTCAGTGGTAAAGAATCTGCCGGCCAACACAGGAGACCTGGGTTTGATTCCTGGGTTGCGAAGATCCACTGGAGAAGGAAACGGCAACCCACTGAGGTGTTCTTGCACGGAGAACCCCACGGACAGAGGAGCCTGGTGGGCTGCAGTCCACAGGGCCGCAGAGTTGCCCAAGACCGAGAGACTGAACACCAGCATGCGTGTTCCGAGAGACGTGTCCAGGACACACTGCCGCCTCTTCCCTCTCCCTCGCCACGCTCGAGTCACGCTCTCTTTCTCCACTGTTGGCGTTCCACCTGGACATGCAGTCACGCACCTGCCCCTGCGTCTGCTAGGTCCTGGTGTCAGGAACCCCTACGCTTCCTCCTTTGCGCCGATTACCGGGGCCGCCCGCTCCCCCTGCCCACGCGGGGAGACGAGCCGTCACATGGGCAGCTCGTGCTGTGGCCCCGGAGGACGGCTCACAGGAGAGTCCATCTCAGGGCAGTGACCTGGGCTCAGCCCAACTGGGTCCCCAGGAGCCCGCACCCTAGCTCTGGCTCACCACATGGTTCAGACACATCACCTCTGTGTTGTCCCCAAGCTCTTCTCCTCCTCTTGGTCCCCAAATTCCCCACGCAGAGAAGGAAACACAGAGTGAGGCAGGGGGAGAGACAGGGGGTCGGATGGAGCGGGTGGCTGGTTGGCTTCCAAGTCCGAGGCTGCCACGTGCTATAAGGCCACCAGACTTTCAGTCTCCCCACCTGTCATATGGGGATGACCTGGGAACATCAGGAAGAAGTGAGCTAAGGAAATAACCCAAAACAAACACCTGTGTGGTGCTCACTACCTGCCGGGCCTATTAAAGCACTTTCTGGAACCTGCACATTTCATTTTCCAATCTCCCTGTGAGATGATCACTCTTTCCAAGATAATGAGATTAAGTACAGAGAGGCTGATACACTTGCCCAAGGCCACACAGCTTTGCCTGGAAGTCTGCATTCAACCCAGGGCAGCCTGGCCCCAGGCTGTCTGTCCCAGGACAGTACACCTTCTACTATAGCACTCACTGAAGGCGCTTAATAAATACAGATTCCTTCCTCTGCCACCCCCCACTCCCCCACAACTCCCCGCCTTTTCAGATTCTTTTCACCATAGTCCTTTGGGTCGATTTTCAATAAACTTCAATCCTCCGGGTGTTGTACTGTTTAGCTTTCTTGCATTAGCTGGAAACTGTTCAATAAATATTCATTAAGCAACCGTTCTGTGCCAAGTACCATGCTAGCGACGGCCGCTTCTCCAGTCCTGGCCCTGGAGGACACAGCCAGCGAGACCTCGCGGTGACTGCGGCCAGGCTCACTGCAGGTCCGTAAGTGCTGCAAGAAATCCTACACAGAAGCACAACGGGACGGCCAAGTAAGAAGCGGTCACGTAGGTCAGAGGGGAGACCCCTGGGTGCGGGCCCAGCCCCTCCTCCAGGCTCACGTGCCCTTGGACCTAGCAGACTTCGTGCAGGCAGCGCTGACTGTGAACCTGGGCAGACTTCTGTAAGACTCCTTGGCCCAGCTACCAGTGTCTGTCACAAAAAGGACCCAAGGAGAGGGTGTCACGGTGGGGGTGTCACCAGCATCTTGAGCCACCCACGGCAGAATGCTCAGCATCCTGGCTCCCCAGCCGCCTATGCCCCAAGGCAGATGGTGCCTTGCTACCCTGTGACCAAAAATGCCCAGAGCGTGGGGAGGGGACAGTGCCGCCCTCAGCTAAGAACCGCGGTCGCAGACAGAAGATGTGACTGCAAGCCAGAGAGCCCCGAGAGATGCCCCAGTACCATTTTCTGGTCTGGGGAGACGGAACACAGGGGAACAGGGTACAGAATTCCATCAAGTTCAAAGGTGACTCAGAGCTGGCCAGAAGATCACTGCAGGAAAGCGCCTGAAGAAACACACACCTCACTCACGTGGTGGAGGGGGCAGGTCTCGGTAATCAAGGAGAACAAGCGAGCCATCCTCCTAAGAAGTACGAATCAAGGATAATCGTGGCATCTGTAAGAAGGCGGTTGTCCTAGCAGCGCTGGTGGCCGGGAGAGATGAGCTCGCACGTCGGCCAGGGGGCTCCCGGGCTCTTAAGAAATCTCAGCGTGCTGACAGCCAGATGCAGCATTCCGCGGCAGGTGACCCTGACACTGTCTGATGCGACATCACTGCTTCCTTCCTCACCGCAGAGAAATCATTTACCCACAGGAAGACTTGCACGGAAGGATGACAGCTCTCCTTACAATCGCCCTGTAAGTACTATCGTAGTCTCCTTTTAAAGGTGAGCGGAATAAGCACAGAGAGGCTAAGCCACTTGTTCAAAGCCACACAGCTAAACACGGCAGAGACTAACTCCAAACTCAGACAGCCAGTGTGGGGATTAAGCCTAAAAATGTCACGTCTGTATGACAGAATTACACACAAAAATATTGAGATAATAAAAATGAGAAAGCAATGCTATCGTGTTGGCATAGCTTCACACCTGTGGCATCTTAAGAACTTGTAATGTCTGAGTTTGGCCTTCAGGAATAGGGGTTGGCCAGCTATGGCCCCTGGGCCAAATCTGGCCCATTGCTTGTTCTTATCAATAAAGTTTTATTGTTACGGTTAAGAAGGATGATGAGTGAATCTGAAGGGATAAAAGAAATGTACTCTGTGAATAAATTTTCTAAAGTTCTTTCTTTTCCAAAAAGCTGTCAAAAGAAATACTATCTGTTTTTCAGACAATATAATTGAGGTACAGTTCAGTTCAGTCACTCAGTCGTGTCCGACTCTTTGTGACCCCATGGACTGCAGCACGCCAGCCCTCCCTGTCTATCACCAACTCCCGGAGTTCACTCAAACTCATGTCTATTGAGTTGGTGATGCCATCCAACCATCTTACCCTCTGTCATCCCCTTCTCCTCCGGCCTTCAATCCTTCCCACTATCAAGGTCTGGTTAACTTTAGATATTTGCTTTTCCCAAAGGATCTATCTATCTCATTTAGCAATAATTCCTTCTTTCTTTAAAAAAAAAAAATAAAGTTTTACTGGAACACAGCCAGGTCCACTCATTTATGTACTGTCTGGGACTGATTTCATATTAAAGGGTTAAATTGTTGTGGCAGACAGTGTTGGAACTGCAAAGCCAGAAATACTCACCATGTGGCCATTTACAGAAGAAAGTCTGCTCACCCCTACTCTAGAATTATACACTAGCCTAACAGTTTCAATTCTAAATGTAAGTGGTAATCACTACACAGTGTAGGCAAAAACATCACAAAATTTATAAAAATATCAGAAGATTAAGCAAACTTAAAGTTCAGAATTGAAGTGTAGCTTATATATATATGCAAATTACTTATATTCTTGGGAAGTTTGTCAGTAAAAATACTTGAAAAGGAAATCAAAATATTACATTTATAATGCACTATCACATTTCCAAGGTCTTAACTTAAATGCGTAGTGAGCTGAAATATTATTCTATAGCTCCTCCAAAATGACTGCTAAAATTGTTCAGGCTTGCAAGCAACATAGTAAGAACTGTAAACTGAACTTACAAGCCCAGAAAAAAAGCTAGGATCTGGAACAGGTCACAAGAGTGAAGGAACTTTTAATTGAAAAACCGAGGCAAATCTCTCAATGTTGTCTTCCGCTCACAAAGGCTGCCCTAGAAGCCTGCAGGACCCCCCAGTGATCATCCAAGTCTCGAATCTTCTCCCCTCTGCTGGTTGGGGGGAAAGATAAGACTGTGTACTCCACAGCAAAGCTGACTCTTAACTGGCACCGACGTGTGAATCCAGACCCGGTCTGGGTTGTGTGGCCCAGTTTAGATTGTGAGTCCGTTTGATAATGGGGGCTGAGACAGGTCTCCCACAGAGGGGAGACCCCAAGCAAAGATGCCAATGTGAGAATTAATTCCACGCTGGCTCGGTGGTAGAGACTCCGTCTGCCAATGCAGGAGACAGAGGTTCGATCCCTGGGTGCGGAAGATCCCCTAGAGAAGGAAATGGCAACCCACTCCAGTGCTTTTGCCTGGGAAATCCCATGGACAGAGGAGCCTGACGGGCTGCGGTCCACGGGGTCGCAGAAGAGCTGGACATGACTTAGCGATGGAACAGCAACAACACGTGCATTTGTGTGTGTGTGCGCCTGTGTGTGTCCAGCCACACACACACAAAGGCGATGGTGCCACTGCTTTCTGTTATTTCGCATGGCACCGGTGCCTCACCAGGCCCTCTCACTCTCTCTTGATCCAGTGAGATGCTGTAGCCGCTCAGCGCCGGCATGAGCTCTGGAAGGAGGGCGCTCTGTCGTGAGACCCGCCGCCGATCAGCAGCCTGGCCTTGAGCAGGCCGGCTAGCCACTTGGTTTCCCAGCTCTAAGCTGGGGTAATTAAGAGCACCTACCTCAAGGGCAACGGTCAGGATCAGAACAGACAGTGTGTGGATCGCGTGTCTGGCACCCAGCCTGGTACGCAGTAGTGGGAACACAGAGGTTCTTAGCTGTTGTTGCTGGGACCAGCATCATTCTAGAAAAACCCTGCGAGGTCAGAACCACAGGCACGATTATCCCCTTCAGGGAGGAAGATGCTGGGCGCTGAGAGTTTAAGAGACTTGCCCGGAGACCTGTAACCCAGGCAGCGGCACCATACTTCGGACTCCCAGGCCAGGTGTCGATAATATCTGCTGTGCCCCTGCACGTCCTGCTGCGTCTCAAACTTGACCACCGTCAGAATCACCTGGAGGGCTTCAGCAGGCCCCACCCCTGGGGATTCTAATTCGGTATATCTGCATGGGGGGCTCAAGAATCTGTGTCTTTAACAAGTTCCAAGTGATGTCAAGGCTGCTAGGTCAGGGGGCCCCACTGTGAGAACCACTGGTCTCACTCAGTACACCTGCCCTTCCTTCCACAGTCATTCTGGGGCATACTCCTGGGCTACTGAAAGGTTTGGCACCTGGTCAGAGCTCACTAAATGGCTCTGATTATTTCATTTTTGCCCTGGATCCATCCATTCTGTCAGCCTCTTGGGTCTCTCAGCTAACAGCTTCACCCCCATTTCTCTGATCCAGGTGAGCAATGCCCCTTGGATTTGGAACAGGCTGTTTTCTTGGCAGCTGGTGACCTGGCTGCTCTCCACAAAGACTGCCTGTCCAGCTAGGCTCTGCTGCCTCCCACCCAGCCCCTCAGCTATCCTGAGCCAGCCGCAGCCTCCCAGGTGGGACCTGGCTGTCACTCGTGGGTGGAGCAGTCTAAACACCCCCCTGAACTGCCTCTGTCGTGACAGACAAGGGACTCTGCTCACAAACGAGGGCAGGAATGTGCCCTGTAATCAAAGCGACTACACAAAGCCAGGTATGGTAGGAGGGACAAAAAAAACCCTCACTCACGGACTGATTTCTGGTTTCCTGCTTGCAAGAGGAGGGAAGAGACTCAAAAGGCACAAGAGACAATTAAAAGGGAATGAGGGGAGGAGAGGGGAGGGGGAGCTTTGCTCCCCAGAACTGAGAACATCTAAATGTGTGTGGATACAAAGACCATAACAATAACAACGGTAACAACAACAATAATAATAAATGGACTTAGCATGAGTAAGGCTTTCACAGCTGAAGAGTATTTTGACAACAAATGTTCGTATTTCATTTGAAATTTATGAAACCTTTGTGCCTGTAATCCCATGAGCAGCAACACGGTAAATGAAAGTAGCAGGCAGTCCAGATTAATAATATTTTGCCTCTCACGGGAAGGACATTTGAAAGAAGAAGCTTGCTTTATCTGTCCCCCATTTTCAGGGTCCCAGTATTGGAACAGACGGAGGCTTCTAAGATTGGCCAGGAAATATTCATAGACGTGTTATTAATTTATGGGAAACTGAAGGGGCCACCTCAAGGTTTAAGTAGGCCATTCAGAAACAGGCAGGAGGAGATGTGAGCTGCACAGCAGAGTGTGGTGGCCAAAGAGTGCGGTGGGGTGACTTGGAGCTTAAATCAAAGGCAGCGAGTGTACCCTCCGTCAGCTGGAAGAGTTGATATTCTAATAGAGCGTTCTTAGGAGAAAAAGCAATCTGTTCACACATGAATTCTGCCATATGCTTCCATCTTTTCATGGTCCACAAGGCCACGTCAGTAATTTCCAGTAGTTACACGGGCACGCGGGATGCCTTGGCTGGTTAATGTGAATAAATGGGCTGGATTTACTGTTTTTCTAATGCTCAATCGACACACCATGCAGGTTGCTACCAGAAGCAAAGTGGGATTTATGGCTTTGCACTGAATTCCAAACAGACGCCGGAGCTAAGCAACGGAAAGTCAGCCTGATGTGCTGTCCAGGGTTTCCCGGTGAAGGCTGCTGCTCCCCTGACAAAGCCCAGGCTGTTGTTTGAGGAGAGGGAAGAAAGGTCCCCTGAAAACAGGGCTCTTCACGTTTGAGTGGCTGCCGATGCACTCGAGGACGCAGCCGTGGCCTGATCACAGCTGTGCGTGCCCCATGGGCCTCCTGGGGATTCCTCTGACCCTAGCCATAACCCATGACCTTCCTGTTTCTAAATTGTCTTCATTTTCCTTTAAATTTTTATTGAAATAGAGCTGATTTACAATGTTGGGTTAGTTTCAGGTGTTCAGAAGCAAAGTGATTCAGTTATATGTATAAGTGAGTATAAGCATATATATATATATATATACACACACATATATATATATACACATATATATATACATATACTTTTTTAGATTCTTTTCCATTAGACGTTACTATAAGATATTGAGTATGGTTTTCTGTGCTATACAGTAGGTCCTTGTGGATGATCTATTCTGGATACGGTAGTGGGTATACTTTAATCCCCCAATTCTAATTAATCCCTCCCCTTCCTCCTTTAGAAACTACAAGTTTATTTTCTATGTCTGTGAGGCTATTTCTGTTTGGCAAATAAGTTCATCTGGACCGTTAGATACCACATACAGGCAATATCATCTACCTGTCTTTTTCTGCCTGGCCCCCATGTTCACGGCAGCACTATTCACAGCAGCCAAGACATGGAAGCAACTTAAATGTCCATGGACAGAGGAGTGGATGGACAAGGCGTGGCGCATATACACAGCAGAGTATTACACAGCCATAAAAAGGACGGACCGCTGCCGTCTGCAGAAACATGGGTGGATCTGGCGATCATCATGCTAAGTGAAGTAAATCCAAACTGGCTGTAAATCCTGTTTTTTCTGTAGGGTTGCCTTCCTGACAACTGCGAAGAGTGCATTTCTCTTACAGATCAATCAGCTCCACTCACTGGTTCTAAGACCACAGGGTTTAGCTTTGCATCATCTCACATCATAACTTCAGACGGCAAAGAGAGGCAGTGCCACCGCCTTGACTAGAGGAGAACGAGCTCTCCTGGGCCGGCACCGCTTGCCCTGGCACTCCTGGCACCCTGGGCCGCCTAATTTTCTGGGTCGGGGTTGGTGGGGGGGGGCGCTGCTCTGTGCATCATGGGACGGTCTGCCGCATTCCTGCCCTACCTGCCAGATGCCAGCACCCATGTCGCCACAGACCCGACCAGCTGTGACAGCCGGAAGGTCTGCAGACACTGCCCCATGTCCCCCCGGGGGCAACACCGCCGTCTGCACAGCCCCAGAGGACACAGTGAACTGCCTGCCTCCTGAGACACTCCTCTGTGACTGACTGTTCTATGTGCAGGCTAAACAAAGGTGCATGTCCATTACAGCATACATGTGCCACCCAGATAAATAAAGGCAAAATCTACTGAAATACGGAAGCACTCCCCCGTGATACAGAGAGGGAAACGTACGTATGGGTGGGGGAGGGGGCACGGTGGAGGGGGACTGGACTTCTACCATGGCAATAAAACCCAGGAAATGGGTGTCAACAACAGCGGGCCAACAAAACCAGGAATGACATCTGAGTTGAGGACCCAGGCCGGGGCGGGGGCAGGGGGAGTGCAGAGAATTGCTTTTCAACAGGCACGCTATCTACAACAAAGCCACACGCATTGGCAAGCATCTTGCTCCACTTTAAGGAAAGAGAGATCTGAAAGGTGAGATCCAGATGACAGATAAAAATGAGTAACGCGATGATGTCCACACAGGCTTCCAGAATCTCCTGTGGGCAAATCTTCATAGCAAAGAAGATCCACAAGAGCAAGGGAGATGTGTGTTTGAAAACCCATGCTCTATCTTAAAAAAAAACAGAAAAGACAAAAGAGGCATTCTATGAGATAATAATCTGCCTGTGTTTCCCTCTAAATAATAAGGCTTATGGCTAAAATGACAGGGAAGCCTGGCATCTCCTGCAGTCCCTGGAGATGCAAAGAGTTGGACATGACTGAGCGCCTGAACTGAGTCACTAAAAAGCTTGACTTTTTAAGGGAATGAGGTCTGGTTTCCTGTGACTTCTAATGAAATCTGGCACAGGCACTCCACCAGGGAAAACTGGGGATATGCACACCCCAATTTAAGGACCATGAGATTAAGATGGTCATCTGGTGAGCAGGGATCATAAATAACTTATTTACGGGGCTCCACTAGCAACCTCAGCCCTGCGCCCAGTATGTCCTCACTTGTAAGCGGAATAGACATGAAGGTGAAGGGTTCGGGCACACGGCCCTGGAAGCTGGAGATGAACGACCATAAATCTACAGGTGTTACCTGCAAGGGCTCGTTCCATGTGCTGGAGCCCAGAGTACCCACATTCTTCAAGACCAGATGTCAGTCAGGTGTTGGTAACTCTGCAGCGAATGGGCATAGCTCTATGACGCTTCACTGTGAACCAAAGAACTGATGAAAACTGTGGTACTGGAGAAGACTCTGGAGGGTCCCTTGGACAGCAAAGAGATCAGACCAGTCCATCCTAAATCAACCCTGACTATTCCCTGGAAGGACTGATGCTGAGGCTGAAGCTCCAATACATTCAACGTGAAGAGCTGGCTCATTGGAAAAGAGCCTGATGCTGGGAAAGATTGAAGGGAGGAGAAGGAGACGACAGACGATGAGATGGTTGGATGGCATCACTGACTCCATGGACATGAGTTTGAGTGAACTCTGTGCAATAGGGAAAGAAATGAGGCCTGGCATGCTGTATAGTAGTCCACGGGGTCGAAAAGAGTCAGACACGACTGACCCAGGGAGTGACGAACAACGATCTCCATAAAGACAGCGTGCACCTGCGGGAGGGTGGCAGCGTTAGGAAGCGGTAAGGGAACCACGGTTTCCTCTGCCTCTTGAAGAAAATTGGTCACACGCTCCGAAGACCTTGGAAGGCAGGGGCTGCTGCTTTTCTTCCCTCCACCACTATGGCCGAGAGCAGCACGGAGAAATGGACTGTGTAAAGCCTTTGGAGTTGGTTAGTCCAGGCTCCAAGTTGAACCACACCCTCTGCCTGGCACATCAGTTTCCCCCTCTGCAAACTGGGCTCTCTCTCTGGGCAGGACTCATGTAATGTGAGAAGATGCTCTTCAAGACACCCAGCAGGCCAATTCTGGGTCTTCCGTTCCATCTTTGTCATGGGAATTTGCAGATGAAGTGACTGTAAGCCTTTTGCAAGAAAGGAGTTCACCAAAATCAGACAGGCGAAAGGGAATCAGGGTCGGGGAGGAGGAGGTTGTGGTGGTGGGAGACTGTGGGGGGAGATGTTCTGCCCGGCAGCCTGGACTCTGCAATTGCAAACAGGAGGCAAACAGCTAGAATTCCAGGCCCTGGGGGTCAGGCTATTCCTCTGTTGTACAAACACCAGGGGAAATACTGTGCTTTCGCTTTTATGAACTTCTAAAGCAATGAAGACTTGTATTCAAAGCACTCTTACTTTGAAAAAGAAGTCATTAATACATCTGATGAAGTCAGAACCCATTAGTGAAGCTGTTATCGAATGCATCTGCTCAGGGAGAATTATCAAAGGCGGGGTCTAGAGATGGCATCGGACATATAGATTGGGGCCTGGTGGAGCGCCTGCAGAAGAAGCCTGAACACAAAGGCTCCGGCCACCGCAATATCTGAGAATACCTGAGTATTGATGCGATGCTAAGAGAAACATCAAGCCGTCCTGGACAGGCTGACGGGCGCTCTTCAAGTGCACGCATATGCAATCCATCCCACTGTACAGTTCACACAGAATTGCTGGTAGGGCTTAAATAATTCAGGGACTTAATGGTAGAGTTTATTCATACACACATCCAGCCGGCAGCTGGAAAACGCCTGGAGGGAGGGAGGAAGACAAAGAAGCGGGCCAGGTGTGTCCTTTGGAGTCTGATGGTATGGGTGCACTGAAATGTGTCCTCTTTCCGTCAAATGCTTTCAGATATTCCTTCAGCAAACATCTCTTAGGTGACCACCATGTCCACATCTGGCCCTAGGCCGCAACAAGGCCCTGACCCCGAAGAGTAGGCCGTGTAGGGTGGGGTGTTCGAAAGAAAGCAGTACTCTGAGGGTTGTCAAAATGTTAAGGAAGGTTTTATTCAGGGCTATAGGGGTGAAGACCATAGCAAGAGGGGGAGCGATCAGACTCAACTCCGAATACAGTAAAGACAGCTGGGAATTTATCACCAAGAAGTGGGTTGGGAAAGGCAGGGTGAACTTGGTAGATTAAAAAAAAAAAAAAATTACTAAGAAGAGACATTAAGAGTAGCGGAGTTCTTGCTAAAGACAGGCCTGGGGAATCAGATACCAAGGGTGGAGTGATCCTCTCTAACCTGACTCAGGACTCTCACTCGGCCTGAGCTACGCAGACCTGGCCAGGCTGGGGCCCCCGTCAACACTGTGCTCTAATTGAGAAGTGGGCTCAAAGGACCAGGCTCAAGTTTGGTCAAGAAGAGCCTTTGTCCGGGGGGAAGGGAGGGCAGAGTTTGGCCCAGGACACTGCAGGACTGAGCAAAGGCTTTTTAAAGACACACGAGGCTTGGGGTGGGGTGGGGGAGGAGGTCTCTGGAAGCCTGAGCAGGAATTGCTACTGCTGCTAAGTCACTTCAGTCGTGTCTGACTCTGTGCAACCACATAGATGGCAGCCCACCAGGCTCCCTCGTCCCTGGGATTCTCCAGGCAAGAACACTGGAGTGGGTTGCCATTTCCTTCTCCAACACGTGAAAAGTGAAAGGGAAGTCGCTCAGTCATGTCCAACTCTTAGCGACCCCATGGACTGCAGCCTACCAGGCTCCTCCATCCATGGGATTTTCTAGGCAAGAGTACTGGAGTGGGGTGCCATCGCCTTCTCCGTGAGCAGGAACTAGCAGAGGTAAACTCAAGGTAAATGGGACAGCAGAGCGCATGCGAGGTGCAGGAGGATGATGACCTGCCGATGGATCAGGAGTGGCTAGAAGAGGGTTTCTCCACGGCGACATCGTTGCGATCTGGCGGCTGGATAATGCTTCTCAGGGAGGGGGTGCGGCCCCTCGCATTGCGGGATGCCCAGCAGCATCCGCGGTCTCTCCCCATCCACCCCTGAATTCCCCCGGTCAGACCTCGCAACACGGCCAGTGCTCTCAGGACCGTGGAGGGCTGTGGGGAGGGAGCCGGCACTGGGAGACAAGTGGCAGCCTGGAAGTAAGCCCCGAGCCTGGCGTGAGGATGCCGCAGGGGACAAGGCTTAGAGTTCATGTAACAAGTGCAGAATCTCTATGCTCCGAACACAGAGGAGCAATGGAAGTGAAACAGGTTAGTGCGTGGGGACCTGGAAAAGACGCATTTGTCAGAATCTTTCCTAGAAAAACAAAGCCCACAACTGACTCATCGCGAGTAACCTTCAAGAAGTCAGGTTTTCAGGCAAATCTGATTTCTGGTGAATAACTAAAGATGGAGAGAACGAAGCAAGAACCCAAAAAGTGTTTTCTAGGGGTTAGCTACTCACGATTTTCAAAACATTTTCATGTCTCATCACTTTTTCCTGTAGTGACGCATCACTTTTTTTTTTTTCTTTTATGATTTATAGTCAAAATGCACTCTTACTGCAGAAAACTTTAAAGCATAAAGAAAAACCATATATAATGATTCCTGGTAAGTATGGCTTAGATTTTGACTTTGGGACAGGCTACAGAGATTTCGGAAATCATTTTCTAGGGTAAAGAAGCCCTATTTCAGCAGCAAACGGAGGCAAGCCAGCACGTGCGCCAGGCCACATCTAACCGCATTTGCAAGTTCTCTCTTTCACTTCTGCAGTCACAGGAAAGGGACTAAACTATTTAACATGCCTTTCTAACTAATTTTTAATCTGTCCTAATGCAGGAGTTTGAAAATGCCTCGAGAGCTTCAGGGACACTAAATAACAAACCCTGAAGGGTCCCAAATCCGGTTAATAATCAGACCTGTGGATGTGAAATATAGTATTAATTTAGAATAACTTAATGCCCCAAAATGAAGCAAGTTAGGTCTAATTGAGCTGTGGACTGCCTGCCCTGGATTGTGCAGTGGAGGCTATTCCCACAGAGGGCAGAGGAGCTATAGGCAACAATTATTCTTCGCAAATACATTTATTGGAGTCTCTCTCCTTTCATTACCCAACCTCATAAAGCATACGCCTGTGTGTTCTGATAAAACATGAAGCAAGGAGGCAGAGTCACAATTAGGATGCCCTGAGAAGCTGCGTCAATAAAGTGGGGTCTGTCTCCCCATGATTATTCACTTAGACATGATAAATATTTATTGGTGAGCGGGAAAATGATCCTGAAACAACCAGGGCCCATGCTGAAAACGAGGGACGGCTTTTTCCATTTTCAGTTTTCCCCTTTTGAAAAATGCAATCCTTTCACCTAAGACAGATGATTTCATATGAGGACTTTGATTTTAAATTCTGAGTAGGCTATGGGAACGTCAAGAAGGTATTGAGTTTGTATTTCCAACATCTACTTAAAATTACTCCGATTTACTAGGGCGTGGGAAGTGAAGACAAGAAAGCTGTGTGAGTGGATGGTAACGAAACCGTGCTAATCTGGGTGCTTACTCAACACACAACCTTTTACGTCCTCAGTACTCTTGCTGGAAAAATGTGTTTTAAATGATAAAATAAAGATGAAAATAAACTCTTTAATGATCCCTGCTCTCTCGCCGGCCATGATGATTCAATGGGGGAAACATAAAGAGAGCGGATACACGTCCTGATGTTCTGCCAAACTTGCGTGGCTCAGACCTCGGCAGCTGGGGATGTGGAGTCTGTCTCACATTCTCAGGGTATCGTGAGCGGTCCTGGGTGAAATTCAGAAACGAAGAAATAATAGTTTCCGTTCATTAACTTCTGTTTCTTCTTTTCCTGGCCATGAAACATGCCACGTGGACTCTTAGTTCCTCAACAAGGATCGAGCCCACGCCTCCTGCGCTGGAAGCCCAGAGTCTCAGCCACGCCTCCTGCGCTGGAAGCCTGGAGTCTCAGCCACTGGGTTGCCACGGGAGCCCCAGCCTGTGCTTCTGTTACAGGCTGAGAGGGCATGTGGAGGACAGGTGTTCAGTTCAGTTCAGTCGCTCAGTCGTGTCCGACTCTTTGCGACCCCATGAATCGCAGCACGCCAGGCCTCCCTGTCCATCACCAACTCCCAGAGTTCACTCAGACTCACGTCCATCGAGTCAGTGATGCCATCCAGCCATCTCATCCTCTGTCATCCCCTTCTCCTCCTACCCCCAATCCCTCCCAGCATCAGAGTCTTTCCAATGAGTCAACTCTTCGCATGAGGTGGCCAAAGTACTGGAGCTTCAGCTTCAGCATCATTCCTTCCAAAGAAATCCCAGGACTGATCTTCAGAATGGACTGGTTGGATCTCCTTGCAGTCCAAGGGACTCTCAAGAGTCTTCTCCAACACCACAGTTCAAAAGCATCAATTCTTCGGAGCTCAGCCTTCTTCACCGTCCAACTCTCACATCCGTACATGACCACAGGAAAAACCATAGCCTTGACTAGATGGACCTTAGTTGGCAAAGTAATATCTCTGCTTTTGAACATGCTATCTAGGTTGGTCATAACTTTTCTTCCAAGGAGTAAGCGTCTTTTAATTTCATGGCTGCAGTTACCATCTGCAGTGGTTTTGGAGCCCCAAAAATAAAGTCTGACACTGTTTCCACTGTTTCCCCATCTATTTCCCATGAAGTGATGGGACCTGATGCCATGATCTTTGTTTTCTGAATGTTGAGCTTTAAGCCAACTTTTTCACTCTCCACTTTCACTTTCATCAAGAGGCTATTTAGTTCCTCTTCACTTTCTGCCATAAGGGTGGTGTCATCTGCATATTTCTCCCGGAAATCTTGATTCCAGCTTGTGCTTCTTCCAGCCCAGCATTTCTCATGATGTACTCTGCATAGAAGTTAAATAAGCAGGGTGACAATATACAGCCTTGACGTACTCCTTTTCCTATTTGGAACCAGTCTGTTGTTCCATGTCCAGTTCTGACTGTTGCTTCCTGACCTGCACACAGGTTTCTCAAGTAGTTTCCTATAAATACAAAGGCCTCCTAACCGCCATCCTTACAGACAGTCTGAGTCCTAGGAGAACGTCTGTCAACAGTGGTCCTTAAGCTCGGAGGGCTTGGGAAGACCCTGGCTGGACCCTCCCTAGCTTTTCAGATTCGGGAGGCCTGAGGAGAGGCTAGAGGGTGTGCGGTTCTCACAAACCCCCAGGTGATGTGGCTGCTGGTCTGGAAACGACCCTTGGAGAACTCACTTCTTACAGCAAAGGAGGGATCCACAAGGCGACACTGGAAGGGAACGTCCGGTACTGCCAGCATCGATGCCCACCCCCGGGCTGTTCCCCGAGCCTGTCTTCACCTCCTTCTCCTGTCCTGCTTCGTCCGGCTCCCTTTGCTTCTCTCCACCTCCTCCCTCCCTTCCTTTTCTTCAACATTTCTAATTCCCAACTGCGATTTCTCGCTGAGCTCCTCTCCCTCTTTTGGAGTCCCGCTATCTCTCCCTTTCATTCTTTCTTGCCTTCCTCAACTCTACCCTGAGATCTCCACTCCCAGCAAAAATTAACTTCCCACCAGGTTCTCAGCAGTGACTGAGATTACAGGCCAGACCCCGCACACGGGAGAAAGACACAGGCCAAGAGCTCGTTCCCTGGCAAGCAGAATGACAGCAATTGTCAGCGTGGTTTCAAAGAGGGAAGCTATGTATTTTGTGCTAAGCATGCAATAGCAGAAGCTTTTCTGCTTTTGCACTTAACATCATATAAGCCAAAAAAAAGAGAAAAAATCACTATGTGAAATATTATAGCATACATAGAACAGGTATCACTGGTAAATGGAGGTGCTTTTCAGCATTAATTCTCATTTTGGGGGCTATTCTTACAGTTTAGGATCAATAGTCCCTAGGTCTCCTTGTGACTTGCACTTAACTCCTGTGCGAGATGAAGCTTTATAACAACAGTGACTCTTATGAGATCATTCCTAGGTGAAGAGTTACTTTTAACAGACTTATCTCTTTATAGCCTATTGCTTCAGATTCTGAATATTAGATACACACCAAAAAAAGAAAAAAAATATTACAGTGAGAGTTATTAGGCTGCAGATTAGTGTCCCAATGTGGGGTCCGGGGACCTCATCACTTGAGTCATTTGAGACCTGGACCAAATACTTGGCGGCACCACTAGGAACAATCTTCCCTGAGCTGAGGACGGACACAATGGCCTCACAGACCCCTTCCATCCCTTCCGGGGTCATAAAATCAGGATGGAAACTCTGACAAGTCATCTTGCTGCCGGGCTGAAGGGCAGTATTTCAGGGGTTGCCCCAGGTGATGACAGACGTAGAAGAGAAAAAAGTTCCCTGCCAGGACCGTGGGCAAAGAGCAGCCCAGAATAACAATCCAAGTGGGGACATTCCCGAAGGAAGCCGTGACGTGCTTTTTGCAGACACTGGAGTAAGACAGGCATGTTCTAGTGAGCTTCTTAACTCGTGAGCTTCTCCATGACAGCTTATACCCAGTTTATTTTCAGGCTCCCTCCTTCTGGAAGATGTGACCGCCTCCCTAAACACAAGCAGGAACAAACAGAAGCACAGTGCTGACAGCAGCCTTTCTGCAGCTCAGTATACGGGGGTCCATGGTACTTAGAGTTCAAACCAGTCGGAACTGAGACGGTGCTGGAGAGAGACTACTGGTGCCCCTCACCCCAAAGCCAACGACTTGGACGGGGTCCTTCTGAACCATTAGCAGGGAGGGCGGGGGGCTCCTGAGCGGCTCCACGCGGCTTCCCCAGCATGATGGAGGCAGCAGGCTGGCTTGCACACAGCGAGGTCCCATAATAAATCTGACAACTGCAGATGGGTGGGGCGGAGAGGAATTCTGAACTTGATCTGACCCAACATGCTACAGCGGCCCTTCCAGAGTTCAGCTGGCCCTGAACTGTAACACCTCAGGACCAGTCATGCCTAGCCACCTGCCCTTCCCAGGAGAACCCCCACGGCCTGTGGGCTCTCCCACTGCGTGGACATGCCTCCCACCACCTGACGCCACGCCCTCCTCACTCTGATGACAGCTGAAGGCATCACAGGCCCAGGTACACCTGGGCCATAGGCAGGCGATCCCAGCGTGGTTTGCAAGTTACTGATGCAAAAGATGACTCAGGCCAGTGGCTTCCTGGATTGGGGTCTGGCAAACAGACTAAGCCTGCTGGACCAGAGATAGCTGACGCCGCGGGGTGGAGCTGAGCTGCCTCGCATTGAGAAAAAGCTAAGAGTGGGTGAGCCAAAAGAGCAAGGGAGAAGAAGAGATAGATCCGGCGGCGTCTGGCACGAGAAGGCAGCCGGAAAAAAAGGACACGCAAACGTGCCGGAGGGAATCGTCAGAGCCAGGGACCCGCAGCGGCCTCGTCTCCTAGCGTTGCCAGCATCTCTTACGGTGAATCTTTCTTTCAAAGAGGTGACGTGAGTAGGACTCTCTGTCCCTCGTGACCAAAGCAGCCTAATTAAGACACTCAGAAAACCTGAATTATACGTTGTGATGAGCTCTTCAAACTCAAACCACTACCATTTGATATCTAATATCAAAACTCCCTCAAGTCCTCAAGGACTGTGGCTGATCACAGAGACTGAACAATCCGCGTCGGGGACGCCTGACGTTTCTCCTGAGCTGCCGTTGTGGAAACTGGAAACAGAATCTGGAGATTTGATAATGAAGATTTCTGATCCGAAAACAGAAAGGTTATCGTCATAGCATCCTTCACTTGGGAAAAACCTGTCTCCTTCTTGGAGCTGAAACTCAATCATCAATGCTTTTGCTTCCAAACAAAAATAATGCGTGTTTCTCAAACATTCACTTTGCGAGGTACACGGCACACTCTCAGCAGTGGGCGAGTACGTTAGGCACTGTCCTTGCTCTCGTTACTGTGGGCTCTGGAAGAATGAGCGGTGTGAGCTCTACCGGTCGCAAGCTACCCTGAAAGGGAGGAGTGCTTGGCTAAAGAGTGACACCAACTGCAGGCACTGAGATACGTTCATCCTCAAGGGTCCAGAATGACTGGACGTTGGGTTGGAAGGTTTAAATCCAAGTTACTATTTCATGAGAGGACAGCAACATGGTGCACAGGACAAATTTCCAAATGTAAAATGATTCTAGCAGATCCTGATTTGTGGATGTAAAAATAATAACTTGCAAAATAAAATGATAGTAACATCAGATCCTCTTGGCTAAGTTTCTGTAATTTCATTGGCTGTGGACTTTACATATATTCATTTTTTCAGTTCTCACAATAAGAGCTCAAAGAATGTTTCTTTACCAAAAAAAAAAAACCAACAAAACCAGAAAGCAACAGACGCCTGAAAAATAGCTGTTTCAAGCATGGTCCAGGGCTGGGACTATCAGCCTTGCCTGAGAGTGTCGAGAAACACCCAGTCCTGGGTCCCAGCCTAAACCAAGACAGTTAGGGGCACTGTTGCGGGGGGGTGGGGGTGGGGGTGGGGGAGTGGCGGTGAGACCCAAGAACTGGGTTTTAACAAGCCCTCCGGGGGACTCTCATGCCAACCAGAGCTTAAGAGAAGAAGCACCGACTTAGCAACTTTTCAAGCCAAACAGGAAATGGCAGAGTCAACATGAAAAGGTTGTGCTGCGTGTTGGAAACTGTCCCGTCCACTTTGGGTAATTAACGAGGAGCCAGGCTCTGGCTAATCAGGTTACCACCTATAAAGCGGGACTCCCCTGGGAGCAGGATTCGGAACCTTCAAACCCTCCTGTGTCCTCACAGACTCCTGTCTGTACTGCTTCCTTCCTTCCACCTTTATGCAGGGATTCCTGTATGCGGCTGACCTTAAATTACTGAAGTCATGATTACAAGGACTCTGATTCAAGTATGTAAAACATCTTCTTTTTTTCCTTAAAGAGGAGTGAGAGATAAAATTAAGGACCAACACAGTGTCCTCTCTACCAGATGCTGAGCTAAGAGGACTAGCCCAGGGCTGGCCTAGAGAACTTCCTGCGGTGATGGAAATGGTCTCCATCTGTGCTATGTAACATGTGTGGCTCCTGAGTGCTTGATATGTATGCCTGAGAAACTGAATTTTAAATTTTAATTAATTTAAAATGAGATGGTTCTGAGTGGCCAATGGAAATTTTTTTGGTGTTGGATAGCCCAGTGCTAGATGCCTTGTCTTACCTAAACTTCACACAAAGCTTCTGAGGGCAGAGGCTAACATTATGTCCATTTTGCAGATGGCAAAACTGAGGCTTACGGAGGCAAAACAATGAGCCCAAACTCTCACAGCCAGTCAGCGGTGGGGCTGGCATCCTAATGCAGGTCTGCTCTGACTCCAGATTTCCAAGGCCCAAAAGCACCCAGCTGCCATAGGTTACGTGGGTATGGGGAGCACCATTCAGAGCGCTGCCCCAGCAAAGGCAAGGGCACAGAGCAGGTGACCCCTGAATAAAGCTGCTTTTGAGCATCACATTCTATGGGCAACAACCAGCACTGGAATTCTCTTGGCAGCTGCCAATGAGCGCATGTTCAGACATTATTCTCCTTCTATTAAATGTGCATTTTCCACTTAAAAATAAGAAGCTCCTGTCACAAATTATTTAGATGGAAATAACACTACTCCTGGCAGAGAAACAGGAAAAGGAGCTTTTTACTGTTTCTTTTAAGACTGAGCAAAAAGAATATTTAAAAAAGCCTATACCAATACTGTACTCACTCCTGGTGTTCTCTGAAGGTTGCCCCTGACCTCACCACTGCCATGATGAGAAATGGATCCTAGGGTCCCAGGCACTGATAAGAAACCTCCACGTCCATACACACAGCAACAGGCCAGCAGGAGACACAATCCTGCCTAATCCTTCCCTGCGTTCAAGATGCTGGTCCCCTGGCCAGTAACTTCACCCGGTGGCATCAAGGAGATTCCAGGAACACACTGCGGACCTGGCCTCCATCCCTGGTCGCTCATCTTCCGTCTGTGGGAAGCAGTGTGGTTCAGGGGGGAAAGGTCTAGACTTTGCAGGCTGGGCCCACTGTGCCCAAATGTGCCATGCCACCCCGGGGAGGTGGATGGCCCCCTCTGAGCCTCACTGATCTCTGGAGTGAAAAGAGAAGAGCAGGAACTCTTCCTGGAACTGCCCTGAACACTTGACCCTGTGCCTCACCCGCAAGAGGGTCTGGGGAAACCATGAGTTTCCAGTCACTCCTCCTTTTTAGTTCAGTTCAGTCGCTCAGTCATGTCTGACTTTTGCGACCCCATAGACTGCAGCACGCCAGGCCTCCCTGTCCATCACCAACTCCTAGAGTTCACTCAAACTCATGTCCATTGAGTCAGTGATGCCATCCAGCCATCTCATCCTCTGTCGTCTCCTTCTCCTACGCTAAATCTCTCCCAGCATCAGGGTCTTTTCAAATGAGTCAGTTCTTCACATCAGGTGGCCAAAGTATTGGAGTTTCAGCTTCAGCATCAGTCCTTCCAATGAATATTCAAGACTGACTTCCTTTAGGATGGACTGGCTGGATCTCCTTGCAGTCCAACAGACTCTCAACAGTCTTCTCCAACACCACAGTTCAAAAGCCTCCATTCTTAGGTGCTCATCTTTCTTTATAGTCCAACTCTCACATCCATGCATGACTACTGGGAAAACCATAGCTTTGACCAAATGGATCTTGGTTGGCAAAGTAATGTCTCTGCTTTTTAATATGCTGTCTAGCTAGGATGGTCACAGCTTTTCTTCCAAGGAGCAAGCATCTTTTAATTTCATGGCTGCAAGCATCATCTGCAATGATTTTGGAGCCCCCCAAAATAAAGTCAGTCACTGTTTCCACTGTTTCCCCATCTATTTTAGCCCTCATTCAAATCCTGATCCTCCTTTAAGCCTACCCTGGATCTCATCTTATTCAAAGGACTTCGGTCTCTGAGTCTACATGTCATTTCCTGTTTTTAGTATTTTGTAGACCCTAATCTATGCCTACACCAGGTCACAGATGTGCAGCCTAGTTCTACAGACAACCAACATGGTTTTGGCACAGCATGGTTTTGGCCTGGACTTGCTTCCCAAGTTTCAAATGTCTGCCACAGCTGACTTGCTCTTCAATGCTACAGCCAGCACGTGGCCCTACTCACAATAGGTGCTCAAATACCTGTTGAACTGAATTTCTAGGCAGACGGAGGCCGATCTGTAATAAGCAAATCCAGCCAGGCAGGCCTTCACTCACTCAGTCATTTACTCAGTTAACAATCACTGCATCTACTAAGTGGCTGGCAGGGGTCCGGGTACTCAGGACACGACAGAAACCAAAAAAGACAACACCCTGGGCCTTGACGATGTCACCTGCTAGCAGGGGAAGGGGGCGAGACAAGTACCAAATGAAAAGATAAAGCAGAGAAACACTGTCCCTCAGATGGACACAGGCCGGAGATGCACGCTACAGAGGAAACGGAAGTGGGGAAGATTCGAGAAGGGAAAAATTCAGAAAGATGTTCGCCATTTTAAACCAGGTAGTTTTGGCCACCTGATGAGACGTGCGGATTCACTGGAAAAGACCCTGATGCTGGGAAAGACTGAGGGCAGGAGGAGAAGGGGACGACAGAGGATGAGGTGGCTGGATGGCATCACCGACTTGATGGACAGGAGTCTGAGTGAACTGTGGGAGCTGGTGATGGACAGGGAGGCCTGGTGTGCTGCAGTCCACGGGGTTGCGAATGAGTAAATGAACAAGAACAACAGTCAGGGAAGGAAACTGTGAAAACATGATTTTTTTAAAGATTTTTTAGTCTTCACTGAATTTGTTTCAACATTGCCACTGTTTAATTTTTCTGCCCCACAGCATATGGGATTTAGCTCCCTGACCAAAGATCAAACCTGCAGCCCCTGCAATGGAAGCAGAAGCCTTAACTATGGGACCACTAGAAAGTGAAAGTGAAGTCACTCAGGCATGTCCAGCTCGTTTCGACTCCATGGACTGTCCAGAAGGGATATCCAAACACAGTTTTAAAGAAGCTGAGAGGGCTATATCCTAGAAATAAATTGAATTTTGGAAAATAAAAATTGCAAGCTAAAGAAATGCTTGGTTTTATATTCAGAAAGCTATATCATACAAGAAAGAATACACTTATTTCATTGACTGAGCTCAGTTCTGAAGTCCACATCTATTTTTAGGGCCAGCTAATGCTTTCCTGGTGCTGGAGAAGACTCTTGAGAGTCCTTTGGACTGCAAAGAGATCCAACCAGTCCATTCTGATCAGCCCTCGGATTTCTTTGGAAGGAATGATGCTAAAGCTGAAGCTCCAGTACTTTGGACACCTCATGCAAAGAGTTGACTCATTGGAAAAGACTCTGATGCTGGGAGGGATTGGAGGCAGGAGGAGAAGGGGACGACAGAGGTTGAGATGGTTGGATGGCATCACGGACACGACGGACGTGAGTCTGAGTGAACTCCAGGACTTGGTGATGGACAGGGAGGCCTGGCACACTGCGATTCATGAGGTCGCAAAGAGTCGGACACGACTGAGCGACTGAACTGAACTGAATGCTTTCGTCCAAGGAGCAGGGGCTGCGTGGGCACAGGAGGGCCTAGAGGAGCTATTCCATGTTCAAAGTCAGGAGAGGTGGCGGTAAGGAGATACCCCTCATCCAAGCTAAGGAGCAGCAGGCTGCGCTTTGCTGGAGCAGCCGTGAAGAAACACCCCACATCCAAGGTGAGAGAAACCCAAATAAGACGGTAGGTGTTGCAAGCAGGCATCAGAGGGCAGACACACTGAAACCATACTCACAGAAAACTAGTCAATCTAATCACAGTAGGACCACAACCTTGTCTAACTCAATGAAACTAAGCCATGTCCATGGGGCAACCCAAGACGGGCGGGTCATGGTGGAGAGGTCTGACAGAATGTGGTCCACTGGAGAAGGGAATGGCAAGCCACTTCAGTATTCTTGCCTTGAGAACCCCATGAACAGTATGAAAAGGCAAAATGATGGGATACCAAAAGAGGAACTCCCCAGGTCAGTAGGTGCCCAATATGCTACTGGAGATCAGTGGAGAAATAACTCCAGAAAGAATGAAGGGATGGAGCCAAAGCAAAAACAATACCCAGCTGTGGATGTGACTGGTGATAGAAGCAAGGTCTGATGCTATAAAGAGCAATATTGCATAGGAACCTGGAATGTCAGGTCCATGAATCAAGGCAAATTGGAAGTGGTCAAAAAAGAGATGGCAAGGGTGAACGTCGATATTCTAGGGATCAGCAAACTAAAATGGACTGGAATGGGGGAATTTAACTCAGATGACCATTACATCTACTATTGCGGGCAGGAATCCCTCAGAAGAAATGCAGTAGCCATCATGGTCAACAAAAGAGTCCGAAATGCAGTACTTGGATGCAATCTCAAAAACGACAGAATGATCTCTGTTCGTTTCCAAGGCAAACCATTTAATATCACAGTAATCCAAGCTTATGCCCCAACCAGTAACTCTGAAGAAGCTGAAGTTGAATGGTTCTATGAAGACGTGTTACCAGACCTTTTAGAACTAACACCCAAAAAAGATGTCCTTTTCATATTAGGTGCCTGGAATGCAAAAGTAGGAAGTCAAGAAACACCTGGAGTAACAGGCAAATTTGGCCTTGGAATGCGGAATGAAGCAGGGCAAAGGCTAATAGAGTTTTGCCAAGAAAATGCACTGGTCATAGCAAACACCCTCTTACAACAACACAAGAGAAGACTCTACACATGGACATCACCAGATGGTCAACACCGAAGTCAGATTGATTATATTCTTTGCAGCCAAAGATGGAGAAGCTCTATACAGTCAACAAAAACAAGACCAGGAGCTGACTGTGGCTCAGATCATGAACTCCTTATTGTCAAATGCAGACTGAAATTGAAGAAACTAGGGAAAACCACTAGACCATTCAGGTATGACCTCAATCAAATCCCTTATGATTCTACAGTGGAAGTGAGAAATAGATTTAAAGGCCTAGATCTGATAGATAGAGTGCCTGATAAATTATGGAATGAGGTTCGTGACATTGTACAGGAGACAGGGATCAAGACCATCCCCATGGAAAAGAAATGCAAAAAAGCAAAATGGCTGTCTGAGGACGTCTTACATACACCTGTGAAAAGAAGAGAGGCAAAAAGCAAAGGAGAAAAGGAAAGATATCAGCATCTGAATGCAGAGTTCCAAAGAATAGCAAGGAGAGATAAGAAAGCCTTCCTCAGTGATCAACGCAAAGAAATGGATGCGAACGACAGAATGGGAAAGACTAGAGATCTCTTCAAGAAAATTAGATACCAAGGGAACATTTCATGCAAAGATGGGCTTGATACAGGACAGAAATGGTATGGACCTAACAGAAGCAGAAGATATTAAGAAGAGGTGGCAAGAATACACGGAAGAACCGTACAAAAGAGATCTTCACGACCCAGATAATCACGATGGTGTGATCACTCACCTAGAGCCAGACATCCTAGAATGTGAAGTCAAGTGGGCCTTAGAAAGCATCACTACCAACAAAGCTAGTGGAGGTGATGGAATTCCAGTTGAGCTATTTCAAATCTGAAAGATGATGCTGTGAAAGTGCTGCACTCAATATGCCAGCAAATTTGGAAAACTCAGCAGTGGCCACAGGACTGGAAAAGGTCAGTTTTCATTCCAATTCCAAAGAAAGGCAATGCCAAAGAATGTTCAAACTACCACACAATTGCACTCATCTCATACGCTAGTAAATGCTCAAAATTCTCCAAGCCAGGCTTCAGCAATACGTGAACCGTGAACTTCCAGATGGTTCAAGCTGGTTTTAGAAAAGGCAGAGGAACTAGAGATCAAATTGCCAACATCCGCTGGATCATGGAAAAAGCAAGAGAGTTCCAGAAAAACATCTATTTCTGCTTTACTGACTATGTCAAAGCCTTTGACTGTGTGGATCACAAGAAACTGTGGAAAATTCTGAAAGAGATAGGAATACCAGACCACTTGACCTGCCTATTGAGAAACCTATATGCAGGTCAGGAAGCAACAGTTAGAACCAGACATGGAACAACAGACTGGTTCAAATAGGAAAAGGAGTACGTCAAGGCTGTATATTGTCACCCTGCTTATTTAACTTCTATGCAGAGTACATCATGAGAAATGCTGGGCTGGAAGAAGCACAAGCTGGAATCAAGATTGCCGGGAGAAATATCAATAACCTCAGATATGCAGATGACACCACCCTTATGGCAGAAAGTGAAGAGGAACTAAAAAGCTTCTTGATGAAAGTGAAAGTGGAGAGCAAAAAAGTTGGCTTAAAGCTCTATATTCAGAAAACGAAGATCATGGCATCCAGTCCCATCACTTCATGGGAAATAGATGGGGAAACAGTAGAAACAGTGTCAGACTTTATTTTTTTGGGCTCCAAAACCACTGCAGATGGTGACTGCAGCCATGAAATTAAAAGACGCTTACTCCTTAGAAGGAAAGTTATGACCAACCTAGAGAGCATATTCAAAAGCAGAGACATTACTTTGTCAACAATGGTCCGTCTAGTCAAGGCTATGGTTTTTCCTGTGGTCATGTATGGATGTGAGAGTTGGACTGTGAAGAAAGCTGAGCACCAAAGAACTGATGCTTTTGAATTGTGGTGTCGGAGAAGACTCTTGAGAGTCCCTTGGACTGCAAGGAGATCCAACCAGTCCATTCGGAAGGAGATCAGTCCTGGGTGTTCTTTGGAAGGAATGATGCTAAAGCTGAAACTCCAGTATTTTGGCCACCTCATGCGAAGAGTTGACTCATTGGAAAAGACTCTGATGCTGGGAGGGATTGGGGGCAGGAGGAGAAGGGGACGACAGAGGATGAGATGGCTGGATGGCATCACTGACTCGATGGATATGAGTCTGAGTGAACTCCGGGAGTTGGTGATGGACAGGGAGGCCTGGCGTGCTGCGATTCATGGGGTCACAAAGAGTCGGACATGACTGAGCGACTGAACTGAAGTGAACTGAATGCTTTCTGGGTGCTCATTCAACAGCAGGCAATGCCCAGTGACTTTATATAACTCAGTTCACTGCCAAGAGAAAAGGTATGCTCGGAAGGCATCACAAAGGCTAATGCTCCTGGAACACAGGAGGGAGTGGTGGGGATGGAGGTGTCCCGGAGGACCCGTCCCACGCAGCGCCGTGCCACCCGGCAACAGACAGTCTGACCCTCTGTCCTCATGACAGAGGCCAGAAATCTGGATTCTGCTGGGAAATTTCTCAATTTCATATTTTGAAGTGATGGCAAGGAATTAAAAGTTTTCAAAACATCGTGAGGTCAAATATACATATATATTGTATACATATTTATATACATATATATATATATTTTTTAATGTTTTCAGGACATGGTTGATCTGAACACAGGCATTCAACCTCTGGAAGAGACAGGAAGTGAAGAGTAGACGGAAGCCTAAACCATGTGTGAGGATCCTGTCACGGCCACGGTACCCGGATCCCAAGATGAGACAGAATTCACGCTGGAAAACATCCACATTTCCTGGGACCTCTTGTGTGTCTGCCCAGTGGTCAGTGAGTTTTGGTATCTGGCAAACACCATGTCCTTGTGTATGGATGGATTACTATGCCCCCTGGGGTTTGAATGCAAAAATTGCTGGTTGTTCACTTAAAAAAACAAGCACTTTTTGTCGCTTACGGGCTTTTTTTTTTTGCTTACATTCCACCAATAAAAGTGCATTTTGTAAAATCATCTTGAGGAAACACCTTCTTTATTCAAAACTGTTTTTCATCCCCTTTCACTTGCTATTTCTAAATTATCTTATCAATAATGTATTAAAGTAATACTCAGAAATGGAACAATACTGCACCTTTAAGAAAATATTATTTTTCCTGAGGTCCTATCAAGGTAAATTTCATCAGTATTCAAAGAATGAGCAAAAGCACTTCAACAATTTATTTCAATAAAAGAAGACTTAGCTGAAAGGAGTATAAATGATGAGAACTTGCTTTAAACTGATTTATTCCCTGCAGCAATAAAAAGAATGTTTCTTCACTCAGCTGTTTAATATGCAAATATGCAGAACATCCAGCCGCTGACAGCACATCATTAATAAAGCCTTGCACAGAGCAGAGCGCCCGATATTTCATCCTGATGAAAATACATGATGATGATTTTAGACTGCACACTTTTAGAGTTGGAACAATGTGCTTTTCTGGTGATGAAACCCCACCAGTCACTGGCGGGGGTTGTGGAGGGGGGTGCGGTGTGCGTGCACAGGAGCTTTTCAGATAAGCGATCAGATTTCTACAACAGGAAGTCCCAGGGTAAAGAAAATAGTAAAGACAGAAGGCGGAGATAGTCCATGCAACCAAAGTCCAAAGGACATGATTTAAATGGGGGTTAGTGACCGAAGGGGCAGGGGTCTACTTTTGGTGGCGGGGGGGTGGGGGGTGGGGAGCGGTGGCACGCCAAGTTTGTATGTTTTGGACTGCAAAGAAATGTCCCACTCAAGGCTATGGTGGATGCGACTTTCATATCCACGTGGAAGAAGACAGCGAGCTGTAAAAAGAAGAAATGGGGCTCAGGAATTAGAACCCCTGGCAGGCTCTCCCTCCAGTTACTGAGGTTTTATGATGAGCAGTTACTTCTCAATGACTCAGAGACTCTTTAAACAAGCAGAGGGAAGGAGAGGCTGGAAGACAGCCCGGGTCCCAGACCATGCGTTTTCTCTTTCCCCTAAAATCTTGGATGGATGCTAACAACGTGTAGAGGATTATAAATCCTTAATTTTTTTTTCTTTCTTACAACTTCTTATATTTTCTAAACTTCCTATAATGAGTATGCCATATGTTTGAACAGAAAAATCATGTTTTTAAAAATGCAATTTATCTTTTAAAAAAAAAGGGGGAAAAAAAAAAGGCATATACACAGGCCAGGGCCCAGGGACTTACAAGATCACCAGCCCTAAGGAAGGGCCCTCACTCCTGGCTTTGTGGAATTCTCCTATAACACCTCATGTCTGCTCTCAAAATAAATATTTATTAAATGGCTAAATGAGTTACTAGTTGTAAGAGCTCAGGACAGTGCCTGAAACATGGCAAGCCCCATAAAAGTCCTTGTTAAATAAATAACCAGTAAGTCAGAGTAAAGACTTAAAGCATTTTAGTCTATAGAGATGAGTTTTCTACAAATATTCTTCATTTAAGTAGACGGAGGACTTAGAAATGCTGCGGTTCTTTCCCCTTCTTTTAAGCTTACTACGGTGCCTGGTTCTTGTTAAAACAACTGCTCCAGCTTACAGAACTTTTGGGTTAAGATCCCCGTGACTGTGCTTGTCCGTGCGGCCGTGGTTAAACCACTAAGCACCAGAAACAATCTCCTCTGTGAAAGATACACAGGAGTAATCATACTTATTTTGATGAGTGTTCTGAGTGTTTGTTTCAATCCAATCATCTATGTAAACATTCGGCACAGTGGCTGCCCTAGCATAGGGGCTCAGGCTTAGCACTCAGTCACCTACTGTATGCCACCCACTTCATACAGGTCAACTACAGAGCGGCACTTGCCGTGGGTGCTTGCCATCTGCCTCTACAAGGATCAGGTCACAAGCTGCTGCAGCTGCTGACCTTCAATAGCCCCTGAAGGAGTTCAGGGCAGACAGCAGAGATGAGGCACTTTGTGCTCCAGGGAAACCGGTCTTTAGATATACTTAGATATTTTCAGGAACTGATTTCATGAACCCAATCCTGGCAGTTCTTCTTACCTAGAAAAACACTAAATCCCTTCATGGTGACATCAGCTCCTCCCGATTAGCAGAAGACCTTTTATAAGGTAAGTGCTTGACTGCACTGAACTCCCCCTTCAGCAAAGTCATATCCTCTGGCCTTCGGCCACTACCTCTTTGGAGCCATCTCTCAGAGCTATCTGAGGTGCTGTCTCCTGGGCTGTGGTCTTCATTTTGCCCCAAATAAAACTCAGCTCGCGACTCTCACATTGTGCATCTTTTTTAGTCAACATACATGTTAATGCTAATCTGTGTGACAACTCCCGGCAGACACTGTCAGTCATGCTTCACTGCGGGGAGACTCTGAGACAGATTTGAACCAAGCTACGCAGCTTGGTCTTGAACTGGAGGCTATATATGCTAGTAGCTCAGTCACGTCCAACTCTCTGAGACCCCCATGGACTGTCGCCCACCAGGCTCTTTTGTCCAGGGAATTCTCCAGGCAGGAATACTGGCATCTACCAGCCATCAAATCCTACAGTATCATACTGGCTGTCTCTCAGACCTGCTCTTTCCCTGGCAGGGGGTGGTGGTGGGTATCGGATGTGATGACTGTTCAGAAAGTACATGGTTCGAGTTAAGTTCCATGCATTTCCCTCTGGGGTTTGTTTTGTTTTGCTTCTGCTGTGCCACGCAGCTTGTAGCATTTTAGCTCCCCAACCAGGGATCAAACCTGTGCCCCTGTCACGAAAGCATTGAGTCCTAACCACTGGACTGCCAGGGAATTCCCACTTCACCCCTACGTTCAGTTACAAGTCACATTCGAAGAGCCTCTGTTTTTATTTTTAAATAAAGTATTTAAAAACAAGATAGGTTATAGGCTGAGAGGCAGAAAGACACAGGCAAGTGGCAAAGAGGATGGAGTCTTAGGAGATGCCAAGAGTGACTATTAAAAGTCCCCTGGGCTGCACTGTTACTGCTGAAGCTTAGTGAAAAGACATTGCTTGCTGGAATTTCTGAGATTGCTCCCCCCACCCCCTTAATTCTAGACAACTTAGAGAACAAGACATCAGCAAACTAGGTCTTCAAGTTTGTGATCTCCAAGTTTGCAATAGTTCCTCTTTCTTTTTAATTAAAAACAAATTCTTTCAGCCGCGTCTCCAGGCATTCGGGATCTTCCTTCCTGGACCAGGGACCAAATCTGTGCCCCCTGCAGTAGAAACAGAGTCCTGACCTCTGGACCACCAGGGACGTCCCTGGCTCCCTTTCCGCTGAAGGTGAACTGAAAAGCAGCGAGGTGGGAACTGCGTGCCCTGCTCACACATCCGCCCATGCTTCTCCTCCTCTCCGTCCTCTTGTGCTCCCTCTAACGGACCAAAAGGAAGAGTCTGTGCCAAAGGGAAGAGGGCTTTGCGGTTTTGTTTCCAAATATTTCAATTATAAATCAATCGTTTAGCAAAATTCAATGGAGTTTGCAAAATTTCCCCTTGAATCAGCTCCCACGGAGAACCCAAAAAGTCTTGGGGGCAAAATTTCAAGTGATCTCTCTCTCTCTCTCTCTCTCTCTCGAAGGTTTTAGTCAACTTCTCCAAGCTAGTGCTTTCCGTGTTTCTGATTTTATGTGCTCGGTAATACGCCCTCATAACTCAAATGGGATGAACCAATTAAACATTTCCCTGTAGTCTCTAAAATAGCTGCTCTTGGCATGTTTTTTGCATGGCACAAACCTCTGCGGGAGGAAACGATAGAAATCTTGCACTATTTAAATATAGAATTGGGACATCAAAGAAGGGGTTGTATTGAAATAACATGGATAATTAAGGAAGTGGAGAACAGTAATAACTGATTTACATAAAATGCTAATGAGTCTCTTGACTTGTTTGGCAATTTGCACTTTAGGCTTGGTGACTGTGGCTCCAAATTTATGATCTCATTTTTATTTTAATATTTTCTTTTAGCGAGTTGTAACCAACACTAATGGGCGCCTGCCAACGTCTAACCTCTTCCAGAAGAACCACCCAGAAGCTTCGTCCCCACCCCATCAAGCACGTGGGGTGAGGGGAGGATGCAAGTGGCCTGGGAGCTTCCTGGACACCCTGTTTTGGTCGCGTTTCTTTTTCTTTTCTGGGGCTGGCGTCCGTAAGGATGGTCATGGGTTTTCATGACATTCACAGTCGGCTGAGCTCACGGGGCTGGGGAACTTGGAAAACAGAGGGTGTCTCGAGGGGCTGAGCAGGTCCTTGTGCAGCCTGCTTCTTGCTATTCAGAGGGAGAGCCTGGGGTGGGGTGGGGTGGGGTGAGGCTCCCTTTGGCGCTTTGGGCAGCGAACATTCTGCACTATCCTCTAGAGCCCTGCGCCTCTGAGAAGAAATTACATGCTCCGGAAATCCCTGTTTTATTGTACTCTTCTCCAGATCTCGCCTGGCAGGCCCACCGCCTCCCGTGAATGAAAATGAGGGCTGGATCTTTTCCGTGAGGACGTGCCTGCCTTGACCTTCAGCGTCCCCTGCTTCCCTCAGAGCCCTCTAAGCATGATCCATTGCTATCTCCGGCCGTTCCCCCATCCACCCCACTGACGGGTTTCAAAGCTCCTTATATTTCTGAGTCCTGACGCGCGGCGGTGACCAGGGCTCTGCCTGGCTCTCTCGTGGACTGCCCAAGGTCACCACTGGGGAGAGGAAGGAGGCAGGCTCAGCCTTTATCAGGATGTATTGCTTCACTTTTTCTATCCATCACCGAGGTGATGATTCTATTTTAGTGAAAATCCATTGAACTCCGATCAAGTCAGATGGCTGTTATCATTGGAAACTCAAGAGCTGTCAGGCCCTAATCGGTACAAATGTGGGACCAGGAAATGGGGGCGCTCCGGGCCAGCGATGGTCTTCTGGGGGATCTTTGTGGCTTTCTGGTTTCCGCAGTTTCATCGGCCCATTTTATTTGAAGCACCTGTTCGGCTGCTCGGTTGGCAAGCGGTAACGTCTGGTTGCACGAGGTAGAACGGACTCCCTCCGATCACAGGCGGTTGAGGTGAAGTGTACAGACGGGATGCCTTCTCGAGCTGTGCTGTTTACAGGGGGCATGAACAGTCCTGCTACTGTCAGAACACAGACACACACCCGAGCGGCCACAGAACCGGGAAGGTGACAAGCGCACGCACGTGTCAGAAACAGCCAAGCCATCAGTACATACCCATGCACTGCGGCCTCGCCAGTGAATGAATACTCTGGCCACCACACCTGGCTATAGCAGTCTCTGTTAACAGGCACACTGGGGCACTGAGTTGTTATGATAAATGCCCCAACTTGTATTTTCACGTGTTTGGGAAGGTTTCAGTCCACAGTTATCACCTTCAACCATGGGGTGGGGATGCAGGTGGGGAGACAGAAAGAGATTTCCAAGCTCCCTGAAAAATTCTTTTTGGCTTGTCTTCTAGTGGCTGACTTCATGAAATCTGCCATTTGAAGAAAGTCACTTAAATGCACCTGCTCCCCTGCCAATACTCTAAACTTTTCCTAGAGGTGGGTGTGAAAAAGGGTGAAGGGATGGTTTTCAATCAGGATCCAAAGTGACATTTAACTCTTGACTATCCAAACTTGAATTATTTTCCCTGTAGGACATCAGGAATCATATTTCTTCCACTGCCCCTTTGCAGGCCAACCCGTGCTGGGGTGGGCTGAGTAGGAAGGAACTTAGGTACCTGAAAACTTGGTGCCTGTGTGTGCTCACCTCACCACTGTAAAATACCCAGCAATCTTTCTGTATATTTTCTATTTTGTAATCTATACCTTTATTCCTCTTTATCAGTGAGGGTAACTGAATATTGACTATGCATTCTTAAATAAATCTGCATTCTAAATAATAGCAACCATGATAAGGGTCGTTATTCACTGCATACTTGGGGTGGACCAGGCTGTGTGCTTTACCTACGTTATCTCATCTGAGTCTTGACGCTGCATCTCAGTGAGATGGGGACATCTCCCAGCTCCACTGACAGATGAGGAAACCGGGGATCTGAGGGCACCAGCCACTGACCAGACGATCACGTGATTTAGAAGCGGCAGATGCATAAGAACAGCACCTCCGTTCACCTTACACAGTCGTACGGCACAAGAGAAGCTGCTGAGCCACCTTCGCTTCCAGAGCCGCACAATGGGTGCTTTCAGGACAGGCCAAGGAGGCTCAGTGTAATGGAGAGAAACTGCCACAGTGAGAAACGACGGAGAGGCTCTCCAGTGAGGCCGTTAGAGCGAGAGAGCGCAGGAACCGGTGTTCCGATCAGCATCCTGTTACTTCCATCATTATCACTTTACAGAAAAAATAAGACCCAGAAAAGCATATTCATATCAAGGTAATTCATTAAATAGCAATGTCAACCTGCCCAAGTCTAACAGTGCTGTTAGAACAGACAGGTGGCTCTGCTTTGAGAAAGACAGTCTGCTGTGGGGAGCAGAAACCTGAAATTTTCATGCCAAAGGTTTATAGACAAGGTCACCCGTGGATTCTTAGGGAAGATACTAGCAAATCCATACAGCAGTGTCGTGCTCTCTTGCCACTGAACAGAACGAAGAAATGCATGTGCAAGGGGCCTCCTAAGAGTGGGAAAACTGAATTCTTTCCATGGCAGATTATGTTTGTATTAAGCAATGATGTAGGTTTTTAAAAAGCGTTGGCTGTTGTGAACCTATTTTTAATTAAGGATGAGAGCAAATCCTTTCGCACGATTTTCCAAGGCAGAGGCTATGGATTCTAGCACAGGGAGTGTGCTGCAGTGTTAGCCCACCACCAGCTGAAGTCTGAGCACCTGGCCCATCAGCCGCCACGTGAGTGACCCTGAACATCTCTTTCCTTTTAAGATCCCTGAAGACTTTGTGCCCAGAGCTCACTGTGCCGGGCGCAGGGCTGTGCAGTTAACACAAAGCTCCTTGACTACGACCCTGTGTGATGAGACTGGCAATACTGCTGTGCCCATCTTACAGACGGGAAAACGGAGATACACAGCTTTCAAACTCTGGCAACAGGATCAAGGTCAAGTCTCATCTGCTTCTGTAGCTCACGCCCGTCTCCACTTCCAAGCCCATCACAGACGCACCTCGGGGCATCGATTGTGCGGACAGTGGGTCACACAGAAGCACACCGAGCCCGGAACCCACCCCACCTGGAGCTGCCCCAGTCAGGACTCTGGATGCCTCCTTGTTTCAGATTCACTGAGCCAAGATTCTCTGGGACTGGCAGTCGACAACGTGCCAAGTGCTGTACCTACCACCCGCTGCGGGGGTTTCAGGGCAAAGGCCACGCCCCCACCCTTGCCTCCGCCTATAGGAATAGGAGTAGGAAAGAGCATGCGCTGACATTCTCCTTAGTGGCAGGGGCTGGACCTTACCCTGCAGCTGCATGAGCTCGTCTACTCCTCCCCGTCTACTGGGGGAGGAAGGTGCTAAGGTGCTGCTTTTGTCCTCAATTTATGGGAACGGAAGCACACTGAGAACAGACGTGGCACGATCGGGGCGGCTCAGCAAGTGAACGGCAGAGGCAGCACCGGACCCTGGCCCGCTGGACATGCAGGACACGCCGTGGCTTCTCCACGCTGGCAGAGGGAGCGCACACACTGCCTGCTGCTCACGGTCCTGAGCCCGTTAATAAAGCTCATACTAACACCAACAAGGACCTTAGGGAGACAGGAGCTGCGGCCGGTTTGTGAAAGCCCACAGTCCCTACTCGTGGAAAGGAAGACCGTGTGGAGTGCTGGGCAGAAGGAACAGGGAAGAAACCATGATCTCAGGGATGAATAAATTAAAGAAACAAATACATGCATATTCTATCCTCAAAAACATCCTGTGATAATGATGTAAGCAGATGTTAATTTGGCCAGCGGCTTGGGGTTCTTAGGGTTAGAGATTGTGTAAACACAGTGTAACTTCCCTCAAGCCCCTTCAAAGTCTCTTATTTTATGGAAATGTCACCACCTGGACATCAATATTGTCTTTTGGAGATGCTGTCCTCTGACTTAAGTCTGAATTTACTATGGAGCCCCCTTAGGAAGCCTTCTTAGGAGGTTGCCTGTCAGGAGAATTAAATGCAAACTTTTATCTCTCCTTTCTAAATCTCCTCCTTTCAATCACAAATCTCTCCAGGAAAGAACACAACCAAACAGTCCCATTAAGTAAGAGGTAGATAGGACTGATGTAAACCAGCATCCCCATCACCGCTGCCTTGAATTAATGGGCCTGCTCCTTACTCCACGATGGCCCTTCCCCAGATGACCTTGCCAATCAGCAGATCTCCTGTTGTCTGCAATTTCCAGCGACTCCAGCCACACTCACAGAAGGAATCTACTTAGGGCATCCAACAGCTCCCCCTACAAATGACTCTAGAGGCTAACTGCAATTTGCTGACATACATAGATCTTTAAAATGATTTTTTTTTAAGGTAAATTACAATATTCCAACTTTGCAAAATAGACTCTAGGTATGTTAAGAAGCGACTGGCTGTTCTGGGCTCCGGTCGCCCTGGGCTCCCTCTGTGCCTGACGGGGGGTGTAAGCAGTCAGGGTGAATCGGGTGGCGGTGCTGGAACAAGCAAGCCCCTGTGTCTCAGTGTCTTAGGTCACAATCCAGAAGCACGATTCACGTCTCCATGGCCATCTTGGGTCGGTTGAGGCTCTTGCCTTTGTCCTTTTTCTAACAGGGCAGCTGGTGTTGGAAATCTTGCCGGCCAGTGTGGCAGAGGGTGCGGTGCAGCATGCGTGATGCTCTTAAAGTTTCTGCCTCCTAAAGTGTGTCTCGCTGACACATCAATTCTACCCAGATTCCACCGGCCAAGCCAAGTCAGGGGGTGGGAAAGGAGAGTCGCACCCCATGCCCAGACACAGGGTGATACCCACTGTGAACAGCCCTACAGACACCGCGATGGGGAGGGAGATGCTGAGGATAAGTGAGAACGCCCTGCCAGGGTCTCCTGGGACGCGCACGTCAGGATGGGGCGCCACTAGAATTCAGCCCAGCATTCCGCAGGCCCTTGCGTCAACTGGGAAACATGCTGCCCCCGACCGGGGCTCCCTCCTGCAGTAGCCAGACCACCTCGGAACGTTCCACGGGTCCTGGCCTCGGCTATCTTTTGTCCCCATCACGTTTACCTAACAGATGACCCTACCGATTCCCATTGGCAGCCCTCTGTTGTGTAATGAGCAGGATGCAGGCTGATGAATGCGGCCACTGAACAGAAAACGTCAGTTCTTTCATTAAGCAAACCTTCCCGAGTTCATTGTATTGAACCGGGGTTTGGGCTATTAGGCTGACACGTGACAGAGACCATTCTAGTCATATTGTAAGTGCCTATTCATGTCTGGCAAATTCCGTTTCACACGCACGCACACACTGAGAATTGGGCTCTTGTTGCCTGGGACTTTCTTTTTTTTTTTTTTTTTGCCCTTGGAGTCTATTTTCCTATTTTTAACTGCTAATTTATTAAGAAACATCCCACTTTATTTAAAGAGAGCCTCAACTAGCCTCGTTCAGGGAGAACATAATGGATCCTCAGACTGAGATTCTGTTCCGCTGGCCACCTGACGTGCCTGTTCTTCCCAGATGCATCAGTGTTGACACACCCTGTTCATGTGGGAAAGGAAAGAAAAAAATATTTGCGTGTGGAGTTGTGATACCACAGGCTCTTCTGGCTGCTCGCATTTTAAGAGGAAAACATTACTCACGAGCTCAGAGCTTCCATTAAAGGAAGGGGACAGGGCTGAAGGCACCATTCCAGGAGACAGGCCATGCATGAGCCTGCCTGATGGGGGCAGAAGTTCTCAGGATCCGGGGCCAGAAGCCCAGGCGGCTTTGGCTCCAGCGGCCCCTTCCTCCATGGGTGGTCCATCAACTACACGCAGCGGCAAACACGCAGTGGGTGCCTGCTGGGCGGCCAGCCCATGCTGGGTATCAGGATGTGGACAAGCAGGGTTCGGGTCTGCGGTCCAGCGGGACAGAGGCCAACAGACAATTACACTCAAATGAGCTCCGTGGGTTTATGGATCCTGAGCGTAACCACCCTCCTCTGTCTGTTCATCTTCACCTCGTCTAAGTCACCATCACTGCTGTCTTAGGTCCCTGGGCTACCTCCCGACTGGTCCTTACTCTTGCCTCCTACAGACTGCAACCACCTCTTTTCAAAAGTGTGAATCAAACCACGTTGCCCTCTTGCTTTTAAACTTCTAATGACTCCCCTCATGATTAGGATAAAAGCCAGACTCCTTGTGGTGGCTTCGCAATCCAGCATCTTCCTCCATCTCGCCGTCTATCATTTGGCTCCAACCACAGTAGGTGCTCTCTGTCCCTTGAACAGGGCAGGCACATCTGTACCCCAGGACCTTTGTACTTGCCAAGCTTCTGGTTGGGATTCTCTGTTCTAAGCTGTCTGCATGGCTGTCACCATCCAGGATTTGGCTGAAACATCTTCTTCCTCAAAAACCATCTCTGACTACATACACAATCACTATCAATTTCCTTTTCTTCCTTCATTTCCATGTGAAACAATCTAATGTATTTGTTTCCCCCTATAACTTTTAAATGTAAGCTCCAGGAGCAATGAGATTTTCTCTAATTTAACCTGTCCTCTCCAGATTCTGCAACAGTGCCAGACACCTAGTTTTGGAGCAGCAAAAACAAAATATGGACAATAAAAATAAGAGGAGGTGTTACTCTTAGCGCAATGATCCATATTTACATACCCCTCATTCCGTGAGATCTTTATCTGCACTAACTCATCGAATCCTCACAACAACAGGAAATCGCTTCCAGTCTGCAATTTTCCAATCTCCTGTCTGCAGATTAAATTCTGACCAAGATTTTCAGTGACTGCCTGTGACCCTGCCTTGACCCTGACAGGGACATTAGTCTATGCACAGACAGCAGGTGGTTCTAAGATCTGGCCTTGGCCGTACCAGCCTCACTTACATGCCGGACAGTCCATCGTCAGAGCAGCATCTTTCCATGCTTCTAGTGTGTGAGTGTGTCAGCTGCTCAGTCGTGTCTGACTCTGCGACCCCATGGATTGTAGCTGGTCAGGCTCCTCTGTCCATGGAATTCTCCAGGCAAGAATACTGGAGTGGGTAGCTATTCCCTTCTTCAGGGGATCTTTCAACCCAGGGACAGAACCCGAGTCCTGCATTGCAGGCAGATGCTTTACCATCTGGGAGAAGCACCCAATTCTTGTATGTCGCAAACCCCAAAGTTGGGACGTCAGTTACTAAGGATTAGACAAGGACTCTGGTGACTGCAGCCATGAAATTAAAAGACGCTTACTCCTTGGAAGAAAGGTTATGACCAACCTAGATAGCACATTAAAAAGCAGAGACTTTACTTTGCCAACAAAGGTCTGTCTAGTCAAGGCTATGGTTTTTCCTGTGGTCGTGTATGGATGTGAGAGTTGGACTGTGAAGAAGGCTGAGCCCTGAAGAATTGATGCTTTTGAACTGTGGTGTCAGAGAAGACTCTTGAGAGTCCCTTGGACTGCAAGGAGATCCAACCAGTCCATTCTGAAGGAGATGAACCCTGGGATTTCTTTGGAAGGAATGATGCTGAAGCTGAAGCTCCAGTACTTTGGCCACCTCATTTGAAGAGTTGACTCATTGGAAAAGACTCTGATGCTGGGAGGGATTGGGGGCAGGAGGAGAAGGGGATGACAGAGGATGAGATGGCTGGATGGCATCACGGACTCGATGGACGTGAGTCTGAGTGAACTCCGGGAGTTGGTGATGGACAGGGAGGCCTGGCGTGCTGTGATTCCTGGGGTCGCACAGAGTCGGACACGACTGAGCGACTGAACTGAGCTGGTCCAGAAACAGCCCGTGCTTCCCCTTCTTGAAGCTTTCCCTCAAACAGCCCAGACACAGGGCTCCCCGCCGCTCCCCACCCTCTGCCACCTGTCTCTTCCAAGAGAGATTTATTACAGCGCTGTCAACACAATCCTACCTTTACGGAAAAAGATAAAAATAAGAAACACCTTACAAGAAGACGCCGTGGAGAAAGCTAAATCATAAATGTTTGATAAGGAATGGTCAAATCCAGACAAATAACTGTTCAATCCCACTTTGTATTAAGCAGATAAAGTCATACAGAAAATCAATGTGATGTATTGAAAAGGGAGGGGAAAAAAAATGCCAAGCTTGGGGATTGGGCTACATGGTGTTATGAAGTGGTTGCTTCATAAGAGATTGCTTATAATATGACGACCACATAAATTTTTAAAAATAGGGTGCTGATTACTGACTTGCTGACCTGTCATTTGTGATCCAGCCCTCTCTTCTGCTTCTCCTGCTCCTGCTGGAGACAATTCCTGGGGTGACACACGTATCCTCGGGGGAGGCAGTAGAGAGGAAATCGGTGCCACTGTTCGAAGGGACACTGGCAATTCCTATGAAACCCATCAGGTCAAAGATCCTCACGACCTGTGCTCCAGGGCGTCTGCTTCTGGAAAGTCGCCCTTGTGGTGTAAAACGCATACACGGGCGTCCCCATCACCAAATCGTGTTGAAAAGCAAAACAGACTCAACCAACATGTGTCGAGAGAGGAGTGGATGAGGGAATGACGGGACCCCATACGGTGGGCTATTACGCAGTCATGGCACACCGGGCGGCCAATCTACCTGTGCGGGGAACCAAATGAGCTCTAAGACGTCACCACACCCAAACAGCAAGGGCATAAGCAAACGGTATTCAAAGCTCTTGGCTGCATGCACTTTTTAAAAAGGTACGTTATCTATGGGCTTCCCTGGTGGCTTAGACAGGAAAGAATCTGCCTGCAGGGCAGGAGACCCACGTTCGATCCCTGGCTTGGGAAGATCCCCTGGAGAAGGGAATGGCTACCCACTCTAGTATTCTGTACATGTATCTGTATCTGTACACATATCAATATCAAACATATATATATATCTACACACACATATATATAGCACACATATTTGTATCTGATGGTAAATGTGTAGGAAGTTTCTGGAAGAATCCACAGCACATCTTTAATAGGTGGTTTCTTTTGGAGAGAGCTTAGGGGGTGAGGGACAAAGGAAAACTTTGTTTTTAAAATGTTATCAAAGGGTTTGAAACTTCACCATGAGCTTCGATTGCTGTTAGTGTTTATTTCCCCCGAGTGGAGTGGCAAGCGGCAATAAGAACAAAGCGATGGGAAATGCTTTCTCAAGGTTTGGAAACTCTGGTTGGTTTCGAGAGTTATCTGACAGAAGATGCGGGGGCTCTGGGTGTTCATCACTAAATCTCCAGCCGGGACTGCTCCCGCCGCAAACCGAGAAGTCATTTGCAGCTGCCTCCTACACTCAGGGGCCTCCTCCACCTCCAGGGAGCACATCAGTGCCTCTGATTTCCTCCTGTTTCCCCCAAGCCCACCCCAAGCCTCCTCAAATAAACGGAAGGGGTTTCTGCCACAGATGTGGGACCTCTGTGTGCAGAAGTGCATGGTAAGAGGTTGGTTCGCGGTGGCCAATCTACTTTCAGTACTTTCTCTGTAAGGTAATAAGCTCCCGCCTGCTGATGGCCTTATTTTATACAACCTGTAATTAAGTAACACCAACAAAAAAGAAGAAGCAGAGTATACAGAAGGCAACAGATGGGGGAAAGGGCCTTCGAAACAGGATAATAACACTTGCTAAAAAGAGTAAACGCTGGCACACGGAAGATCAAGAACTCCCATGTCACCATGGAGAACGATGTGCTTGCTTGAGGTGAAATAACAGGTGAAGGTCAATTAACGATGCACCAATGAGGCTAAAATGAGGCAACTGTATTGCACACACAAACGGTGCGTTGAGTTCCTGGTGGGGAAGGCCCTGGGGAGGAGAAGGCAGCTGACGAAAGGGAGCTGGAGGCCTGGTGGTCTGCTCTCTTGAAATAAACATCTGAGAAGAGTCAGGCTGTACGTCTAAATAAGCAGAGAGACTGAGACAAATGAAAATACTTTCCCCAGTTTATCTTTGACTCGGCACTTTCCATCCTCATACAGGCAAAGATCAGATCAGATCAGTGTGATTTTTGTTCAGATGCTTTTGGGTGCTGGGGAATTAGGAGAAAAGATTCCTTTAGACAAATAAACAGAATTCTCCTGCCCAACCTTCTGAAGTAAGAGATGCGTAATTGTACTCAAGAACCATTTGATAATTGGTTAAAACGAGGTCTTCAAAGATATTTTTCTTACATTGCACTTTTCGCCAGACTATTCAAACCTTAGAGCACAAGAGAAGCCCCTGGACGGCTGGCTGATATACACTGGATCCCATCGCTGTGGTTCTGAGTCGAGAGGTCTAGGGTGGGGGTGGGGTGGGGCATGAGAACCTGAAAGCCCAACAAGCCCCCCGGGGGGTGGGGCCCCCACCACTGGGCTGAGGACCAGGCTTCAGGAGTCACCAGTGCAGTGATCACAAGCTCAGACTGTGGTCTGAATCCTTAGCTTGGCACTTGCTCATGTGCACTTTAAGTGGTCGGGTCACCTCTCTGCACCGCGGAGAGGCTGAGTGCGCCTGTGCTTGCTTAAATAGCATTTCCATAGAATTTAAGTCCATCTGGAACCTCAGACTATATCTGGAAGTAGGGTCTTTGCAGATATAATTAAGTTAAAATGAGGTCATACTGGATTCTGGTGGGGGTAAATCCAACGACTGGTGTCCTCTTGAGAAGACACGCACATTTAGAGGGAAGAGGGTGGTGTGAGGTTGGAAACAGGGAACAGAGTCATGCCAGCATCAGCCCAGGAACATCACCCTTGTGAGGGTTGAATTACCGACCACACACCAAGTGTTTAGAGTAGGGCTTGGCACATAGTGAACATTACCAAGGTTGAAGTTCATATCATTTTTTGGTTTTATTAACACTTTTCTTTGTTCTATGAGTATAAAAATTTTCCCTTGGATTAAAAAAAAATCAATACTCTAGAGAAGAGGATGAAGCAAGGGTTCTCAACAAGGGGTGATTCTGCCCCCTGGCCAAGGGATGTTTGAGACTCTCCACAGAAATTTTTGGCTTTGCGGGACTTGGGAGGGAGGTGGGGGCTGCTGTCGTCTAAGTGAGTAGAGATCTGGGATGCCGGTAAAGATCCCACAAAGCACAAGAAGGTCCCCATGGCAATGAGTTAATAGAACCACAAGTCAGTAGTGTGAGGCTGAGACACTCTGGTACCAGGCGAACACCAAAGTCGCCTGGCCCTTGAGTCCTGCCTCCCAAGAGTGTCCAGGGCTACGCGATTCCTCCTGGTGAGAAGATCACCACCAACATCCACCCTCCCCACAATAGCAAAACGGAGCAAGCCACCAGTAAACAACAGCGTCAGCAACAAAGCAGGACCCGAACCCTTCTCTGCTCCGCCTCCCAGGCTACAGAAGGCCAAGTGGCCCCGATTCCTCCGGGAATCACAGGCTGGGAAAAGCAGGAGGGGTCCCAGCCCGCCCCCAGGCCCTACCTGCGCCAGGCAGAGGCGAGTGCGCTACGGGCCTAGGGCAGCCGGGGGTGCGGCCATCAAGAAGGAAGGACGGTAAGGACCCCGGCCAAGGACCATGGCGAGCGGAGCTGGGGCGGCGATGACGGGGATGACCATCGGGGCAGATCTGAGGCCCTGGGTGGTGCAACTCAGTGACGGCAGACCACGGGGTGGGGTGAGGGGACGCCAGTATGTCCGTCTGGTGTCGGCCGTGCGGGTGGACGAGGGGAGGTGCCGCTCGTATACTCAGAAAGCACCGGGGGGCCTGATGATCTGCTGATTAAACGCGCACGTGAGCCCAGAGGGAACACCTGTGCCAGCGAGCAAGCTCGCAGGCCCCGGCATTCCGGGACCGCGCGTGCCCGTGCCTGCCGCCCTGGCCGCTGCGCTGGGCGGCGTCCACATCCTCTCTCTGCGCGCCCTCCTGCTGCGCGCCCTCCTGCTGCCCGCGGAACACGCCAGTCTTCAGCAGACGGAGGACCCTGCTGCAGGCGCCCAGCCCCTGGCTTCTGAAGGAGTCAGGTGGAGGGAGGGCCAAGGAGACACACGCGGACGCGCCCTGTGGATGCGCGCCTCCGAGGCGACAGAGAGAGGAAACGCGGGCTCGGGCCGTGACCGCCCACCGCGCAGGCCTGACCACGAGACGCTCACGGGCCGCTGCACGCCGGGGCGCGGCGGGGGCACAGAGAGGTGTGCAGGCACGTGCACGCGTCTGCTCACACGCAAAGCAGCGCAGAGCGTCACTCTCCCTCTCAGGCTGACGCGGCACTTCTGCTCTCTCTCCCCGCGCTGTGATGAGGCCGATCAGGATTAGGGAAGAATAAGCCACGGCTCCCTCCCAACCTGCCACTGGTGTTGAACAGACGTCTGACTCGATGTTGGTTTTGTTTTCCCCCGGCAAATCAAGGCATCTCCCCAGGGCTCCGCGCAGTGAAGTTTTCAAGATGTGCATAGACGACCATATTCCAAATCAGAGCGGGTGGGACCCTGAACGGGGGAGCACGGACAGCCCGCGGGGTCCCTGAAAAACCAAGCCCGGATCACCTAAATCCGGCCTAACCTCTAAATCGGGCTTTGGATCACAGATCTGTTTACTTTCATTTGGTGATAATTGTTCACAGCAGAACATATCAGAAAATCCTATAAAAGGAACCACAGCCAGGAAATGGTAAATAATTAATCACCCTCCCCCCCAGCCTCTTGCATCTCTGTTGATGTAAATGACCGTATAATTCCAAACCCAATTATCACTACTTAGCCGTTCCATTTTGTAGTTAAAATCCCACAAAATTAAAGTGCATCAATTGTTAATGGTAACAGACCAGACAAGGGATTAAAGATTATTTTAATGTTTATTTCCTGTCAAGAGATCTTCTGGCAGGAAACACCGCAGACAAAAGGCGGTACACTCAGATGAGATTCATATATTTAAATCTTCTAACTTCTGAAAACATTATGGATATAATGACTTGTTTAATTTACTTGTTCCCTCAAGATACGGGCTGGGGAGATCAAGCCAACTTTATTATATCAAGTTCTCAGAAAGGAGAGGCAAGCTCTGGAGCATCTAATAAGCTGGTTTATCCTCAACAATCACATCAGATTTGGAGCCTGGGTCCCTGGGCTCTGGGTGCTGCTGACAGAAGGGAGAGGCAGAAGCTCGGGGTGAGGGAAATGGGTCTCAGGTCACCTCTTGCGCCTGCACCCAGAGGCCTGAGTGGCCACGGGCCTTGAAGCTTCCCTGAGCCTCAGTTTCGCCTTGGTGACATACAGGTGATGAGGACCAGCAGCACACACTGGATAGAGGTGCCAGAGGCTGGGGAGACAGCTGAGCGAGGCCAAAGTCACCACCAGCTCAAAACACAAGCACAGGCCCCCTTACATGTGTGCGGCTGCTTTCAAGGTGGTCGCCCAGGAGAACCGCAGATACTCAGTTACTCTTTCTAGGTCATCACAGAGACAGACACGTGCGCACGTGCTCACACACACGGGAGCGGGCACATCAGAAAACACAATCACAACATCCAGGGGTCCTTCAAACACAATCTGAGAAATACTGGTCTATTTCCAGAAATCCAGATGATGGCAAAAATAGGTTCCATCCCAATGTCCAATCAATTTACTCAGGATGTAGGTTGAGACAGATTAAGAAGTTCAAGGGCAATAAACAAACGGGGAGGAGGAATGGGCAAATGGACAGATTGTTTGATAAGACAAAAAAAATAACTGCTCACCTAAAATTACTACTTAGATCCTAGAGAAAGCCTCTAGAATATAAAATACGTGATTACATACATATATAAATAAGAGAGAGGGAGGAACCAGGGGGCAGGATGGTTGGATGGACTGACAGATAGATAAAAACAAGAATTGCTCACCTAAAATTACTATTTAAATCCTGGAAAAGTCAGAATCTAGATAGAACTTGAGTCCCTCTTCCCAAAGCACTAAGTGTATTGTTTTACCTGTTAATTTCTGCCACCTTCATTTGAATATAAAAATCATGAGGGCAGCGTTATCTGTGTGTTCATTGCCATGTTGCTAGAATGTGAAATAGAGCCTGGCACACAGTAGGTGCTTGATAACTATCACCAGAGTGGACCATGATAGTGACAGTAACTGCATGATCATTCTGTGTCTCTATGAAGGAATTCCCACCTCCTGAGTCTCATGTCAGTGTATTAACCTGGTTTACTACTAACAGTAAGGGGCTTGGAAACGAGGCGGGCTGAGAAGCCCTGCCTGAACCACACATCCAGACGCAGGGTCAGAGCTAGTCTGAAATCACACTGGCTGACTCTGCACCCTGGGCTCATTCCAGGACGTCACTCTGGCCTTTGGAGAGTGTCGCTCCACCTGAGGATGAGGGAAGGCACTTTGCTTAAGAAGCAAAGAGATGACTTACAAAGAAGTTTCTGCAACAGTCTGAGTTCCCAAAGAGGGTGTGACCTAGGGCTTAGGCTAATCAGTGGAAGTGAAAGGATACTGGGGAAGTCAGCCATCACTATGCTTACATGGTAAAATATACAAGACACGAGGAAATAATAAACTGGAGTTCTTATCTTTAAAAGTCCACTGCCCGTTTCATGTTTCATGTGTCAAATCATTATGCTGGACAACCGTAAATTTACAAGGCACTGTCAATTATATATCAATAAAACTGCAAGAAAGAAAATTTAAATATATATAAATGAAAAAAATGTATGAGAAAACAAAAATACAGTGTTCATAATGAGAACTACTGTTTAGCACAGGGAACTCTACTCAATGTTCTATGGTGACCCAAACGAGAAGAAAATCCATTTATGTACGGATATATATGTATGTATATGTACATGGGATATGTATATGAATATGGGATATATGTATATGTATAGCTAATTCACTTTGCTGAACAGTAGGAACTAACACAACATTGTAAATTAACTATACTGTAATAAAAAATTTTTAAAAATACAGTGTTCAAACTATAAAAAGGCTAACTATCTGACAATCAAGGAACGGTTAAACAAAATATAATTCATTCATATGGTGCACCCTCAGTAAATCAAGAATTTCTCTAAGCAATGTTTAGTGACATGAAAAATTATTAAGAAAAAGAAAATATATATACATATATATTCTCTATATATTTTACATTATATATACACATATACATATTACATTATATATACACATATACCCACAGATTATATTTTTTAAAACGTTTAAACTTTCAAACGTTTTAAAAGCTTAAACCCAAATGTGTTTTTTAAAAAGTCATCACATGGAGGAGAGAAAAAAATAACAAACTATTAAGAGCAATCATCTTAGGGCAATGGAGTTAACAGAACATTTTAATTTTCTTCTGCCTAAGTGCCTAAATTTTCTTTTTCTCCTCTTTCTACCATGTGTACTATTGACTACATATTCAAAAAAAAAAAAAAAAAACTTTTTCAAAGTAACACTTGACTCTTGACAGGAGACAGGGGGAAAAAAAAAGTTCAATCAGGCCTTATGCCTAGGTCCAGTCAAAGAATTTACTTAGCTCGTTAGTTAACAAAGATAAAGAAACTCATGGTCTAATACATACATATATAAAAGAAATACGTGCCTATCTACCAACTCTGTTTTCATTCCAGAAAAGTAAGAATCTAAAAAGAAAAGGGCTGTGGCTTCTTGTCCCCAGCACCCGCTTCTTGAGCGTGATAAACCCTGAGTCCTGGAGGGAGGGAGGGGGCTGGGAGTCCTGGCGCTCTTGGCTGGGTGCTGACCCTGGGAGCAATTGTCATGGGGATGCGCAGGGAGACCTCGACCAGGCTGAGAAACCGGTTGTGCCCTGGGCACCAGAGAGGAGGGTGAGCCGCTGGCAGTCTGCGTGATTCATCACGGCTTCCCGTACAGCCCCTTGAAGCATTCGCGATTGCATTTGGCAATCATGGGGCACAGCTTCCAAACATGCTCTAAGTAACTCGGAGCCTTGCTCTCAAGTCGCCTACTGGGCCTGGCTTACGTGAGGGGCTTGGAGGTGTTTCCTTTAAAACAGTCCCAGGAAAGCCAACCATACATTATCAGATACCTGATCTCCACAGGAAATAATCATCACAAGAAAGCAAAGGATGAGGGACTTCCCTGGCGGAGCAGTGGATAAGAATCCTCCTGCCAACGAAGGGGATGTGGGTTCCACCCCCGGCCCGGGAGGATCCCACATGCCACGGGCCAAGGAAGCCTGTGTGCCACAACTACTGCGCCCCTGCACGAGAGCCCATGAGCTGCGACTCCTGAAGCCCTCGCACCCTCGAGTCTGCGCTCAGCAGCAAGAGACGCCACCAAAGTGAGAAGCGCACACCCAGCAATGAAGAGTAGCCCTGCTCGCCACCAGAGAAAGCCTGTGCAAAGCAATGAAGACACAGTGCAACCAAAAATAAATACATTTTTTAAAAAAGAGGGAAGAAAGTGACTGATGCTGCTGACCATCTCTGTGCCTGGCATTCTGCCAGCCATCTCACCTGCACAACATCTAACTCCATCAGGTACAGTAAATAAGGCTTCCCATTTTAAAGGTGATAAGACTGAGGCTCAGCAAGAGTAAGGTTGGTTATGACTTCCACCACTTTGAAGTAACCCAGATTTGTACTCAAGGGGGCCTGATTCCAGAGCTCACTTTCTACCTGAATCAGTGGCAGAGGGGAGGGCCGGATGTGGCCTGAGGAGGTGAGCTGGGTCTCTGCAGGTGGATGAACAGAAGGTCTTGGGTGGGGGAAAAGAAGGAATCACCCAGCAGGTACCAGGTAAAGACAAGAGTCGAGCCCTGGGCCTTGGACGAGCACCAACGGTACCACCTGGTGTCCCTCCAGCCCATCTCTGATACCCTCTTAACAATCTGCTCACACTTCCAGGGACCCGCATGGCTTCCCACCTCCAGGGGACTTGTTCTCCTGCCAGAGTAAGACACTGAATAGCTGCCTGTATTCAACCTGACATCCACAGATATTTAAGAGTCTAATTCGATCGTTACATCTTTTCTGTAGACACAAAGGAACCACAGGCTTCCGGCACCTCGGGGCTCCCTCTCACATTCACCGTGCCCGTTTAAGCGTGCTGGGGATGGATACACACGAAACAGGGCCGTTTAACTAAAGATGCTGCATAACGGGGCTACTTCGCTGCCTGACAGTGTAGGCAACCTTGGTGGGTCCTAACACCAGCCAAGAGATGCCAGCCACCACGGCTGGGGTGGGGTCCAACTTGCTCATGAATACGGTGGCTGAACAGATGGGTGATGGCTCCAGCAGCCAGGGGTCTATCAACTGAGCTTAGGAAAGCCAAATCCCCGTCAGTGCCAGGCTTAGGAGACGCTCCATTAAGGAGACTCACGTTGTTACAAGAGTTAAGGATATAAGCTCAACAGCCAGCCCACTTTTTCCCCGCCCCTTTTCACTGGAAAGCTCGTCACGCAGGTGATGCTATAAGCTCTGAAATTTTCTGGGTGCCTCAGGTGGCTGGCTCACAGAAATGCACCTTTGCAGGCCAGGTGAGATTTGTGGGACAGGCAAGATGTGGCATGGAAACCCTTTCCCTAACCTTTCATCAGGCCTGAAGTTTACTGTGAATGCAATTCCTAAAAATCCACGTTGGCCTCTGATTTAAAACTACTAAATCCGGGTCCCTGAGAAAACCTCCATTGTAATAAGTACTCACTGTGACAACATATGCTAACTGTACGACCTCAGAGGCTAGCGTGGACAACCAACTTGTGAGGAGCGCGCTGAAGGTGGCTGTCCTTGGATCCACACCGCTGAGGCTTTAGGGGCAGACTGAGGCACTGGGGGAATATTAAGACATCTCACCAGCGGGCTGCCGTCGCGGCCGGCTCCCACCGTGGTGGATGACAGTGGGAACACAGTGTCGGGACCCTAGTTTCACACGGGTGACAAAACTGAAATCTGTGTTCCCTTGGGACGCGCGTGTTGTCTCGAGCTTATGGAATTTAAGGAGGAAACTATCTGCAAGTGTACAGAAATGAGTACGTTTTTCAGAAAGGCAAAACACGACTCAGCCACAAGAAAGACGAAACAACGCCATCTGCAGCAACGGGAAGGGACCCAGAGATGGTCACACTGCGTCAGACAGAGACAAACGCCACATGACATCGCTGAGACGTGGGGTCCGATCTTTTTAATGATACAAATGAACTTACTTACAAAACAGAAACAGAGGTGCAGGTGTTGAAAAAGAAACTTATGGTTACTAAAGCAGAAACGTGGGGGGCAGAGGCGGGATAAACTGGGAGCTGGAGGTGAACACGCACACACTGCTATACGTGTGCTCGGTCGTGTCCGACTCTCGCGACCCCACGGACTGCAGCCCGCCAGGCTCCTCCGCCCATGGGACTCTCCAGGCAAGAGGACTGGAGTGGGGGGCCTGCCGTTCCCTTCTCTAGGGGATCGTCCCAACCCAGGGATCGTACCTGAGTCTCCTGCGTTGGCAGGTGGATTCTTTACCACTGAGCCGCCTAGGGAAAACCAGCAAGGACCTACTATACAGCGCACGGAACTCTATTCAATGTTCTGTGATAACCATACGAGAAAGGTATCTCAAAAGGAGTAAACAGATGTGTATGTATAACCGAATCACCTTCTGTACACTTGAACACAGCATTGTAGGTCAACTATAAGCCAATAAAATCTTAACAATGAAGAGTCCTAAGAAGATATACACACCTTTTCATCTCCAAACTAGGCCCTGAATAAACTAAAGAAACTCTGTGGTCACTGTACGGAGTGATACATTAAAAGGGACAAAAAAAGATCATTTTTATACAACTCAGCCAAACGATTTTTCTTTTCTTTTTAGACTTCATTCATTCTTCCTGCTTCTTTCCTTTCTCACCCTCCTTCCCTCCTTCCTTAGGCTGCCAGGATCACTCAATTCCCCTGTCCACTGACCGGGTCTATGAGATGGGGACAGAGGGTGCCTGTCAGGTTCCCCTATGGGTTAAATGAGAGGATGGGTGCACCCACCTTGGACACTTTGGACCTTCAACATATAAAATGATCGTGTTAATGGCAACAACAAAGTTATTTTTACTGAGGTCAGAAGTGGCCACACACACGAAACAAAAGGACCAGGGGGAGAGGAGAGGAAAAGAGAGTGGGAGGGCTACGGACAGATCAAGGTTGCGTGTTGATAGACAGGGGAAGAGCTGGGTGAAAAAATGAACAGGGCAAAGTCAGCCTAGCAGATAAGCCCAGGCCACCCAAAGGAGGATAAACAGGGGCCTTCTAGTCAAAGCTTGTTCTAGCAGGGGAGTCAGCTAGACGCTCAAAGGCAGACAAGGAAGAGGGCACATTTTCTAATAGGAAAAGGGAAGGCTTCAGTGTGTTATGATTGGAGGCTGTCAGCCTGGGGAAGCCAGGGGCAGGCCAGCTAGGAGTGTGACATCCTAGGGGCTTGGTTTGGGAGCATATCTGGTTTTCTCTAGCTGGTCCTGAAGATGGAAGTAACGGCAAAAATTAGCGACGCTGGGCGTTACTGACCAAGTCCTGAGCATTTCTGGCTAATGGCTGTGGAGGCTGCGGGTCAGAGGTCTATGATCAGATACGGCCTGGCCATTGTCCACTTGTAGACCCAGTCTCTCATTAGCAAGACCATTTAGTGACCCATAACCGTTTATCCCAAAGCTGTCCACGAAAAAGACTGTGATGAAAACTCTTCCCACAAGCAGCCTGTGCAGCGGGACTGGCTGGCTGGACCACCCACAGTGCCTCCTGACCACAAGGGCACTGAATTCTCAGAAAGCTCCCCACAGCCTAGGAACAGACTCCCCGTCGCCCCAGGCCTTCACACAGGGGTATGCGTGAATTTGAGAGGAAAAAAGTGCTCTGGCGTCCTACAGAAATAGCTATTTTTCATACCACTCCTGGGAGGTGGTAATTTAGTCAGGCATCTTTCAACATACTTCCCGTCCGACTGATTCTCTCTTTGCCTTCTTCTTCTCCAAGGTGCCGCCCACCTGTCCTGGGTGAGCAAGTACGGTGTGCGGATAGGAGGGTCCAAGAAGCTGGATGAACAGTGGAAAGACTGCGCTAAAGCGAATGGAGACGCTCGCTGTTCATGTGACATTTCTGCCAAAGTGACTACTAATGTTGCTCTTTGGAAAAACAGCAGTTAAAAAAAATCTCTAGGTCTTTATAGAGTTGGAGAGGAGAATGGTTGGGATTTCCCCAAAGCAGGAAAAACTTGGTTTCATGTCACCAGCCTTAGCCAATACATGTTTGGTCTATGTTCTAGAACTTTCTGTTTTGGATCTAGGGTTTAAAGCCAGGATCTGCCACTTAGCAGACAGGTGATCCTGAGGTTCACTTGGGATTATTTTGAGGCAGAAGGGAGGTGATATTCTAAGGGCTGGTGTGGGACTGGAGCTTAGTGAGCACAGAGGAAATATAGCTATGATTTTTTAAATGGGGAGGAATAGGCCTGCTCTCAGAGAATGGAAGCAGGGAAGGTTTAATGCGATGGAAATTAGGCCAAAAAGGCGGGCGGAGATTCATCTCCTTCCCTAACAGATCCAAAGGTGCTCTGCAAAGTATCTGACTACATGTTGAAAAGGGACCATTATTCTACAATCCTGTGATTTGTGTAATGACGTATTTGTGCAGAAAGACATTCAGGGCGTCTTTCTGACCCAGGGATCGAACCCAAGTCTCTTTTGTCTCTGGCATTGGCAGGTGGGCTCTGTACCACTGAGCCCCTGGGAAGCCCATAAATGTGGAGAAAGGCAGAAGAAATCAGAGTAACCAGCCAGTCTCCAAGGTGGAAAGAGAGGTGAGCCAGACTGTGAAGTGAGCCCTTCAACATGGTCTGCGTGCGCCTGGCTGGCATTCATTTGCCCTTTCCATAAAGCACCCTAATTCCTAAAGGAAACAGTTGTATCCTCGGTCCCAATCCAGGTGTTTTGGCATCTCATGATGGCAGATGATCTATACTGTGCAAACATTCCTACAGGCTGAACCAAGAATCCCAACCCCCTTCCCCCAGCCAACAAGATCAATGCCAGTCAACTGGTCAACTCCAGGTTTTGACAAAAGGTGCATCTTTCTTCATCATCATCAATGAAAGATGCTTCTATATCTATACAGGGAAAAGCTGAGCCTCAGAGGGGAAGAAAAAAACTTCATGACATCTGAATACCTGGGTCCAGCACAGGCTGAACCCACGATAGTCCTGGAATTCTCACTTACATAAGGTAATAATTACTTTTTTCCTCCTCTACAGCTGGAGAAGGCAATGGCAACCCCCTCCAGTACTCTTGCCTGGAAAATCCCATGGATGGAGGAGCCTGGTGGGCTGCAGTCCATGGGTTCAGGAAGAGTCAGACACGACTGAGCGACTTCACTTTCATTTTTCACTTCTGTGCATTGGGGAAGGAAATGGCAACCCACTCCAGTGTTGTTGCCTGGAGAATCCCAGGGACGGGGGAGCCTGGTAAATGAGAATGGGCGATGGGATACAGAGGAGGAGTGACTTTCTTCATGAAGTATCAAGATGTCAAGTGATCTGGTTACTCATTACGGCAAATGCCTCATGCTGGACAAAAAACAATTTTTTGTGTGTGGGGCTGGGGTGTTGTCCCCTAACACCACTTCAGCTGCTGAGCGAGCAAAGAGGAATAGGAACAAACTCTGTAGCCACAAGAAGTCCGGGGCTTCCTTTTAAATCAGTTCCTAGAAGGTGAGGAACCAGTACATCATAGTGAGACGATCATTTATAACAGGACCTTTATTAGGAGCCAGGGTATAAAACTACGTGAAACAGCCTCCTAAGCAGATTCGGTGCGTGCCTGATTAGCCTCCTCTCCCACGGGGGCCGGCTGGCTCCAGGCAGTGGGGACGCCACCAGGCCACAGGCCTACAGCTGGTCACGTCCGAAGGGGCCTAACTGCTTCCTCAGGGCACAAGGGGGTGCCTGGCTGCCGCGTGGGCTTGAAGACGCGACGACCAGGCTCAGGTCCCCTGACCTGGCTGTGTGGCGTCCGTGCTGCTCACAAATCCGGGGGCAGCTACGGTTTGCCTCTGTGGTCTGGCTTTGTTGCTGGATAAATATGAGGCAGCTAGGGACACGGCAAGTACTTGATAAGTGGCAGCTATTTCCTGAAAGAACATGTTTCCGTTTTAATTCTTAGGTGTGAAAAGGGCAGGGAGGGGCTCAGTACAGCTCAACCTGAGATCCTCAATACAGGGTCTCAGGTCTCCACAGCTGTCCACAGACAGCTCTTCTGTCATTTCAGGCAAACAAAGAGGCCCGTATCTTGGGTTACAGAGCCTACGTTACTGGGGTCAGGGGTCACTGTAGAGCCATCCTTTATTGAGAGCTTACTCTGTGCCAGGCACAGTTGCAAGGATTTCACGTCCATGAACTTAACTTAATCCTTGCAGAATCCCCACGCAGTACTAGTAATAATGCCAGTAACAACAATGGTAGCTGCCAGTAATGATGTTAGTGTCAGAAGCAATAACCCCAGGGCTTCACATCTATTAAGAGCATTGAGAGTGCCCTGGACAGCAAGGAGATCACACCAGTCAATCCTACAGGAAATCGACCCTGAATATTCACTGGAAGGACTGGTGCTAAAGCACGGACCCTTTGGCCCCCTGATGCAAAGAGCCGACTCACTGGAAAAACCCTGATGCTGGGAAACACCGAAGGGAAAAAAGAAGGTGGTGGCAGAGGATGAGATGATTGGATGGCATCACCGACTCGATCGACGTGAATGTGATCAAACTCCAGGAGATAACGAAGGACAGAGGAGCCTGGCACACTACAGTCCACGGGGTTGCAAAGAGTCGGACATGACTTAGCAACTGAACACGACAGCTAACACCAAGATGCGGGATGTAACCTGAATCCTGACAGCAGGATTCCAGAATTTGTTAACTGTGTCCCGACCCTAAAAGGCTGGGCAGGGTTAGAACAGTGATGCTTTTCCTGCACCTGTGACTAATGTGTCTGGTTGCCCACAAGTCCCCAGTGATGAGTTCTGACATGTAACCGAGCAAAAGGCACAGTGGTCTAAGTGGGAAGTGGCCTCGGGCCTGCAGTTATCTGAGCTGGCAGGAGCCCAAGGCAAGAACATGGCGTGCCTGTGAACCTCATCCATCCGGTGGGCCCTGGGGGTGCGGAGATCACAGAAACCAATGAGGTGAGAAGGGATGGCCTGGATGGGGAAGAACTTGACCTGGTGCACACAGACGGTGCTCCGCAGATGTCACGGATTCCCACCAAGGCTGGAATGCAAGCAGGCAGCCCAGAGAGGAAGGATCTTGGAGCAAAAAAAAAAAAAAGTCAACACGGAGGGACAGAAAGAGGAAGTTGGAGACTGAAGCCCTGGGTTCAAATCCCACCTCTGACTTCTCCCCTCTCCCCTGCACCCCCTCCCTACTGCCCCCTCCACATCACGCCCTCACCCTTGAAATGAGAGTGAGTGTACATCCTGATGACAAGCCATGCGGGAGACTAAATATTCACAAACACCCCTTGATGAGGAATTCCAATTTGGTCCATACAAAAGGGCCACACATTTAAATTTTTTGCTGTTGCTGTTGAATGGAGAGAAATTGTAAATTACTGGGGTGGGGTGGGGCAAGAAGACTCCTACCCAGGGATGTCACACCCCATTTAATACAGCACTTCAGTGTTTCCCCTCCAGCAAAATTGGAGTTATTTCTTTTTTCCTCCTCGGCACCTTCCATGGACCCGAGGCTCTTGTTGAAAAGGGAGGAATAATGCTTTCTTTGGTGTCTGCGATCAAGATCTATTTGGTAGCCCACTCCTCTAACACCGCCCGCGCGGAGAAATAATTTCGGCTCCCCGTTAATTTGAGTATTGAACTGAAATTCTGCAGCTGCTTTCTGCCAAGCCTGAAAGCAGAAATTAATTTCAATGACCCAGGCGAGTGGAGGGGAGCGTTGTCAGGTAATTAGTCTTCGTCTTCTGCTACTCAGGGTCTATCAGGGTGCTAATCCATACATAAACCCAGGCATTCCCCGAGTCACTCGCAATCTGCGGAGCCATTTAACTGCCTCTTGGTTGGGTTCGCCAGAGCCGGGGCATCGCAGGCACACGGATGAAGGCTCCCTTTCGTGTCCACCCTTCCGTCTGCCTGGTTGGGGCCTGCGGGATTAATGCAGCTGATTTACATGTTCTTTCCCTGTTTGATCGTGGTGTCTGCCATTGATTAAGTGGAGCTTGGGGTGGGAAGGGGAGCGGGGCGCGGGGTCTCCCCCTCCTGCGGCATCTGACTTGCCAGTTTATTAATGAAAGAGGCACCAATATTGATGGCCCTGACACTACCAGTGCAGCAATTAGAGGGTCTGTCCTTCCAGGATTCTAATTAAAAAGGAGCCTTTTCCTGCCCAGGATGGTTCCTATTGTCATCTATGCACTTGATTCTGGCTTGGGTTGGGGGTTCCTATGCCTTTTCCTTTAGGAAAATCTCCGGGGAGGGAGGGGGCAGAATAAACACAGGTTCACAAAGCTTTGTTCCTAATGAGGGTCACTGTGAAATCCACGGAAAAGAACGGTACTTAGAGAAGGTACCTCTTGACAAAGGCAGCCTGCCTCCCTCCAATCCTCTCCCAGACACGTCTCTGGGCTTCTGGTTTTTCAGGCTTTGAACCCTGAAGGACTGGGAGTGAGTGGGTAGGTGGGGGTGTGCGATGCAGACAAATGAAACAGTAGCTGTGATAACTTTCTGAGCTACTGAAGCACCTGCATCCACTACACTGTTCACCCTTCTGGCAATTCTGTGGTATGGGTTTCGGGGATTCCATTTAATGGAGGAGAAAACTAATGCCTAGATCAGAGACGTGCAGTGGCTGGCGGCTCTTCCTGATCCACACTCCTTCTTCACCCACCTCCAGGCACTGAGCACCCCCAGGACCATGGGGCCAGGCAGGCGACACAGAGGAAGGGGGAGCCCTGCCCCTCTGAAAGCGCGGCCGGCTCTGCAGGCCCAGCCAGCCCAAAGAGGGGCCTTTGCTGGCAGCTGGCATTATAAGAGGGCTCAAACATCTGGAATTTTAGGTGCTGAAAGCTGCCAACTCATCACTGAAGCACCTTGTATGGTCTGCAGCTTCAGACACTCTACCTGCTTCCTTAGGACTCTTGAGATTCATTTTGTTTCCTCAGTTGTTTTTTAATTCTGAGCCCAGCTCTCCCATGTCACTCCCTTGCCTGTGTGGTCACACACCAGAAATGGCCCCAGCACAAGGCTGAACTGAGAGAAGAGACACCAGCTCAGTTCATCAGCACCGTTTTTCTACATCCCATATGTACGCGTTAATATACAGCATCTGTTTTTCTCTTTCTGACTCCACCTGGAATAACAGGTTCTAGGTTCATCCACCTCTCTAGAACCCACTCAGAGGCCCAGAGGGAGGGGATGCGGGGATGCGAGGCAGGCTCAAGAGGGAGATGATATATGTACACTTATGGCTGATTTGTGTTGTATGGCAGAAACCAACACAATATTGTGAAGCAACTTTCTTCCAATTAAAAAAATAATTAAAATAAAAATACATTTTTTAAAAATGAGGAAACAGACTGTGGGCCCCAGATGCCTTCCTCTTGGGCCTCCTCAGCTGGCATCAGAGCCCTCTTTACTGTTCGTCCACCCAGGCCAGACACAGAGTGACCAGGCCCCAAATGCCGTCCTCCTGGGCCTCCTCAGCTGGCATCAGAGCCCTCTTTACTGTTCGTCCACCCGGGCCGGATGCAGAGTGACCAGGCCCCAAATGCCGTCCTCCTGGGCCTCCTCAGCTGGCACCAGAGCCCTCTTTACTGTTTGTCCACCTGGGCCGGAAGCAGAGCGACCAGGCCTACACCCCTGGAGCTGGGGAGGGCGTGCTCCCCTGAGCCCACCTCTCCTGCTCAGTCATCCTGAACCACCCTCCTTTACTCCCAGGTTGGTAATGAACGGACTATGTGACCTCAGATCTTCATATTTTTTCCTCTCCTGTGCATCAGTTTTCTCATCTGCAAAATGGGAGACTCATTCTGACCTCGCAGGTACCTTGGGAGGTTCCTATGAGAAAAAGAAAAAGCATGAGAATGTCTGAGCACAATGCCTGTCTCCCTGCAGGCAGGCCCACCAAGCCTGACCGCCTGCACAAGCAACTCTGCCCAACTTGAGGTCCAAGGCAGTCTAACCAATGATACATACGTAGGCTTGTGAACTGAGCCTCCTCCGCTGGAGCTAAGAGGACAGTAATGATCAAGAACTGGACAGAGAGCCAGCCCTGCAGCCTCAGTTCTCCTAGCTCTCAGAGGGTCTTTCATACACCTCCCTCAGAGGACTGTTGGAAGATTATGTTCTCAAAGCAGGCCTGACACTTAGCAGGCCTGATACTTAGCAGGCCTGCACAAAAGCAAGCTCTACCACCAGCTCCCAGACCTATTAATTCTCTTGCTCTGGATTCATAACACTCAGGTTTTCATGCTTAGGACTAAATCCCGAAAATGACAACAGCAGCAGCCAAGCCCCAAACAAACAAAACACCTGAATGTTCCGGGAGCTACAACTATGGTATCTCCCCGTAACTTCTCATTTTACTGTGACTTCCTAGAAATAACATCTGAGAGAGAGAGAGAGAGGGGGAGAGAGAGAGAGATGGACTTGACAGATAGGAGAGCTCTAAGGCGCTGATGTATTTTATTGGAATCAGAAGTGCTCTGTCTTCCCTCTGACCCCCTCCCGGGCCCTCCAGCCTGCTGCTGGAAGCACCAAGCAGAAGTCAGAGGCATTAGTCCGGTGTCAAATAGCACTGCCATCCACATTCTAGGGGAGTCAATTGCAATTAACAAGGCCATTCAGAAAAGGCAGGTACAGACCAGACAAAGAGAGCAACAGCCAGATCTTATCAGAACCCAAGGCCAGCGGGCTGGGCCTTTCAGAGGCTGTTTGCACTGGGTGAAAAAAAGAAGAAAAAAAAAGGCAGTGGAGGAAGATGAGGGCAAGGAGAGGTAAGCTGGACCAGGACCAAAGGGAAGGGCGGGGAGGGGGAGAGGCGGGCTCTGAGCAGAGAGGTCTACAAATGGGAGGGCCAACTCCTGAGCCCAGCCCCTGGGGTCAGAGCTCGATTCTGCCCCTGGCTACTGAGGACTCGAAACCACTCACCCCTGCAAACCCTGGCTGGCTGATCTGTAAAACGGGCAGTGACAGTCCCTCCCTGTCTGGCTGAACCGACAGTGCAAACGATGTCTGCAAAGTGCTGAGGGTGGCGTGTGGTGCCCGGCAGTCATCCTGAGAGAAGAGCTTGGCTCGGAGTGCGAGAGGAGGCCTGGCCAGCCAGGAGGGAAGCAGGCTCTTCCAGCAAGCACCCCGGGGCCAAGGTCAGGCGCTGCAGGCGGCCATGCTGAGAGCGCCTCCCTGTCCACTCCCAGGCACTGCGCCCTGTGACACCCCCACCCCACGAGGTGCTCACCTTTCCTTTCAGAAGGGAGCCTGGGCACCTCCCATGTGCTTGCTAGCTCTGCGCCATCCACAATGGCACACCCAGAAGATAACCTCTCGAGGCCCCTCTGTTTTTTCTGTTCTGAGAATGATGTCAGGGACTATAAGGAAGTGCGATGTGGTAGACAGAGGCTGAAAGAGGACGAGATGGTTGGGTGGTATCACTGAGTCAACGGACATGAACTTGGGCAAACTCCGGGAGATGGTGAGGAACAGGGAAGCCTGGTGTGCTGCAGTCCATGTGGTCGCGAAGAGTCAGACACGACTTGGCAACTGAACAACAACAAATGTGGTAGAAAGTTCCAGCGAGACTGGTCTTCAAAGGCCAGGCGGCCCACGGATGAATCCCATGACCACAGACCAACCTCTTGACCTGTTTAAAGCCTCATCTGTAACACGGGGGTGGGAATACCTATCATTAAAGGATTATCACAAAAGGGGGGGGAGGGCAGTTCAATGTGTACTATCAATTTTTGTTTTTTGGTCATCCCAGGGTCCCTGGTGTGCTCTAGATGGACAGGCAGGAACACTCACACATCTCCAATGGGCACATGGCCTTACCTGGAATTGGGCAGCGGAGGGGAGCAAGCCCAGACCCCACCAGCCTCTCCAGTCAGATAGGGAGTTCTCCCCAATGCACACACCCTCGCTCTGGTCTTACGAAGTCTTTAAACGATGGTGCGCTGGCCCCTTGAAGAAGTTACCTGTAGAAGCAGCTGGATTAAGCGGAGGCTGAATACTTTCTAGACCCTCACCCGGACCTAACGCCTGGCTCCAGGGAAGGTGGGGAGCTCTTCCTTCTCTCTGCACTTTCTCAGCTAGGCTGCCTACTTTTGTTTGCATGCCTTGGCAATTGAGCCTTCATCTGTCAGGTCCCTGGTAGAATTCTAGGAACTTAAAGCTAAAAGAAATCCATCAATTTAGACTTTTTAAAAGTTTCTATGGAATCAGAAGAAAGGGGGTCATGAGGAGTTAGCAAAGGGGCTGAGAACAGTGAAAGAAGACAAGAGTCGCTTGATTTTCCATCAGGAAAAAAATAATAGCACACAGCAAAACTTCATTAAGTCAGTGTTGGTCTAGTCCAAAGAGCTGATCATCTGGAGCAACTATTCCCCAGTCACCTGGATGCCTCTCTTGTAATCTCCTGAATGCTGAATGTCTGATAATGAAATACATGAATGTATCAGAGAAGCCAGACTTGATTTACTCGAAGGCGCAGGATATCCTGCAGAGATGTCTCTAAGTGTGCAGAGGGACAAACAGTGCATAGTAGGTAGTCAATAACCCTTAGCTTTCTTTCCTTGCATTTTGTATTATCGAAGCTTTCATCTGATTTATAACATGTTCAGTCCTTATCAACAATAACGTGTTTCCATTTTAATATACTACCTTGTATTAAACTGAAGTCACAAACTTAATAGCAAGGGCTCGTCCGAGGCACTTTAATCACTACTGGAGCGCTGATGTCTCTCCTAGGAGAACGGGGGCAAAGCTCAGTTGCAACGACAGGGACCGCCCATCTACCTCAGCGCTGGCAGAATGAGTTACGGGATTGTATTATCAACGCAATTAGGCCCGGCTCCCTCTGCACGTCCACAACAGACCTCTCGGCTCGGTACAATAAAAGGTACTTTCCTCTGTGACCTGGTTTCCAAAGCATGCTTTCCCCTAAGGAGGCCACCACTGATGCTTGCATGGAAAGGCTGACCTCTGGGTTCTGTGTGTATCTGCCATTCACAGATTTTCCCAACACGGACCCCCGGTCAAGGGCAAATGGAGACCATATACTAGTGCTTTTCGGGGTGACAGTGATGTGAATGACGTTGATGACAGTGTGAATGATGTTGACTTTTAATAATGATGAGGATGCTGTGAATGATGTCAGTGGTGCTAAGTACTGAGCACTTAATGGGTACTGAGCCTTGAGGCTTCCCTAGTGGCTCAGCGGTAAAGAATCTGCCTGCAGTGCAGGAGCTGTAGGAGACACGGGTCCGATCCCTGGGTCAGCAAGATCCCCAGAGAAGGGCATGGCAACCCACTCCAGTATTCTTGCCTGGAGAATCCCATGGATGGAGGAGCCTGGTGGGCTACAGTCCATGGGGTCGCAAAGAGTCGGACACAACTGAAGCAACTTAGCACGCACGCACGAGCCTTGAGGAAGGTTGCTAATGCATCCCCATTTTATAGACGAAGAAACTGGGGCTTAGAGAAGATAAGTGACTTGCTCAAGGCCCAGAGAAAATACCTGGCTGGTCCATGACATGGACCCAGGCATGAGGCTTCTGATTCTGTGGGTCACAGTGTGCTAGGCCCATGCCTTTGTCTGCTCGGCTGTTGTAAGGAAATACCAGAGGCTGGGGGATTTAAGGAACAGATGCTGATTTCTGACAGCTCTGGGGGCTGGGAAGTCCCAGGTCAAGGTCCTGGGACCCGGACCTTCAGCAAGATGGGATCTCACCTGTGGTGAAAGTTCTCTTCTAGGCTTGCAGGGGCTGCCCCAGGCTGTGTCCTCAGAGGGCCCTTCCTCAGGGCGCACAGCAGGAGACAGAGCTCTGCTTTCCTCATCCTATCAGGGCACTGACCCCAGGATGACCTCATCTAAACCTAAGCCCCTCCCTCCAAAGGCCACCATGCTGGCCATTGGGGCTTCAGCCCAGGAATCTTGGAGGACACATTCAGTCCCTAACAACCCATTTCAAGCAACAGTCTCCCTTCTTGCTTGGTCAGGAGCTACACATTAGAAACCCTTCCCGTCCTCCCAGAGGAGATGTCTACGAGGTCCCTTCACCGGTATCTAAGTCAGAGTAGCTAGATCTAAGTCCGCCTGGCACCCTTGCTCACGCCTCCTGGGTGATGGACTGAGGGATCCATTCACAGGTGTGGAATGAGAGGGCTTCACGCCACCAGCTCCGGCCCAGAGCCAGGCCCCAGCAAACCCTGAGTCAGGCAACACTCGACCGCACTCAGGGGAAAGAGCATGGTTTCAGCACCAGACACACTTAGACTCGAAGTCTAATGCTGTTGGGCAAGGCTTCCTGTGTGAACGGTGGGGAACCAGGTTCTGCAGGCCTGCCTTCAGGACCCTGTGAAGATGCCCCAGTGCCGTCAGGGCCCTGAGCCTGGCGCGCAGTAGGAGCTTGACAAATACTAGCTGTCTCCCAGGCTCTTTCCTGCTCTGAGCCCTTTCTCCTCCTCCTCTTCCACAAATGCACCACTGACCCCAATTCCCTCCCCCACAACACACACATTCCAGCCCAGAACTGAGCTCTACCCCACTGGCCCTGGGTTGAGCTCCTGGTGGATGACCTTCACAGGCAGGATGCCTTCTCACTGGTTCTAAGGCCCTGAAGCTTTAATGCTTCCACCGACTCTTCCACTCGAAGATTTCCGGTGCAGGAATGAGTAAGTGAGAGAGACAGTGCTGTAACAGCAGTCAAATATATCAACAGCGGGGGCACGCCATTCCGAAACTTCGGTATTTCCACATGTATCTGTAACAAAACACTTGGTCTATGGGGAGCCAGCTCTCAGCAATTTATGGCGCTCCTATCCCTTGGGCACTAGTATTGTACAGTAAAGCTCCTGAAGACTCAAAAGAGTGAATCTTTCATTGTAGAGATGTTCTTCAAAATTAAAAAAAAAGAGGTCTGAGGTCTAGAAGAACACGGCTGGATCCCCAACCCATGTCTGGGTGGGGGCACTGTAGGAAGATGGAACACAGGGGCAGTCGCCACGGGGAGCTGTCCTGGTCTCAGGGTGGGGTGTGTGCGTGCCACTTTGGGCCCCCCAGAGGGTCAGACTACCACTAAAAGGACAAACGGCCCTTTGGTCTGCAATGCTGGAACTGATCTCTGCAATGAGAAACCCGAAGAAACTTAAATAAACTCCACAGGACAGCCCCTCCCCTGCTCTCCGAGCTGACCCACGCGCAAGTGGAGAGTGACACGGGGCCCAAGCCCTCCTGACGCTCCTGGGGGCAAGGTCCAGGTGGCGGCATGCGCCCCAGGAGCTGCCGAGCTCCCTTTATAAATCATGCATGGAGTAGAGAAGGAAAGGAGACCCGCCAGCTCCTCTCTGCACTTCACAGCAGAGCATAAAAGCGCGCGGGAGGCAGCAGAAGCTGCTTTCTTGAGACGCGGCCTCGCGGTGATCCATTTATGAAAAGCAGGGGCCTTTGTAGCGGTATCACTCGAGCCAGAGGCCTGTCTGCGTGCCTGTCGGAACGCTGCACAGTGAAGGTTGGGCACTGGTGTCACGGCATGTGTTCCGGAGAACACAGGAAGGCCTTAACCGAAGTCCTGGGCTCGTGGTTCTGTTTTGAAGGCGGGCGACACGCAGAGCCGCTGGCTGGCAGTTAGCGAGGGCGGGGACTAGTCCGCGGGAGGCACAGAAGCTCTGCACACCTCAGTGTCTTCACTATAAAACGAGGATAACAAACACTGGATCTCTCCTCCACACAGCCCTTTCTTTCCCTTACACTCTGCAGGGGTTGAGGAGGGGTGGGCGGTGATTAGGCCAAAAATACAGCCAAGTGAGTAAGTGGTGATCTTAGTTCATCTGAGCTGCTGTAACAAAAGAGCACAGGCTGGGTGGTTTACAAGCAACAGCAACGCCTTCTTCACCATTCAGGAGGCTGGAGGTCAGAGCGCAAGGTGCACAGACGGCAGATACTAATGAGGCTTATGGCTGGCACCTTCTCACTGCCTCCTCTCACAGTGGAAGGGGCTGGGAGCTCTCTGGGGCATTTATTAAAAGGCCACCAACCCCATTTGAGAGAGCGCCACTGCATGAAGCAAGCACCTCTCAGAGGCCCCATCTCCTGTTACCATCATCTTTGGAGATTAGGATTTCAAAACATGAACCGGAGGGGTAACATGCACTCTGACCGCAGCAGCAGGGAAAGAGAGGGTCTTTCAGGGCGTATGCTGGGGGCATGACAGAGCTTATAGCAACACCTCCCTTACTTCTTCCTCCCTTTCTTGACCTCCTCTGATATACTCCCACCAAAAACCAGAAGACAGACAACCACAGCAGAAACCCCACCTGCAGCATCAACTATGGAAGAATCCAAAGGAAAGGCCTCATGGCGAGAGGCTCAGTGACAACCGCTAACACTCAGAGCACGCTCACCTACCACGCGCCAGGTAGTCCACCAAGGGCTTTACGGAATCATATCGTTTATTCCTCACTTCTCTCCAAAAAGTCCCCTTCCTTCCAAATAGAAGATGTAGCTATTAACCCTAGTAAGATGATACAGAGAAGAAAATACAGCTTGGAAAGATAAAGTAACTGTGTGGCTTGCTGAAAGGAAAGACCTAGCTGAGCCTTTAAAGAATCAGCAAAGGTTTATTAGCTAAAGCAGGAGGCGAGGACTACTCCAGGTGGTCAGCAGCATGTGCAAAGGCCCTGCGGCAAGTTGCGTGTGTGCTGGGGTGTGCGCAGGCAGGGCAGAGTCGGGTGAGAGTGGGCTGCAGAGATTGTCAGGGTCCTTGCAGCGTCAGGTGAGGATTTCCGATCCCATCCCAAGGGAAACAGGCAGCCAGGCGAGAGGATTAAGCGGGAGAGTGGTGAACAGGCTGGTGGGGAGACTGGATTTCTATTCCAGAGCAATGACATTAGCTTCTGCCTGAGAAAGGGATTTCAAGAGAAACAAGAGGGCAAAAGAACGTGCCAGCTAGAAACCTGACTGACAGCACAATGCTAATCTTAACGGCACTAACTCTCAGATTCAAAATTGAGCCTAGGCAGTTACCGAGCCTACTTACTGCAGGGAGGCCAAATCTCACTGGTGTTTTCTGAACCCCATCTCTCGTACATTAAAAAAAAAATACCCAAGTGAAAAAGTCTTCCTGTTTTTAGAGAATCTTTTAAATGCTGTAAGGACTCCAAAGGGAAAAGTCCAACACGGGAAAGCAAGCACTGGTGCCCTTAGAAAAGCTTTAATTTTAACTTTGCGAAATCTACTGACATTCACATTCTGAAATATGTATGCACGGTAAAACACTGCAGTTATGGTCTATTGGGTTAAAAACCCACTTTTTGGAATGGGTTCAAGGAATACTTATACAAAAGACCTCAGAATGGAAAGTAATTCTGCAGATAAAATAGAATGGGAACATCCCTAAATATGCCCCTTGCAAGATAAATGCTCAGTGAGGAGGGGGTCTGGAAGCAACACTAACTGGGGGTTGGAAACAGCCAGACTCTTAATCCCTCATGGAACTTGCTGGAAGGGAAGGGCCTGGCTAGCGCTCAGCAGCAATATTCATGTTTTTCCAAGGGTCTCTCCACTCCCTTTCACAATTCAGCTGAAACCAAGAAATTAACCCCCAATTTAAGACAGTGAAATTCCATTCTAGCAAACTACCCACAAAGTGTGGGGTGACTGCGGGGTTTATTTTGCAAAGTTGCAGACAAAGACAGCTAAAAAAAAAAAAGAAAAGAAAAAAGAAAGCCTAGAATAAATCCACCAACAAGCATTGCCGTGCTGCTTCTGTGTAATTATCCTTGCATGGGGAAGCATACAAAACAGCAAGAGAATACGGATCTCATCCTTATGGAGGTGCCAGCTCTGATAGGAGGGTGCTTCTTAGCCCCAAGGGTGTGTCAGAATCACTGTGGGAGCTGGACAGATGTACAGATGCCGACAACCACGCTGGTACCCAACTCCTGGACCAAGTGTCCATGGCAGACCTGGGAATCTCCATTTTAAACAGACAGAAGGGCTTCTGGTGGGGGCGGGGCTTCAGGACCACGAACTGAAGAGGAAACATTAGGCCCAGGGAATCTGACCAGGGGAAGAGGCCCTGGTGCTCACCCCGCCTTGCCTTCTGCCCAGAGAAACCCCTCAGGTGGCCGCTGAGCATCCCGCCCCTCACCTTGACCTCTCTGATAAAGGGCGCTGGTCCTTGCGTGAATTTCATTCTGCTGCAGGAAGAGCCTTCAGAAAGCTGGTGTGTCCTGTCCCAGGCACCCTTGAAGGGAGCCCACAGGGCCCTCGGAATCCCTCTCCTGTGGTGAGGAAGGGCACCATGGAGGGGCACAGAGAACGGAGCCCAGAGCTGCGATCCTGGGGACCCTGGTCTAGGGATGGGATGGCGGAAGAACGCATAACACTGAGTCGTCAGAGGCTGCATCAGCAGGACGCGTGAGGTTCTCCAGCAGTGCTCAGGAGTCGGACCCAGGGCTTCTTAGACCACTCAGGATCTGCCACGTGTGACTGGCAACAAGTCAGAATGGGTGCTGTGTGTGTGGCGAGAGCTCTCCTAGAATGGCAGCAAGGATGCTTTCTCCCGGAGCAGGCTCTTGTTCCAGCGACGGGGGGAGAACTCTGGACTGGGCCAGCCACCAGGTGGGCTTTGCACGGGGCTGTGATGTTCTCAACTTCTGGATTCAGGGGGTGGAAATGGCTCAGGGCACAAGCCCAGAGGTGGGCGCCATCCTCCATAACCACACCAGCATTCACCGCGGAGTTCATGTGTTCCTGCTTCTTAGGGCAAAGGAATCGAAGACAGAAACGGCACACGGAGTAACAGTTTCTCGTTCGCCATTGTGTCTTTCTGCAATAAATAATTTCCAGTCAGGGTGCTGGAGAATTTCAAATGATAGACATATTATGTTCATGAAAGACAACTTTAAGAGAAATCTTTCTGCAATAAAAGTGAGGGCTCCCCCCTCCCCCTTCTTGGCATCCCGGCCTGCCATAGAAATGAGTGATTTTCTGAATTTCTGCCAAGTTAGATGGTTCAGCATGCTATTAGATTAAGTCTGTTTATACAGAAACAGCCAAAAATAGGAAACACACAGAAGCTATTAAAGATATTGTCCTGTGAGGGAAAAGATTTGAATGGTTTTTCTTACTGCAAGTGGGAAATAAGATACGAGTCAGTATTAATGTGATAAAGAAGTTAATGCCTTCTAAAGCAAACCATTGGTTTCTTCATCTTGTTTCAGAGGTGACAATAAAAGGAACATACAGACAATTATTTCAGGTTGGGTGAGCATGGGAGGAAGCGAGGACTCTGCATGGCCCGATCGAGTCTGACAGTGAGGAATACATTGCTTTTAGGGGGGAAAAATCCTGGGGCATCCAGGGAGTTTTTAAAGGGAAAGACGATTCTTGGACAAGGGATGGGGGGCGGGCAGAAGTGGTGGTGGTGTGGAGGGGGGAATTCAATAAATACATAAATAAAACAAGGATTCAGATATTCACAAGTGAAATTACAATTTCACTTCTGCCCTTGAGTTGCTCCATAAATGAATGGAAATCGTATGACCTCTTGGGTCAATGCGATTCAAGACGGAGGCCTTATATTGAGTTCTGCCTGAGAGGGGCTGCAGATTCCTCCTTTCCTCATCTATAAACTGAATGGTGTGACCTATACCTTGAAGGCACCTCGTTTCTGCTCAGTGAGCCAGGAGGCGACTCCTCCTAGCCACACGCTGGTCACATGAGCTGCTCCTGACCATGTTTTGGGACGGACAACACGTGGCTCTAAGTGCAAGTGCGTCTATAATTCTCGCACGGAATTTGGCACTGTAATTTTCCTCTTAGCACAGAGCTGAAAATCATGAAGGAGTGGGACCTTCTTACACAATGTGCATTTGCTCTGGGCCTGTCATCGTCTTGGCGGCCTTCTGTGGCCTGGTTAGGAACTGGAACTTGCTCTGCAGCAGAATGCCAAAGACAGGTGAAGTCTCCGCTGCCCTGAATGTGTTCCTTTTCCACCGCTGTGGGACAAATTCCCACAAACTCACTGGCTGAAAACATCAGAACGTTTTGTATCATACACTTCCAACAGGTCAGCAGTGTGGGCGTGGCTTGCTGAGCTGGGTTCACAACTTCAGGGTCTCACTAGGCTCAAATTCAGGGATCAGTTGGCCTGTGAATCTCATCAGAGACTTTGCTGGGAAAAGTTCAAGCCTCTCAGCCTGTTGGCAGAATTCATTTCCTTGAGGTTGTAGGACTGATGTCCACATTTTCTTGCCAGTTACTTCGGGCCACTCAGATCCTAGAAGTCACCGGCCTCTCGCAACGTGGTAGCTTATGTCTTTAAAACCATCAGTGGAGAGTCTCTCTGACTTGAGTCTTTTAATTCATTACTGACCTGGGGATTTTTGCATAAACACACACTTGTGGCTGGCGATTTTTATTTTGGGTAGCCAAAAATTAATTCTGTTACTTCACAAACACTTGGCGGGTTATTATATCTAACAGTTACACCTGGCACAACCGTAAAGTCTTCTAAGTTTTGTGGAATGTTGCCTTCCATCTACTCTTCTGCAGATGCAAAGGAGCATTCTCTAGCACTGAGAGTTTCACTTCCACTTCCTGTATCAGAACCAATCACTGAAGGTTTCCTGTCCTTTTGATGGCCTAATATTCATGTCTGAATCAGAAATACATTCTGAAGAGCCATCATCTGCTGACACACCAGTATGCATGTCACTAGGACAATCAGAGCAAGTGCCTGCCTAAAATTCCTGAAAAGTTCTTCTTCGCTCAAAATTCCGTGATGCGCCATTTTTGAAATTTTTACATTTATATACACATGAGGTTGGAACGAAAACCTAACAGAGCAGAATATGAATAATGACCACCTTAGGTTGTATAATGAACCCTTGAACAATTTTAAGCTCTAACAACTTTGCACGGTGATGTTAACTGTATCATTCTCTAAAAATGTATTGATACATCTCCAGTCAATAATGTGTTAGCGGCTTTAACCCAACTCAGGCCCCCATCTCCCTGATATGTCGACTTAACATCAGCTCATCTGGGACCTCACTTATGTCATCAAAGCCTCTTTACTCTGCCATGTAGTGAAGACTGATCCAGGAAGCCACGCCCCTTAAGCATCTCTACTTCCCACTGGTTACAAGCAGATCGCAGGCTCTCAGTCACACCGCGGCATGGACAGAGCAGATGGGGACTCACTGGGCCCACCTCTGAACCCCCTGCCAATGACAGCAGGACAAGAGAAGTTCACTGCTGAAGGAAAAGGAAGAACTGCTTCATTTATGAGCCTGAGCTTAGGCTCTCCGTGCAGGCCAAGGGGGGAGAGAACACCGTATTTCTTCCAAGTAATCCTGTGCTTCCAAGAACCACCTGCTGCCCAGATATTATGAAATGAAAATACAGGTGCCCTTAAAATGTGCAGATGAGCATCAGCAGCAGATATGCGGGCAGTGGAAGCCCTCCTTCAGTTGGGGCAACAATGAACTTGGACCTCCAGGCGCACAAAGCATCCAGAAAAAGCCAAGGCAGGCCAGAGCGCAGACTCACGCCAACTTGTCCACGAGGCCGGAACAGCACAAGGTTCGGGGAGGACGACGCCAGGACAGATGCCGCCTGCCAGCCAGTGAAAGGTCAAGTCTGAGGCCGCCAGACAAGGGAAAAACAGGAAACGTGCGCGAGAGCAGAGGAAGCCCAGCTGGCAGGGGAGAAGCAGAGGGGTGCGAAGCGGAGGGAGAAACCAGTCAAGGAGAGACGCAGCGGGGATGCGGCTGAGGGGTGGCGGGTGAGGGGATGCGGGTGAGGAGATGCGGATGAGGGGTGGCGGGGCAGAGGGAGACACCAGCACCCTTCACACGAGGCGGGGCTGGGCGGTGGGGAGGAGGCAGGGGTGGGGCGGCGGGCCGACGTAGCCATCAGTTAGCCGGAGAGCTCGGTTACACAGAACCCTGCGCCAGTCAAAGCAAATCCCACTGCGCTTGGCAGCCCCATTCCGGCCATTAACTTTGGTGTTCTTTCGGAGCCCTGGCACTCTCACAGGTGTGAGGTAAAACCATCTGGTGTCTCTGGTCTCCCCTGCCTATTAAAGCCCACCATCTTCAAAGAGGGATTGTGGGCCACGCTGGGGGTGGGAGGAGAGGCAGGTGGAAGAGGCTTACGGACCGCACGTTTTATCTTCACCAGAAGGAGCCTGTGAACACTGAGATGGAAAAAAAACAACCTGGTGAGATGCTTTAATATAAACACAGAAACACAACCTGGGCCAAGAAATTGCTCAAAAAACAAAATTCCAACCCAATAAATCCAGTGCAGAGTGACCCAGAACGTGACCAATGAAAGAAGAAATAAACTGAGGAGGAAATCCAGATCCAAAAACATGTCCTTATAGTCATGATGTTTATAAATCTAACATATTTGCAAGGAGAGCTCACTACAGATTATTTCTATGCAAATATGCATTTTGCCAACCCAAGAGGGTGCAAAAAAAAAAAAAAAAAAAAAGGGCCCTAAGTATATTTCTTGAAATCAATTCTCATGCAGTCAAAGTGCCTCAGGAAGAAGGGAGAACATGGATAAATATTAAAATGCTGGGCCAAGTTGAAACTTGACAAAGGATAACAACCCCGGATACAGGTGGCAGGGGACGAGACTGCTCCACACTGTCCGGTAGCTGGTGTCCAGTCTGGGTGGGATGTTTGGCCAAGGGGTCTCTGCATGGTACTTTGGCACAGTATGCAAGCATGGTGGCGTCTGTACCGTGTTTCTGTAACCTCCTTACTTAGTCCACACTCTTCCAGAAATGGTGGAAATGCCAATATTCAAATAAAAGTACAAATCTAAAACTTATGAAAATGACTTTATAACTAGCATCACATGAGAGTCGCCAAACTCAGAACATGATCCCTATTTCTGAATTTGTCAGGGTTTATCGCATTTCAGCAAAATTAGGGTGGATACTATTTACAACACTCAGCCCATAGCCAGGGATTATTAAACATGTTTAGCCTGATTAGGCTAAGCGTTACAAGAGCTATGGAAGAGAAAAAGCTAAGAAGGTGTTTGTTGTTGTTCAGTCACCAAGTTGTGCCCGACTCTTCTGTGACCCCGTGGACTGTAGCCCACCAGGCTCCGCTTCCATGGGATCCTCCAGGACCAGTACTGGAGTGGGGTGCCGTTTCCTTCTCCAGGGGGTCTCCCTGACCCAGGGAGCAAACGTGAGCCTCCTGCACTGGCAGACGTCCTTTCGCACTGAGCCACCGGGGAACCCAAAAATGCATTTAGGAGGCAGGTATGGCAGTGTCTCTGAGGTGCACATAGCGTGCTTCAAGCCTGCTGTCGGGACCCCAGCCCTGCCCGGACTAAGGTGGAGTGGGACCCTCCATCTGTCACGCACTCCGTGCCCTCCGGCCCGAAGACCCACTTGCTTCCCTGAAGTCAGGACGTTTGCACTGATAGGCACCCTGTCAGCTCCCAGGGCACAGCTTTAGGGACAACGTGGAAGGAAGCCCAGCAGGACACAAAGACATCACTAGGGTGGTTCCACGCTAGTCCCAAGGGCCTGCCACCTGCACCCCAGCCAGGGTACAGGGTGCAGGCTCCAGGATGGAAGGCAGCAATCTAGACCCTAAAAAAACAGTGTGTTAAAGATGACAACCATGATATCACTAACATCAAAACAAGCCCACGCGTAAAGAAACCACCTCTTCTGCGCCATTGCGGCTGCTTCGTGTGTCCACCCACAGTGACAAAGCTGGAGAAAGACTCTGTGAAACCCAAAGGGCTCTGAACACAGAAAGCTCAACAACCACTTGGTAGCGAAAGCTGTTGAGAGCAGACTCAAAGTCATTATTCTGTGAACATCTTTTCATTGTGATGCAGAGAAAGGTAGGCGTTTAATTACAAGTTGCTGCCCCCTGGGCTACAGACCCCGACAGTAACGACTCTGCACCTTGTGGGCACGTGGTCTCTGACCGCTCAGCTGTGCCACTGTAGCTGAAAGCAGCCATGGGCTTTCTAAGCACATGGGCATAGCTGTGCACCAGTAAGAATTTATTTACAAAACAATCCTCAGACCCAGTTCGGACTTTGGCTCTAAGTCTGCC